>NW_022437083.1:105693-208629 GCF_009761245.1 Sapajus apella
GAAGGTGGTGGAGGGGAACGTGGAGGGGAAGGTGGTGGAGGGGAAGGTGGTGGAGGGGAAGGTGGTGGAGGGGAAGGTGGAGGGGAAGGTGGTGGAGGGGAAGGTGGTGGAGGGGAACGTGGAGGGGAAGGTGGAGCGGAACGTGGAGGGATGGCCTCATTGGAACCAGTACAGATTTGCAGGACTAGAGACTGCCCAGCCCTTTAAAGCCATGTGTCCATTTCTGGGTGAGAGGCCCTCCCTTGCCCTTTGTCCCTCCATTGACCCTACATCCTCTTCTCTTCTCCTTCCTTCTCTCCAGCCCTGCGAGTCTTCATGGAGCGGCGGACTCGCGGGAGGTTGTGGTTGCAGGGCTTCATTTCTGTCTGCTCCACCCCCCCTGGGAATCCAGCACGAGCTTTGAATTATATCGGGGCGGAAGTAGGTTAGACCGAAGGAAGAACCAAGCAGGACTCCTAAAAAAGCCCACATCAGTTGCCATGACAACCTGCTGACTCTTTCCCTGAAGGAATTTTAAAGTAGGTCACACTTTCCCTTTTGTGGGAGATTGCGAGTCCTGCCAGGCACGGTGATGGGACCTGCAAAGGACTCAGCATTGGAAGGGCAAAGTCTGTCACATCTCAGATTTCACCTACAGAAATCTATGCCAAGAGACAACTCCCTCTCCTCTGCGGGGACGCTCCCATGTGCCACCTGTGTGTGCAGCCTGGGAGGCGCACGTGGCAGTCTGAGTGATGGAGATACCTGTGTGCTTACGTTTGTCGACCCAGTGGGTTGAAACGTTACCTGGGTGCACCCCCTTCCTTCACAGCAAGTGCTGGTGCCTCTTGGTGGCTTTCCTTTCAGTGCCAGAGTGAGATCCTCTTAAGCATCCCCGTCTTCTGTCACTAGCTCCTTTGGGTCCAGGCTTGACTCCCTTATTTACCACTTACTGAACATGAGATGCAGTCAGGCTTTTGGAGCCTTGGTTCCTAATCTGCGATAACGGGGCAGATCACCTACCTGGAAGCATCAGAAAGAGGAGAAGCCAAGACAGTGCAGAGAAATGGCCCAGGCCCGTCTCTGGCACAGAGCAGACATAGTCATTAACTGCAGCTTTTCCGTCTCTTTTGGAGGAAATTACTAAATTTAGGGCAGTCATACGTCTTTCGGAGCTGGTCCCAGCTCAGCTCAGGTGTTCCTCAGGCCGAGGTGCCTTTCCTGAAGGCCCACCTTGTGCAAATCTCACCTCGTACTCTCTCCTGGCCTCCTTCATTCTCCTTTCAAATCTTACATGCTTATGATCATTTGATTAACATCTGCCTCTGCGGGGAGAACAGAGTGCAGGCCTGAGTTTGCGGGGCTCTCTGCTGTATCCCCAGTGTCTGGCACACAGTAAGGGTTCAGTAAATGTTTGTTGAATGAACAAATGAGTGATCAGAAACCCTGCTCCGTAGTTGCATATGTCTTTGCTTAATAAGACACAGGGGAAATGAAAACATTACCAACTAATAAATGTAATTTCTCTGGGAGGAAAGAATCGTTGCCAACATGAGCCCATGTGATGTTTATAAATAATTAAATGGACCCTTGATGGAGAAAAAGTAACTCCTAGAGCCACACTGTCTGGCTGAAATTTGCTTTTGTTTGCTCTGGTTTAATGCAGCAATCTCCAAAATTTGCATCTGTTTCTTCCACCTGCTGAATTGCATGGACTAGATCACATCTGTGTTGCTTTAGGTTCTTAGAAGAGATATTCAAGTCAAAATCTGTCCCTAACTTGCCTCTCAGATAACTACTGGTGTGTTTCTTTCTTCCTACAAGGAAGCTTTGTCACGAGCATGAGTGTGCCTCACACCTTCCTACTTGTGTTCCCTTGGGCTTCGACACGGTGATAGCTGTAATCACAGGCACACAGGCAGGCATGCCTATGCGTGTATGTGCACATGTGTGTAAGCACATGTGAAGGCGCTGAGAGACAGGGCTAGGAGGATGATTTCATTTGTTTTCTGGGGCATGAAGAAGCTATTCCTGTGGGAATGGTGCTGAAATTGGAGTCAGGCATAAATCAAGAAAAGAATACACAGTTGGTCATTGAAGAGCTGGCCCCCTTGCCACTAAATAGAAGAGAAACTACACACAAAGTCTGAGGGGAGCTCTCTGTGGTGAGAGAATCAGAGATTGGTGATGGGAAAAAGCAGTGATTCTAATTTTTGTACTGGGCCACATGGAAGCTCAGGGTAAGGAAGATCTCCAGCCAACTCCTATAGCGCCCTGGACTCTGTGTTCATCATTCCAACTGGAGATGAATTTCCTCCCAGTCACATCAAAGCCTCCTTTATATCATCAGGGACTACATCAGGGAGAATCTTGCTGGGTGATTGATGCCTGGTAACCCTTCCAGAATTCCTTTAGTAACACAGAAAGAGATGGTGGCAGAGGTGGGTAACTGTCTCTTCTTCCTTTCCATGGTAAATGTTGAGATGGGAAGACATTGCCCAGCCAGGGACTGAATTTCCCACCCCCACCCTGCTACCCTTGCACTGACTTGGTGTGGTCGTGTGACTTATTCTTACCAATTGAATGTGACAGAAGTGATTGTGTCACTTCTGCGCCAAGGCTTTTAGGAAGCTGTGAGCCTGTGTGTCCTCTCTGTACCTATTCCTGCTCTGCCAGTTGGATACAGATGACATCTGGGCCTCAGGAAATTGGGGGAATGGGGGAAGGACATCAAACGAAAGGATCCTGGTCCCGGAATGACCAGGTGGAGGGAGCCACATACAGAGTTGAACACCCTTCTAGGTATGTGAGCAAGAAACAAACTTTTATCACATCAGACCATTACATGTCTGGGTCTGCTTATCACAGCAGCTTGGTCCACACTGAATAATACAGATAGTGTATTAGTCTGCTGTAATAAAATATCAGAGATCAGATAGCTGAAATAATAAATTTATTTCTCATAGTTCTGGAGGCTGGGAAGTTCAAGATCAAGGCATGGGTAAGGTAGATTTCATTTTGAAGCCTCTTCTTTTGGCTTGTAGGTAGATACTGTTTTGCTGTGTGCTCACATGATCTCTGTGTGTGTGTGTGTGTGTGTGTGTGTGTGTGTGTGAAGAGAGAGGGAGAGAACGCAAGAGAGAGCATACTAAAATGTTATGCATTTTATATTCTTTAACAATAAATCTGAGACACTGTATTAGTTTGTGCTCACTCTGCTAATAAAGACGTATCCAAGACTGAGTAATTTATAAAGGAAAGAAGTTTAATGAACTCGCAGTTCCCCATGGCTGGGGAGGCCTCACAATCGAGGTGGAAGGCAAAGGGGAAGAAAAGCAAAGGAGAAGCAAAGGCCCGTCTCACATAGCAGCAGGCAGAGAGGGCGTGTACAGGGGAACGGCCTTTTATAAAACCGTCAGATCTCATGAGACTTATTCATTATCACGAGAACAGCATGGCAAAGACCTGCCTCCATCATTCAGTTGCCTTCCACAGAGTCCCTCCATGACACATGGGAATTATGGGAGCTACAGTTCAAGGTGAAATTTGGGTGGGGATGCAGTCAAACCATATCCACACCAGTCCATGTCCGTACATCGAGAGCTGCTGCTGTTTCACAGCTATGTGGCATTTCATTGAATAGCTACCATAATTAATGGAAGCAGTCCCTCCTTGATGAGTGCTCAGATTGTCTCTGTCCTTTTGTTGCCACAGATGGTGCAGTAAAGAATAGTCTTTTCAGGAGTGTAGGAATAACAATAGAACACAAGTCTAGAAATGGGATTATTGGGTCAAAGGGCAAATGCATTTACAATTTTCATGAATATTTGCTTCTCCCTTTTAAACCTAGTTTCTGGGAGGGTCCAAGGCCATGCACATGGTATTTCGTTCCTTTAGAGGCTCCTACGACCTGTGGAAGTACTCAGCACAGCTCAGAGAGTGTGGGCAAATCCTAGTCGTGGTGCTGTATCTTGCAACACTCCAGGGTAGATGCTGCGGTCCTTTCAGATTCCTTGTGTCTCTGCCAACCAGAGGCTGTGTGTCTGTGCTCTGTTCTCCTGTAATATGGTGCTCACTAGAGCTGTCAGAGCTGAGCTGTAGTTTCCATCTGTCATTTGAGGCTCTCTGGCCCCCACAGTTGGATGGTGACACTGAAGTGAATCAATGCATATGGCAGAGCTGCAGAAGCTGTGTGCGTTAAAAGGCAGGGCTCTGCACCCAGACCATTTGGACTCCATCTTTTCTTAAATCTGAGCATGGGTAGGAGTTTAACCTCTTGAGAAGATTTTAATTTCTTTAGTTGTACAATGGGAAAGACAATAACAGAGCTCTTGTGAGAACTGTAGAAAATAGTGCAAGCAAAACACTTAGCACAATGAATGACACAAGTAAGAGCTCAAAATATGTGCCAGTGTTAAAGGCTCTTTGATGAGTCGCAAGCCCGATATGTTTCTCTGATTGACATTGTATCTGGCCACATACAGGTATTGATCGACTTACCACCTATGCAACTTATGACCATTCGACTTTACGACCACAATCGCTAGCCACGACTGCTCCACGTCTGGCAGCGCAAACGTTGCCCAGCTGGGCGTACAACAGTGCGGACCAGCTTCCGGCAGCACTACCGTCTCCACGTGCACCATTTCAACTGTACATATAGCCTACTCAACTTACGACCAAATCGTGTTACGACCGGTCCGCGGTCCTGACCGTGGTCGTAAGTCGAGCATTAGCTGTAATTCTTTCCATGCTCTTCGTGCCTCAAACTGTGGTTGAATGATGTTTATAGGACACCAGCAAGTTCCTAGCTTCTGTCATATTTTCTCCACTGATCAACTCTTCTCGGTGACAAACTGACCCAGCATAGCAATGACTTTCGTCAAGTGGAGGCTTTCGACCCAAGAGTGATCAGCTCAAACATTAAATGAAGTCATAGTCTAAAAGGATGATAAACTCATGAAAAAAAAGTCCCCTACCTCTTTTAAGCTGTTTTTCAATTTGGCCAAACCAAGTGACATTTATACTGTGTCAGTGAAGCACAGAAAGAAATTGAGAGTACAACAGTTTCTAGCAGATCTGGCTGATTTAAACAGATAAGCCTCATGGATTGGTGTCCATGATGGATGACCTGGCTGTAGCTATGGTTCTCAGGGCCAGGCCATTTTCGTAGGGGTAGATGCAACCTTGACTGGTGATCTTCTTTTTATCCTCAGAATTTACCGGTGTGCTTGATGTATATTAGGCATTCAAAAAACATTTATGGAATGAATGATGAATGAATGAGCCAATGAAGAGAGACTCCATTAGCGAATAAGAAATAGAAAAAAGGAGTAAATCCGTGTTTTGCAGAGGACCAGTTTTTGTTCTAATGTGGGCTTTATTTCTCTTTGGGGAGCATCATTTCCTCTAAGCCAATGTCAGTTTCATTCAGTAACCATGATTTATTGAGTGCTTCCTGTGTGACGACGTCGTGCTAGGGGCCTCGTGGGCTTATAAGAGTCACCAATAATCTATGTGGTTTATTGTATTTTAAATTAGTAAATGTGTTCTCCTGGCAGGGATTGAGATGTCATAATAAGCTATTTGACCCTGTAACAATTGTGCTCCAGAATGATAACTGACTTTAAAAAATACAGCTTTGAATGTGCTCTGCCTATGAGGATCGAAGTAGGAAAATCATTACCAAATAGGAATTAGAGTGAAACACAGGGAGTCTGGCCCTTATTCCAGGCCTAAGTCTAAGGTCAAACATTCCCCTACTGCCACATTACTAGTGAGGAGGGAGAGAGAAGCAGGCCAATGAACAAGCCATTTCTGCTGCTTCGAGGATTTTGCAAGTTCCAGTGGCCTCTGCCTGTCCTTAGTCCTAGCCCCACTTCCTGCTCTTCTCTCGTCAACAGTTAAGTGCAGCCCAGGTCCATCCTTTTAAAGGCAGAGACCCACTCACCTTTTGAGGGAAGGCATGAGTGTACTCTCAGCTGCCAACTGACTTCTGACCTTGGCCGTTTAGGAGGGCTTGATAGATTGTATCTTCCAGCTGTCATATGGGGAATAGACGCATAGGGAAAAGAGCACACATCTTATAACACAACCTTCTGATAAATGTGGCCTGATGTGAGCATTATATTCACAACTATTATGTTTTCTATTTAAATGACACCTGTAAGGATATGTTCCTTTTTATTTTTATTGTTTGTTTATTCTTACTTTCCTATGCCAAAAACCATGCCAAACCAAATTTTCTGATTTGTAAAAACTCTGATTCAGGTTATGGATGACTGCTTAAAGACGGCCCCACCCCACTGCCTTCTGCAGTGGGTATGTTTCCCTAATATAAAACAATTGTAAGGCTGCAGAGAATGTCTCCCACCAACACCTGCATGCGTAAGTCCCAGGTGCAAAGGGAAGTGTGTAGCTACGTCTCACTGAGGATGGGCTATGCTGGCCATTGTGCCGTGTGATTGATATGTATCAGCTTAGTTCTAAATAAGCTTAGTTCTCACAAAATCTTTCCAGAAGGGGCCCTTTTCTTGTTTTATCAATAAAGAAATCAAAGCTCAGAAACACTGGCTCATAACAGACCACGCAGCTGGTGAGCTGTGAGGAAGTGTTGATCCCTTCAAGGGGTCTGATATCATCCAAGGCAGAAACTGCACACTGTGGGCCGGATCTGGCTTGCTTGGCATACATAGTGTTTAAAAACCACCAACCTTAATTTACTACATTTAAGATCCAGGAAATTTTACATGAAAGCCTAGGCTTTGGATTTCTCTTGAAGAATATCTGGCCACGGCAGACCTGCACACATGTAGTGTAAAAACTGGCTGAAAAGCGGCTACTATCTCAGGTGGAAGGAGCCCTTCCTAGATCACCAAGGCACCCATTTGGCTGGATTTGTTCATTTTATCCACTGACTGGTCCCTTGGCCGTTGGAAGTTAATAGGTTTCTCTATGAATAATGGTAAGCTCTGTGGTATGGACTAGGGGTAGTGTGTAAAGGAGGAAGAAGTAGATATGGCTGTAAAGGATAAAGAGTGCTGAAGCGAAAGATATTTTCTAGAATATTCTGGAACCAGCTCAACCATTTCAAGCTGAGTTAGCTGTTCAAAGTTTGGATTGCTTGGGGTCGAATGGAGGGGCTGCACTAGTTGACTTCTGAATTTCCGTCTAGTTCGGAGTTTCTCTTTAGATCTTGTCTTCCTTGGAAAACTATGCATTTCTTATGGCGACTGGGTTTGTCATAATTGCTATTGCAAAGTGACTTCATTATCCAGGTCACTATTGATCAGCAGTTTTGTGTTGAAGTTCACAGCTCCAGGGTTCCATTTCCGTGGTAGTCTACATGAAAGGGACCTCCTGGGTTGCGTAATGTGGCAGCCGTGTGGCAGTGTGTACCATGGTTCTAGATGGCCAACGCAGTAAGATAATCTTTCCTCGGGGGCTTCTTGTCTAGGACAATGATGTGTACTTGTAAAGGACCTATGGAAAACTAAAGAAATGTGTCAGCCCTGTCCATGGAGTGCCAGACTCGAATACATAAAAAAGTGTGGAAAGCCGGGACTGGTGTTTCACATTTGGGTGGGATGAGATTGAAAGCTGTCATGCGGATCCTCACTCTCAAAAGGTGTCATGAAAAAGGCGTGTGTTTATGAGCTAACTCCTGGTGGGGAAGCTGCCAGTTGGGCCGGGGTCAGGCATAGGAATGAAGGGAAAGAGGAATAGTAGTATTTTGAGGGAAAACAAATTTGCCTAAGAATTTTTCCTTCCATCTTAAAACAAATTCAGATGGAGCATTTCTTTGGGCATGAAGACAATTATTCAGCAACAACAGAAAAGGATTGTTCCTTCATTTTTATTGCCCTCAAATGATTTAAAAAATCTACATACTTGGAGAAATTTTATGTGCAATTTATATGTATTTTCTGATAACCACACATTCCTTTTCCACTAGCTCAGGTAAAAATTAAATAAAATTTTAATCCAAGTATATTTGCAATTTCAAGTGCAAAAGAGAGCCAAGTCAAGGACTTTATAAAGAAACTGGGAGGAAGAATTTGCTCTCAGTTGATCCATTCAGTGTCTCAGAGCCTTGTCGACTCATTGGATCACCGCTGGAAAATGGTCAGTCTAGGTAGGCTTTGCAGTGAAATTTCTAGGTGCTTAGACCCAGGGATACTTGCACATGTAGTAAATCGATGGACCTTAGGATTCTGCCAGACGTGGTTTCCTGCCACACAGCAGCAATCACCTTGTGCAACCCATCCTCTAACCTCTTCCTTTCTCACAGACTCCCCATTCTGCCATCTTCTGCACGCTGTAAAACAATCAGCTCATCTTTCGTCCCACGTACGTCAGAGTACAATTGTGGGGAAATATAATGAACCCCGAAGAAAACATGAGTTTTGTGGTTATCAGTTCCACATCCCATTCCCTCAGAATTTATTAATATTTTTAAAGACAAAGGCTGCTACAGTCACATTTGTGAATCGCCTCGAGAGCTTTTTATCTGGCTCTGAGCACACGGCCTGCATGCAAGCGAAGCCAGAAACCAGATGTCTGGAGGCAGCTCTCAACCGCTCACTGAAAGGAGAACCTCGGAGTTCTCACTCCTTCGTAAGTCTGCAGTATCTTGTCCTTCGCTGGCTCCCAGAATTCCCTACCACCCACGTGCCGGCTGCCCCGGCAGTACCTTGACGACACTCTTGGCTGCCTGCCCTTCATGTCCCCACTCTGCTGGTATTTCCCAGATCACCTCCCAGATCAGCTACTTGCACTCGATCCTTGTCTTAGGATCCACCTTTAGGTGAGCCCAAACAGAGATGTCTATCGAAAGACTCAAAGGAAGCTCCCCAAGGAGTAGGAACTGATGATTCTGACAGCTGCGAAAATGACAATTAGACCAAGCTGACGGGCAGAGGCGGTCTGTGGCTGAAGGCAAAATCATTCTGTATATTGAGCTGCCTCTTCAAGGGGGAGTGTGAATGGGACAGTTTCTCCATGTTGGCTGAATCCGGTGAGTTTGGGACTCTTTGTAATGGCCCTGCCCCCACACCAATCACTTTGCTGAAAAGGAGGTCTTCTATGTTTATTAGATATTTATAGAGGTCGTGATAATATTTTTGACATGTGAATGAATATATAACACCTAACAGAGTTCCCAGCACATAGTAGGTACACAGAGTACTTGCTGAATTCCAGACGGTGGAGCCCCAAGTCAGATTTGTCTTTTCTATTAAACCCCTCAGCCATTTGAACACACGCGTTACTATCACATCCTCGGTCGTTTGAACACACGCGTTACTATCACATCCTCGGTCGTTTGAGCACACGCGTTACTCTCACATCCTCGGTCGTTTGAGCACACGCGTTACTCTCACATCCTCGGTCGTTTGAGCACACGCGTTACTATCACATCCTCGGTCGTTTGAGCACACGCGTTACTATCACATCCTCGGTCATTTGAACACACGCGTTACTATCACATCCCCGGTCATTGGAACACATGCATTACTATCACATCCATTCACAACTTCCACCCTTCATCTTCAACTGTCTGGTTACTTTTCCCTCTCCAAATACGGGTCATAGCATTCCGTTGTACTGCCCCTCTTCGTGTTAGATTCACCCATGTTTCTAGTTCCTGAGGTTCTTCTGGCTGTTGTCACTGCCATCTTATTCTTGCATTCCGCTCACTGCAGATTCCCCACATTTTCCTCAGGACAGCATCTCAGCCCTTGCCGAAGGCGCTGGCATAGCTCTTCACCAGGCAGGAGCGAGTTAAGAGCCAGAAGAGAAAATCATGTGACCTATTCCACTGCTTCCTTATCTCAGGGTGTTAGACACAAGGAACAGGAGGCTGCTCAAGCTGTCTTAGACACAGGAGGCTGATTTGAAGCGCCTGGGAAACTTCTTGCACTCTGAGTTCTCTCTGCCATCTGGGTCCTTGTTGTTTCTTTGCTTTGGCAATGGCTGCATTTGTCTCCCGCTGTGGACCTGGAAATCTGCTCATTCACCGAGGCTCACAGTGACCCACTGTGGCCGCCCTGACGGAGTTCCCTCACACTCCAAGACCACCAGGCCTCCCAGCTCAGCCCTTCACATTCACATACTGTTGGGATTGGCCCGTTTGGTACAAGCCTCCACATCTATTCCAACTGCTTGTGGCTAAAGGCAAAGCCATATTGTGTATTGAACTGCTCCTTCAAGAGTGTGAGCAGGACGATTTCTCCATGTTGGCCTATAGAAGAGAGGAAGACAAGTGCGCATTTCTAGATTCCTCCAAAGGCCAGAATACCTCTGTGGTTAAGAGTACTCATAGGGTGGATTTTGGAGACAGCAGCATTTCAAGGCCTCATACCTTCTGGGCAGGCCTGCTGCGTGGTTCCTAGAGAAGACACAGCCTAGTCCATCCAAATGTCCGTTGGAAGCTTACTTTCATTGGGAAGGCTTTTATTTACTCATTGCTAGGAAAACCCAACAGTTTCCTATGGTTCCATTCTGATTTCAATTAGAATATTAATCAGCTGTACTCAGCACAACTTTGGCTAAAAATCCACAATGCAATATACTAAAATTCCTAGGAACAGAGCCAATTTAATTTGTATTAGATATTGTGCCCCAGGATAGCATTAGGGACTTACTATTGCATGTCTTATTTAGCTATTATTATTATAAATGTGCATATTGTACAAATTAAAATCACATTTCATTCAGGGAAAAAGCCTCTCTGTTCACTTGAGTCCTAGTGACTGCTTCCCTGTTCTTAAAGGAATTAAGGGCTTGCACCACCTCTCATGGTAGATCTGGGAAGGAACTGCTCCTGGGACACTCTGCCACTTGTAACTTCTGTAAGGATGTCATTGAACCACTGCTGCAGCGGCTGTGCTGAGGGCAGAGAAGAGTAGCTGACAATGACCCTCACTGTATCTTTGTTTAAAAAGCTTTCAGCACCCACCCCGCTATGTTGGGGAAGTGCAGAATGCTGAGATGCATTTGGTGGGGTCCCTAGCCCTCTCTAGACATCAGAAAAGATCTGAAAGACAGGATATATGAGGCAAGACCTGATGACTGAGTAGGAGTTAAACAAGGGAAGACAGTGTGAATAAAAGTTCAGTATGGCTGCGCTACAGAGGGTGGGGTGGGGAGGGAGATCTGGGGTGGTGTCTGTCATGGAGACCTTGAGGGCTTGGTAAGAAACTTGAACTCTACTGTGAGGAGAGGAAACCAGTGAAGCTTTTAATGGAGGAGTGAGATGATGAGATTTGCATTTTAGTGGGATCCTCCGGGCTAGGATGTGGGGCGTGAGTTGAAAGGAATTAACAACAGAAGGAGAGACGGGAGGCAGGAAATCATTTTCATGATGGAAGCAAGAGCAGATGATGGCTGGACTATGAGAGTGGCCGCAGAAATGCAGAGAAGTGGATGGAGGGAGAGGTGGAACTAGGAGGAGGAACTAATAGGTGGTAATGATCAGGAAATCATTTTCATGATGCTAGCAAGAGCAGATGACGGCTGGACTATGAGAGTGGCCGCAGAAATGCAGAGAAGTGGATGGAGGGAGAGGTGGAACTAGGAGGAGGAACTAATAGGTGGTGATGATCAGTTAGCCCTGAGGTAGAGGGAGAGGCCAAGGGAGGATTCTGTGTTTTTTTTGAAACATTTTGATGAATGATGGTGCCATTTACTGAAATGAGAAATGCTGGGGGAGAGAAGCATTGTAACGGGAGGGAAGGCGGAACGTTCAGAAATTGGATGTGCTGCGTTTGAAGGTCTGGAACACAGGCAGATGATGCTGTCTTGGAGGTGGTTACATATATGGGTTTGCCCCTCAGAAAAAGAGACCAGGCTGGGGAATAAAGAATGAGGAGTCTCAACACAAGGAAGGTCTTTGAAGTCGTGAATTTCACGGCAGTATCCCAGGACATGTGACGTGAAATTGGAGTATCCCAGGACATGTCATGTGAAAAGGGAAGTCCCAAGATAGAGCTCTGAGCAAGAAACATCCTAAGGATGGAGGGAAAGAAGCATGCAAAGGAGACTGAGAAGGAGTGACCAGAGTGGCCCTGGAGGAAAAGCGGGAAGCACTGTTGCCACCGAAGCTCAGGGAGATGTGTAATGGAACTGGGCAGGCCTAGTCAACGGCCTCAAATGCCACTGGGACTCCAACAAGATGGTTCCCAGAGGAGCTGAACTGAACTCAGTTCCCTCTGCCTATGCGTGGCCCCAGTGTCCACGTAGCCAACAGTTTCAGCCCCAATTTGCGGTTGCATATTTACGTCTTGCTTATCTTCTTTTTTTTTTTTTTTTTTTAGCTTAAGTACATCTTCATAATTAAAAGAATTTTATGTAGTATCAATAGGTGTTCACAGTATTGGTTCCTTTTTTTATTTTTGAACACTTTCTGTCATTTTGATTAGAAATCTTCATCCAGAAATATATAATCATTGCTTTTCTGAACTCACTGTTATTATCATTACATGAATGTGCATTTATTTACATCCTCCTTGAAAATCATGGTTTTAAAATGTGGTTTTTCTGGACCAAAATCATCAGTGTCACCTGACATCGTTGTCAGAATTCTAAGATGGCCCAAGACTGCTGACCCCCTGGTGTACATCCCCTGTTTAATCCCTTCTCTAATCCATTCTCTCTGAATAGGGGGTGAGTGGGACTTTTGAATATGCTAGTATATTACTCCCATGATGTAGGATAAGAAGAAGGAATTTTGCAAATGCACTTAAGCTCCCTAGTCAGTTCATTTTGAGTTGATCAGAAGGGAGATTATTTAGACTGGGCCCTTCTTGAAAGAATAGATTGAAAGCATAAAAGAAATTTCTTCTGCGGGTCTCAAGATAAAGAAAATTGCCTTCTTGTGAGAGGTCTTTGGAGGGCTACATAGCAAAGACATGAAGGTGACTTCTAGTCCCTAGCTAACAGACAACAAGAAAACAGGGCCCTAAATCCTGTACACACAAGGAATTGAGTTCTGTCAACAGCCACCACAAGAGCTTGGAGGAGGACCCTAACTTCCACAATGGAATGTAGCGCAGAGCCATCTTGACTTCGGCCCAGTGAGAACTTGAACAGAGAACCTAGTTTGGACTTCTGACTCATACAACTGTGAGATAATAAGGTGCTAAACTTTAGGTAATCTGTTACTCAGCAATAGAAAACTAATACACCTGGGAACTTGTTAGAAATGCAAATTCTGGGCCCCTTCCCATACCTGCCGAACTCTGGGGGAGGGGGAGTATCTAGAAACTGGATGTTAACAAGCCTTCCAGATGATTCTGATTCTCATTAAAGCTCACAAGTCTGTGCTTCACAGGGTCTTCTATGTGCTAATTTGGTTTCCAGGCTACAAATCTTACGGGGATGTCATGACAATGATTAATAATACAGTACAATGAACATGTATGGATTACCTTGTGTATGAAGCACTTTCAAAGACATTATCTTATAGAATTCTGCATCCTTTACCCCTTACAAGATTGTCACAGTTCCATTTTACGGATAAGGAAGCTGAGGCAGAGCTGGGATTGAATTCAAATTTTGGACTTGTTGAAGTGGTAGTAGAATAAAATCTTGTATCGGACAACACAGCCCTTTCAAGTCATCTGTTGGATTTTGGAACATTTTATAATGTATCAGTGAAAAAAATAATTTGTGGAGGACAAAAAACTTGTGCTAGATTCATGTGACCCTTGGAGATGACCTCGTATTTTCTTTGTTGGGTTTATCAGACAGTTGAAGTAAGCTGCCCTCACTTTCCACTCGTGGACACTAATTGATTATTCCCTTCTGTTCTTGTGATGGGCGCCTGCCTGGTTGTAAAACCACACTCATGGCTCCCAGGCCAGGGGTGGTGGCTGGGAGCAAGGTGGCAGTGATGAAAACCTGGGGAGTTCACTTGCTTAGAAGCCGGAGTCCAGGCTGCTTTTGCCTTCAGTAACCCATCTTTAGAATGCATGCAGTGTGTGTTCTCACTCATAAGTGGGAGTTGAACAATGAGAACACATGGACACAGGGAGGGGAGCATCACACACTGGGACCTGTTGGGGGGTGCGGAGCTAGGGGAGGGAGAGCATCAGGACAAATACCGAATGCATGCGGGGCTCAAAACTTAGGTGATGGGTTGATGGGTGCAGCAAACCACCATGGCACATGTATACCTATGTAACAAACCTGTACATTCTGCACATGCATCCCAGAACTTAAAGTAAAAATGTAAAAAAAGAATGCATGCAGTGCGATATTTTCAGAGGTAGACACTCTGATGGAAGTCAGGCTGTCTTTTGATTAACATAAATAAAATAATCCCCTCTGCGCACTGTAGTAGTTTCTGGGAGGCTGAGCCTGACTGCACTTGTGACATGGTAACCCTGACATTCATACTCATGCAGACCCACACCAGCCGCCACAGAGGCTGCATAGTTAGCAGTCTGGCCATTGATTAGAGATTGCTGGACTGAGAATTCTGCCTGGTAATGTCAGTTCATTTGTGGCAACCGCCTATTATCCCAAACATCAAAATCGCTGAATGTGATGATTCTTATTAAGTGCAATTATTTTGGTAAACTAATTAAAAAGCCACCAGAAAGGAGAGGGAGAGAGGGTGAGAGAAGCTGGGAGGGGGTGTAGGACACAGAGATAGTGAGAAAAAAACAACTGAACTGAGGGCCACCAAGTGACTGCCTTTGGCAGGGAGGTGGTCACACGGTTTCACAGTGAGTTAGAACTGACAGTTTTCACAGGAGGGGAGTTGAGCAGAAATATAGAATTTGGTTCAAAACATATCATAGAGGAGTACGGACTCTTGTCTCAGGCATCAGGACATGCCAGTGCCCTGAACAACAGTCCTGACTAACCACCTACAGCGTGGGGTAAATATTTGAGAACACCTGCTTATGCACATTGTTGAGCTGGCATGGAAAATGGGGCTCCTCAAAGGCCAGAGCAGCATGAAGGGAGGAACTGAAAGGGTTTGAGCAAGCACCAAACCTGGCCTTTGTTCAGGCCTTTTTGGCCCAAGCACACAGGTCTTGGTGGTCACAGGGGCACAGGAACTGGCTGACAAGGCCTGGGTCAAGCCAGGTAAGCGGTCTTGTACAAGACCTCACTGTAACACTGGAACATCAAAAGGCCACACCTTCAAAGTCAGGCTGCATGAGAAGTGAATCTGCCATGTCCAGCAACTCTCTAGAGCTGTACTGTCCCACAGAGGAGCTGCTAGGCACAGGTGGCTATTGAATACTTGAAATGTGTCTGTGATTGAGGAACTGAATATTTAATTTTACTTAGTATAATTTAACTTTGAATAGCCACATGTGGCTATTGGGTATTCTGTTGGACAGTAGAGAGCCTCAGGGCATACTAAGAGCCCCCAGAGAACTTTAGGAAGTTCTTTAGGTCACACAGGTGGTGTTAGGGTCTTGGTCATGTTTGCTGACATGATTATATAACATCCCACACTTGTCTGAGAGTGTGGAGCAGCAGGCAGGGAGCTCACCTGTCATTCCTGCCCCTTAGGCCTCAGGGAAGAGAGCTCCAGAAGGGAATGGCAACCTCAGGTGGGATGGGGTGGCCACACAGAGAGACCATCTTAGTGAAGGGCTGTGGTCCTGACCAGGTGGGGGCGCTCTGAGGGGACATCTGCTGCTGCTACTAAGGAACACCAGCAAATCCCACCTTGGGCAGCTCTGCTCCCTAGGCTCGCACTTGTCATCCCTGGTGATAAACCCACTCCCCTGGGCAGGTTCACCATGTGCTGCCTGCTGGGTTCATCGCAAGTGATCACAGGGCAAGTGCCATGGCCAGGGTCACACAGCACTAAGACAGGACCCACGGCCAGGTGTGGGAGCGCACCCAGACCCACATGTAAAACACAAAACTATGAAACTCCTAGACGTTAACACTGGAGAATATCTAGATGACCTTGGGTTTGGTGATGACATTTTAGATATGACACCAAAGTCATGAGCCATGAAAGGAGGAATTGATAAGCTGCACATCATTTAAAAAAATTCTGTTCTGCCCAAAACACCGTCATTAAAAAAACAAGCCACAGATTGGAGAATATATTTACAAAAAAAGACATACCTGCTAAAGGGCTGTAATACAAAATATACAAATAACTCTTTTTTTTTTTTTTGGAGACGGAGTTTCGTTCTTGTTACCCAGGCTGGAGTGCAATGGCACGATCTCGGCTCACCGCAACCTCCGCCTCCTGGGTTCAAACAATTCTCCTGCCTCAGCCTCCTGAGTAGCTGGGATTACAAGCTGTACCACCATGCCCAGCTAATTTTTTATATTTTTAGTAGAGACGGGGTTTCACCATGTTGACCAGGATAGTCTTGATCTCTTGACCTCGTGATCCACTGCCTCGGCCTCCCAAAGTGCTGGGATTACAGGCTTGAGCCACCGCGCCTGGCCACAAATAACTCTTAAAGCTCAACAATAAGAAAACAACTTGATTAAAAAATAGAACAAAGATCTGAACAGACACCTTACCAAAGAAGATATACAGATGGCAAATAAACATGTGAAAAGATGGCCCATATCATATGTCATCAGGGAAATGGAAATTAAAACAAAATGAGGTATCACTATACACATATTAGAGTGGCCAAATTCCAAAACATTGACAACCTCCAATACTGGTGAGGATGTGGTGCAAGAGACAGGAACTCCCATCCCTTGCTAGTGGGAATGCAGAATGAGGCATCTACTTTGTAAGACAGTTTGGCGGTTTCTTAGAAAACTAAACATACTCTTATCATAGGATCCAGCAACTGTGCTCCTTGGTATTTATCCAAAAGAGTTGAAAACTTATGGCTACACAAAAACCTGCATATGGACATTTATTGAAGCTTACTCATACTTGCCAAAAATTGGAAGCAAGCAACATATTCTTCAGTAGGCGAATGGATAAATGATGATACATCCAGGCAGTGGAATATTATTCAACACTAAAAAGAAATGAGCTATCAAGTCATCAAAGGACAGGGAGGGAGCAAATGCAAGTCACCAAGTGAAAGAAAGCAGTCTGAAAATGCTCTGTACTGTATGATTCCAACTATATGACGTCCTGGAAAAAGAAAAACCATGGAGATGGTGAAAAGGTCTGTGGTTGCCAGGACTTAGCAGGAAAAAAGGGATGAATAGGTGGAGCACAGAGGATTTTTAAAGCAGTGAAATTATTCTGTGTGATACTACAATGGTGGATGCATGTCATATGTTTGTTCAAATCCATGGACACCACCAAGAATAAACTCTAATGTAAACTATGGACTTAGGGTGATAATAATGTGTCAGTGCGGGTTCAACAATGGTAATTAATGTTCTACTCTGCTGAGGGATGTTGGTAATGGCGAAGGCTTTGCATTTATAGGGGTAGGGGATATATGGGAAATCTCTGTGCTTTTCATTTAATTTTGTTGTGAACCCAAAACTACTCTATAAAAATATCCATTAAAAAGTGCCAGTTTTCATTGTGTTCAACAGTCTGTTATTAATATTTACAAATAGAACCTTTTATGCTATTTAGGGACAAATCCGAGTATAAGGAAAGAATGAAAGCATCTCATTCTTTTAAAGACACTGACATAGAACCGATACCAGAACTTATATCTGAACTTGTATAAGTTCAGATATATGCATGTATAGGAGCAGAGAGTATATGGAAAATCTCTGTATCTTCCACTCAATTTTGCCGTAAACCCAAAACTGCTGTAAACTAAAATTGAATAAAATGAACTCAAAATGGGCCATAGATTTAAATCCAAGAAATAAAACTTCTAGAAGAGAACATAGGAGAAAATATTTGGCACCTATAATTTGGTGAATAATTCTTAGACATGACACCTAAAATATCTATGAAAGAAAAAAAGTATATTAGATGTCATCAAAATTTTGCCTTCTCTGTGAAAGATCCTGTTAGCAGATGAAAAGGCAGTAACATAAAGAAAATACTTGCAATCCACGTATATGACAAAGGACTACTATAAAAAATATATTTAAAATCTCTTAAAACTCAGCAGTAAAATCACAAACAATCCCATCAGAAAATGGGCAAAAGGCATGAAGAGAAATTTCATTGAGAAGAATATACAGATGGCAAGTAAGTACATGAAAAGATGTTTAATACCACTATCCATTAGGGAAATGCAAATTAAGATCACAATGAGATATCATTATACAACTATTAGAACAGCTAAAATAAAAAAAAAATAGTGACTATCCCAAAGACTAGCAAGGATGCAGAGAAACTCATAAATTGCTGGTGGGAATGTAAAATGGTACAGCCACTCTGGAAAATATTTGGCAGTTTCTTAAGAACTAAACATACACTTACAGAGCAACCCAGTGATCACACTCCTGGGCATTTACCCCAGAGAAATGAGACTATGTCCATATGAAAACCAGAACATGAATGTTCATTGCAGTTTTATTTGTAATAGCTGAAACCAGAAAACAAACAAAATATTCTTCAATGTGTGAATGGCTAAACAAATTGTGATACATCCATACCATGAAATGCTAATCATCAATAAAAAGGGATAAGCTACCGATACACACAACTTGGATGGATCTCAAGGGTATTATGTTGAGTGAAAAAAGCCAATCTCAAAGATCACATACTATATGATTCTATTTATATAACATTCTTGAAATGACAAAATTATAGAGATGGAGAACAAATTAGTGGTTGTCAGGGGTTAGAAACGATGAGTGGGAGGAGGTGGGTGTGATTATGAAGGGTTAGCATGAGGGATATCTCCATGGTAAAGGAATAATTCTGTACCTTGATTGTGATGGTGGTTACAAAAATTCATACAGGTAATAAAATGATATAGAACTATATATATATATATATATACACATTGTACCAATGTCAGTTTCCTGGTTGTGATAATGTACTATATTTATACAGCAAGTAACCCTTAGGGGAAATTGAGTGAAGAGTTCATAGAACCTCTCTGTATTACTTTTGCAACTTCCTGTGAATCTATAATTATATAAAAATAGTTTTTAAAATTAAAAAAGTAAAACACTGTACTGTATGAGTTTATATTGACACTGTCAATTCAAATTTAGGATTACAGAATAAATTTCACTGATCTGACATCTGTATCTCCTTTCCCTCATACTGAGTATCCTGATTCTCAATGACACTGTCATAAGTTACCCATTTTCTTTCTTTTTTTCCCACAACATGTATCCAACAGACTCAGAATAAATACCAATGTCTCCAACAACAGATGATTATTTAAAACAATTGAAGAATTATCTTGCAGTTATTTCTGTCTTTAGGGAACATCCTACTAGAAATGCACAGGTAATTTAAAATTGCTTAGAATATTTTTTCTTTGGAGGCTATGCTACCAATGATTATACATTTTTGTTCATCTGTTTAATTTTGCTTTTGATTGTAAGAATTGCTTTTTAAATATTTGATTTTGTCCTACAATTATGTAAATTTTCACATGGTTTTAAGTGAAGTCCTCAAGACCAGATATATTCAAAGAGGACTACATTTTATCCCCCTTATCCACATCTATCTATAGGCAATCATGTAAAAATCACATGGTTTATTCTTCTATTTAAAAATATTCATCTTCAAGAATGGCTTAACACATACAAATCAATAAATGTGATTCACCATATAAGCAGAATTAAACACAAAAACCATATGATTATCTCAATAGATGTAGAAAAAGATGTTGGAAAAAATAGATGTTGGATTTCTGACAAAATCCAACATCCCTTCATCATAAAAACCCTCAACACACTAGGCATTGAAGGAATATATCTCAAAATAATCAGAGCCATCTAAGACAAATCAATAATCAACATCATACTGAATGGGCAAAGCTGGAAGCATTCACTCTAAGAACTGGAACTAGACAAGGATGTCTACTCTTACCACTTCTATTCCACATGCTACTGGAAGTCCTAGCCAGAGCAATGAGGCAAGAGAAATAAATAAAAGGCATCAAAATAGGAAAAGACAAAGTCAAATTATCCCTTTTCACTGATGATATGACTGTATATTTAGAAAACTCTAAAGATTCCACCAAAAGATTCCTAGGCCCTGTAAATGACTTCAGCAAAGTCTGCAGATACAAAATCAACATACAAAAATCAGTTGTTTTTCTATACACCAATAATGATCAAGATGAGAACCAAATCAATAATGCAATCCCATTTACAACAGCCACACACAAAAAATACCTTGGAATACATCTAACCAAGGAGGTGAAAGATCTCTATAAGGAGAATTACAAATTACTGCTGAAAGAAGTCATAGACAACACAAACAAGTGAAAAAGCATTTCACGGTCATGGATAGGAAGAATCAATATTGTTAAAATGTTCATACTGCCCCATGCAATCTACAGATTCAACACTATTCCTATAAAATTACCAATGTTATTTTTTACAGAATTAGAAAAAAAGTATTCTAATATTCACATGGAACCAAAAAAGAGCTCGAATAGACAAGGCAATCCTAAACAAAAAGAATAAAGCCAGAGGCATCACAACTTCATCACATTACCAACTTCAAACTATACTACAAGGCTACAGTAACCAAAACAGGATGGTACTGGTACAAAAATAGACACATAGATCAATAGAACAAGATGCAGACCCTTGAAATCAAGCTGCATACCTACAATTGACTGATCTTTGACAAGTAGGCAAAAATAAACAATGGGGTTTTATTCAATAAACGATATGGGAGAAACTGGCTAACCATATGCAGAGGAATGAAACTGGACCCTTATCTCTTACCATACAAAAATTAACTCAAGACAGATTAAAGACTTAAATGTAAGCCTCAAACTATAAAAATCCTAGAGGAAAACCTAGAAAATACTCTTCTAGACATTGACCTAGACAAAGAATTTATGACTAAGTCCTCAAATGCAACTGCAACACAAACAAAAATTGATGAGACCTGATTAAACTGAAGAGCTTCTGCTCAGCAAAATAAACTATCAACAGAGTAAACAGACAACCTACAGAATGGGAGAAAATATTTGCAAATTATACATTCAACCAAGGACTCATATCCAGAATCTATAATGAACTTAAACAAATCAAGAACAAAACAACCCATTAAAAAGTGGACAAAAGACATGAACAAACCTTTATCAAAAGAAGACACAGAAGCAGGCAATAAACATATGAAAAGATGCTCAACATCACTAATCATCGGGGAAATGCAAATCAAAATCACAGTGAGACACCAACAATCTCGAGCCAGTTAAATGGCTATTATTAGAAAGTCAGAAAATAACAGATGTTGGCAAGGTTGAGGAAAAAAGGGAACACGTATACACCGTTGGTGGGAATGCAAATAAGTCCAGCTACTGTAGAAAGCAGTTTGGAGTTTTCCCAAAAAACTGACAATAGAATTATTATTTGACCCATCAACCTCATTACTGCATATATATTGAAAATAAATCTACCAAAAAGATGTCTGCACTTGTATGTTCATTGCAGCACTGTTCCCAATAGCAAAGACATAGAGTCAACCCAGGGGCCCATTAACGGTGGATCTGATAAAGAAAATGTGACACATACACAGCATGGAATACTACCCAGTCATAAGAAAGAATGAAATCATGTTCTTTGCAGCAACATGGATGCAACTGAAGGCCATTATCCTAAGCAAATTAATACAGGAACAAAAAAAGACAAATACTACATGTTTTCACTTATAGGTGGAGGCTAAACACATGTACATAAAGATGGGAATAATAAACACTGGAGATTCCAAAAGAGGAAAGGGATGGGGCAAGGGTCACAAAACTACCTATCGGGTACTATGTTTACTACTTGGGCAATGCGGTTATTAGAAGCTGGAATCTCAGCATCTCTCAATATAACCACGTAACCTACACATTGACCCCTTGAATCGACGGTAAATTTAAAATGCATCCTATTTACATGAATATGCATATACACACATATCTTTATGTCTACCACTTTTTAGGAATGATACAAACTTCACTACATTGAAATTGCTGTTCAAATATTGATCCTGGCAATGGCTTCTTTATACCCTGCAGAACTATTCCTTGTTGACGGCTGCATAACACTCCACTGTTTGGATGCACCAAATTTCCTCAGTAAGTTTCGTACTGATAATTGTTTACACTGTTTCCGGTTATCTGCTGTTGTAGATAACATGGCAGCAAATAGTCATTTGCATGTATCTTTTCTTACTTTTGCCAGTGTAGTCTTGGCATAGATACCCAGAAGTGGGATGGCTGGACCAAACAGTAATTTTTATAGATAATATGGACTACTCTGGATTTGTCAAAAAGAAAACCTAGTGAAACACTAAGATGGAATGTGGAATTCCACTTTCTGTAGAATTTAATTCTGTGAGAATGACCATGAATTTTGACCCCCTTGGATCCTCTTCAGGGTAGTGGAATGCTCCTATGGTGTGGACCACAGGGTCATCACTGTGAGATTTGGAAGGTGAGGCTTCTGCCTGCCCTACCCCCCAGCTCCTGGATAGTTTTGGGACAGTGAGCTGAATCAGGTGAATATCCCTGGTGGTGCCAAGCAAGATCCCAGGTCATCCCTAGGACCTCCTTGGATCTCTGGCCTCCTTGGGAAGTCCCAGCACCACCTCTATGCTGCTCTTTAACCACCTCTTGATGTAACAGGACTCCTCTGGGTCCCAGGCATCATATTCCTTCAATCTACCCAGCCTAGGAAGCGAATGCTTCGGAAAGTTAAAGTGAAAAGCAAAGGCTACTGTTTTAAATTATTACTATCAAAACACAAGTTGACGTTTGAAGCTATTTACAAGGAATACCTTAATAGTAACACGAGCAAAATGCTTTGTCCACTTCCAAGTCTGTTCTCTGCAACAATTAAACTGAGGCAGCTTGAGGTTGTGGAGGAAACCCTGGTGTCTGGGACAAACCCTGGAGGGCCTTGGGAAAATTGCCCGGCCTATCTGGGCTTTAGATTTCTTATCTGTAAAATGAGGACTTGGGGTCAACTCCAAATTCTGTAATATTAGGATTTAGTAATGTTGGAATATGGACTGGGACAAAGTGGGTGGAAGGGATGTACATTAAACATTCTGTCAAAAAAATTAGCGCTAAAGGAAGTAAGATTTGCTGCTGTCAGAGAATCTTCAATTAAGGATTGCCTCCACTTTTGCTTATTTTCTTCTCCAGTGCTTTGTAATCCTCTCCAGCCAATTTACAAAATTCCCCTCTGTGCTCTGGGGAGGATTATATTTCAATAGGAACAACATTTGATTATCTGGAAGAGCTTAGCAGGGACCAGTGGCCACCACTGGTGACAGTGACTAATGGAAGAGCTGGGCCAGCAGCATGTGATTGCAGACGAATACCGTGTGTCTGTGCGTCCACCCTTAGTTAAATCGAAGGGTCCAATTTGGTCTGCTGAACAAACATATTTTTGGAGGCTTATTGAACACAAAATTAATTTAGGAGACATTAATCTAAAGAGAATTCGACTGACAGCAGCAGCAATGGTGTTTAATGGAAGACAAAGAAAAAAAAAAAAAAAAAAAAGCCAGGCCTGCCACAGTCTTTTCCTTTGTTGAGAAAATATAAGTATCCCCAGGGCTTTAATAGACTCTAATCCTTTCTCTTGAACAAGTTGGCCTCGCATAGACCAAGTTAGCAAAATAGAATCCTGAAGAACGCGCGATCTCAGGGAGAAAGGTCCTGAAGTCATGCTGGTTTCAGAATGAGGAGCCGTCTGCCCATCAGCACACCTTCTCTTTCCACTTTTGCTTTCTCGTATGTATGTTTGGGTTGGGATTTATTTACTTTAGTTTATGACCTTGCTTCTCACAGTGTGGTTCACAGACCAACACTACCAGCATCAGTTGGGAGCCTGTTAGAAACGCAGACTCTCAGGCCCTGCCCCAGATCTGCTGAATTAGAATCTACATTTTAACCTGATTCCCAGGTGATTTGTAAGCATGTCAGAATTTGAGAAGACCTTTTTCCTAAAGTTTTCTCCTTGAAGGGAAATTGGAACAATCTAACTTCCGACAATGCAGAGAACCAAGAACTGCCTGATAATTTTCCCATCTACATTGTGTGACTAACTAAAGACTTGTGCGGAAAACTTGAAAACAAAATGGAGACGCACAAAGGAGAACACAATCAGCTGTCATCTTGTGAAAGTAATTTTAGGGCGTGTCCTTCCTGTCTTTGTTCTATGTGTGCTTGTGTACTATTTTTAAATACAAAAGGTAATCCCTCATTCATTCATTCATTCATTCATGCTACAAACACTCACTGAGCACTTAGTAGGTACTGGGTACTGGGGATAAGACTGGTAAAGTTCATGGGGAAACCAATATGCAACCAGATGAGACATAACCGGTTCTGTACCATGGACGGGCCACGCCGTTTCCCCTTCCCAATCTCTGCTTTCTTGACCCCTATATCCTTGTATCTGACCCATAGTTCCAGGGAGATAGTAATGATTTCCCCTAATTGGCCCTTACTGACCTTCTCCTCATTGACTTTCCTTCGAGTCCTTCTTTCTTCAGGTCTTATTATGGATGAACCTGGAAACCAACATTCTCAGCAAACTGACACAAGAACAGAAAACCAAACACTGCATGTTCTCATGCAGAAAACACTCAGTAATGGTATCTCTCTTGTCTCCCTCCCATAGTGCAGGTTTTTATCTTATTTGCATGTCTATCTTCTGTCTTTGACTGTTTCAGAAACAAGAACTATGTCTTACTCATTTTTATATCTCATAGGTGGGTGTTGAACAATTAAAACACATGGGCACAGGGAGGAGAGCATCACACACTGGGGTCTGTTGGGGGGTGGGGGACTAGAGGAGGGACAGCGAGGGGGCAGGGAGTTTGGGGAGGGATAACACTGGGAGAAGTGCCTGATGTAGGTGACGAGGGGATGGAGACAGCAAACCACCATGGCATGTGTGTACCTATGCAACAATCCTGCAAGATCTGCACGTGTACCCCAGAACTTAAAGTACAATAAAATATGAAATAAAATTAGCTAGCATTCATGAGTGCTTACAAAGTGCCAGGCACTGTTCTAAGTGCTTTGCATGGATCACCTCTAATCCTTGTAAGAACCCTATCAGGTACCGTTATTATCATTCACATTTTACAGTTTAAGAAACTATCCAAGGACACCCAGATAGTAACTGCCAGTCAGACTCCAGGGCCAGAGCTAGTATTAAGCTGATACACTGATTCATTCTAGAGTGTTGGTGAATAATAACTAATATGTATCTCATCTGGGCATTTAGAAGGCAACTGACAGAGACCAGACGATTTACTTGAATCCAAAAGAATGAACCTCTGATTCTGAGATTTTAGGAAGTGAGAATGGTCACTGAAGTAAAAAGATGTTAGAAGATGCTCTTCCATGTATACCCTATTTCATATCATTTTATTTTCAGTGTTGCTTTTCTTGTTCAGTGTTTTCTTGTTGCTTTCTTTTGCTATATGGTGAACCTCCAAAAATAAGCTCTTTTGTAAATCTAGCCTCCTGCAACATTGTCTATTTTAAATTCCCAGCCATCCAAATGTTTGCCCAGAAGCTTCCTACTCATCCGTCAAGACTCAGCCCAAAACCTTCCTGCTCCTCGAAGTCTTTCCTGCAACATCCAGGCTGAGCAGAACTTTCTCTCTCTGTTGTGACATCTCTTACACTTCCTGGTGCTAGGACTCTGAGTATGTGACTCGGTCTTTCCAAGTCTCAGACCCCTCATCTGTAAGATGGTGATAATCACAGAGTGTACGTGATAGGACCGTGCTGAAGGAATACAGAAGGTGTGCTCAGCTCCATGACCGACATGGAGAAAACGCTCAGTAATGGTATCTCTCTTGTCTCCCTCTCATAGGGCAGCTTTTTATCTTATTTGCATGCCTATCTTCCGTCTTTGACTGTTTCAGAAACAGGAACTAAATTCTTACTCATTTTTATATCTCTAGGAACTAGTGAAGACGCAGAATTGGCATTCCATAAATGAAAGCAGTAGTTGGAAAAAAAAATCAGGCAAATAATGTTACTAGGCAAGAAATTATATGTTGTTAGGAAAGAAGTTAAGACAAGCATTTTATTTATGATGACATCTAATGTTCTCGGGCATAGAGGTAGAAGAGGACACTGTTTACAGAGGGTATGAGTAAATATTTTACATGTTTCTAAAAGTTTGACTTAAAAATCCTGATAAAGTAATGTCCATTGATCTTGCCTCTCTCTTCATATTTGTGGCCATAGTGGTGGTTTGGTATATTAGTCAGTGTCAGTCTTTGTAATTATAGGTTTAAAGTTTAAACAGTCAAAGACAGAAGATAGACATGTCATTAGTTTAGGAGTGATTTAAGCTGATCAGTGAATTGGATAATACCTAGGAAAGAAAGTTAAAAGGATCCAGCACCAATTGATAGTAGAAGAAAAAATCTTCAGAGCAAACTGATGTTACTAAGATGACAGAAAAATTGTGTGTGTGTGTGTGTGTGTGTGTGTGAATACACACAGAGAGTAGTTTTACACACCCTAAATTACGTTTGCATTGATTTGGGTATAGAACCACCTCAATTCCTTACCATAAACAAAGTGAGGGGCTCTGGTAGTTTAGGGCTCTAGATTTGCTAAAAGGGCTTTTGAATTGACATAAGGAATTTACATTTAAATAAAGAAGGCTCTTTGGAGACCATCCTGAACTATGTTACCTTCTTCCTATGTTATAGAGAAAGGCTTAGTGGTAGTCTCTACCTAAATCTATTTTTCAAATTTTTTGATTAAAAAAAAATCCTGGTTAATGAATTTCTTTAGGAATTTTATGCAATTTTATGAACAGAAAACAACTACAAATGAATTCCAGAAATTTCCTAGGTTATTATTAGCAAAGGAAGACTATCATTAGCAAAACCAAGACTAACAATGGCTTGGAACAATTTTAGACCCCTTCAGATTAGACAATATCAATATTTACGATAATCATATTGAGACTGAATTTCTCCAAAAGGCTCAAGAATAATTATCTCCCAGCTTCTGACTGAGCTCTTTGGCCTCCTCTGACTGACAGCAGAGCTTGAAATGGACAAGTTTCCCTCCAGAGGGCCATTTTGACATAGCATCTGTAGCCTCTGAAAGGTGGGGACGTGCCCATTCCTCCAAATTTTGTTAAAAAAGGGAGTGTTCTTGGCTTGCAGCTAAACTGCATGCTTAAGCTGTTTCTTTTGAATTTATTTTTCCTCTCAGTACAGCATTAATTTCCTTTGTTGGCCATAGTCCCGAATGACTGATGAGGCACGAGAGGTGTTTTGTAAACGCTGCCTGAGCTAGATCCAACATGGCGATCTCATTTTCCAGTCAGTGTAACCAAGGTCCTCCCAACACTCTCAGCCACTGTCTGGTGTCCCTAGATGTCCTGAAGCGGAATGGGGAGAGGGCTGCAGGCCAAGTTAACTGCAGAAAATGCGTAGGCTCCAGATCATTGCTCTGTCAGGAGGCCACCATTCCAGGTCTCATGTTTGGGCTTTTGGTAGAGGAGGAGAACAAAACTCATTCAGTTATTAGTTCATGCTTCGAAGCAGTGAGCACTGCATTCCTACTTCGTTCTAGACTTTGACCCCATTGCTGGAGATATAAATGTACACAAAGACACAGCCCCTTCTGAGAATGAGCAAAAGGGCAAAGTGTGGCAAACAGACATTTAAAAAGTAACTGTGGCCTAGCGTGTGGTAGTAAGAAAGATAAGTAACAGGGAGCTCCCAGGCCTGCTTTATGAGTGAGAAGATAATGATGGGGAAGTGGTCATTCTCACAGTCAGCCCTCCACCGTCTTCTCCGGGATTTGGCTCCTGTTCTGTTCTAGTCTAAAGTGCGATTCTTTATGCACTTGCCTATCATTTATTCATCATCCATCCATTCATTTAACAAACATTTAATACCTGCCAAGTGCCAGGCACCTTTGCAGGTTTCAGGAATATAAACATGAGTTCCTGTTCTCGGAGATTCCATAAGTAGTATGCTGAAAAACCTTTAAAATCGAATGTTACAAGTGCACCGTTAGGAATGTGTGCGTATGAGGGGGACTGTCTTTAAAGACTGCATGGAAAGGGACTGCCCTGCTGGGACTATTAGGTGGGGTCGAGAACTCTGGACTTGCCATTTGTGTAAAGGCGGCTCACTGGGTAAGTGATGGTAGGCAGGGAAGGCCATTTGAGTCATTTTCAGTTGAATAACATACGGAACATTTTCTGGTGCAGCATGTACGGTCAGAGATAGAATTTCAAAATAGATGTTTTCTAAAAATGGTATGATCTGGTGATAAGGTGTTTGATAGTTAGCAGAACCCAGGTATGTTTCAGGTGTTTTTATCTGTAATTACCTTGCAAATCTTGGGGCACTGGTTAAGGAAAGATTTGTTTTTGTCATGACATACCAGCATTACAGATGTGACTCACTGAGATAAACTCTTGAAAGGGGTATACCTGGCTTCTGCCTTGCAAGGCAGCGAGAGATTGGGGTAGGAATGGGCCTTTAAATGAGCGTTGGGGGATCCTTAACCTGGCTTTCATTCTCGGATCTACCATCTAATTTGAGCAAGTTTCTGACACTTTCTAGTCATTAGTTTTTATATTTGTAAAATCGAGACCAGAATAACACCTATCTCATGGTTTGTATGTAAGAATTAAATAAAATAATTCAGGTTACAATGGGTTTTCCAGTCACAGTTGAAGATTTAAGTCAAAGTGATTAGGAAGGGAACTTAAGAAAAGGTTTTTGGTTTTATGTAAGAAGAAAGGCAATTTTATATATATATATATATATATATGTTTATTTTTCTAAATGAGTCTCTGATTTGAAATTCCACACTTCAAATACACACCCTTCTGTTTACTTCCATTGTTCAGTCTATCCATTCATTCATCATTAATAACTATAGATTTCTAGCACATTTAATATTCGATAGAGCAAAGCCCCCTCAATAGTCTTCTGTGAATATTCTCACTCCCTTACATATTTGTTTTCCCAGATGAGCTAAGGATCATTTTGTCGGTTTGTGAAAATCTTATCTAGGAATTTTTGTTGACAGTGGTTCACTTTACAGATTTGGGAAGAAGGAACACCTTTTGTTTGTTTTTGTTTTTTGTTTGTTTGTTTTTGAGACAGAGTCTCGCTCTGTCGCCAGGCTGGAGTTCAGTGGCACGATCTCAGCTCACTGCAACCTCTGCCTCCTGGGTTCAAGCGATTGTCCTGCCACAGCCTCCTGAGTAGCTGGGACTACAGGCGCATGCTGCCACGCCCAGCTAATTTTTCATATTTTTAGTAGAGACGGGGTTTCACCATGTTAGCCAGGATGGTCTTGATCTCCTGACTTTGTGATCCACCTGCCTCGGCCTCCCAAAGTGCTGGGATTTCACCTTTTACTCTTCATGTTTGAGAACAAACATATTTCTATGTCTTTTATAGTTTTCATTTTGTAGGTCTTGTACATATTTGTTGCATTTATTCATATGTATCATATATAAATGTGAGAGATCTCATTTTGTATTACATTTTCTAAGTGCATTTAATTTTTATTTTTGGCATGTAAGAAACCTACCACCTTTCTGCATTTACTTAGTAATTGATCAGTTTATTGAATTAGGTTATTGTTTTCAATAGCTTTTCAGTTGATTGTGTTTGGTTTTTGAGGAATGCAATGACAGTATCTGCAAATAATGGTAAAGTTACTTTCTCATTTAGAAGATTAATGCTTATTATTTTACTTTTTACTTATTTTATTGTTTAGCCTATTTGTATTGTTTGAGACTCTAATCAATCTTATGTTTCACCATTAAGCAGAATACAAGCTATTGGGTTTGTTTATGTATGTATTAATAACTGTTTTTTTTTTTTACTGAACACATATTTTTATTAAAATACATCTTGATGTACATTTCACTAATTTTTGCAACAGCTCTGAAAAGTAAATTCAGTAAGCATTATCTCCTGTTTTAGAGCTGAAGAAGCGAAGTCTTGGAATGGATAAGTAACCTGTTTATTCACATACAGAGAAGAAAAGTTGCAGAGCTAATATACAAGCCTGAATATTTCAGCCCCATGTATAGAGCGTTTTTTTTTTTTTGGTTTTGGGGTACATGTGAAGAACATGCAAGATTGTTGCATAGGTACACACATGGCAGTGTGATTTGCTGCCTTCCTCCCCTTCACCTACATCTGGCATTTCTCCCCATGCTATCTCTCCCTACCTCCCCACCCCCCTGTCCCTCCCCTATTTCCCCCCAACAGACCCCAGTGTGTAGTGCTCCCCTCCCTGTGTCCATGTGTTCTCATTGTTCAACACCTGCCTATGAGTGAGAACATGCGGTGTTTGATTTTCTGCTCTTGTGTCAGTTTGCTGAGAATGATGGTTTCCAGGTTCATCCATGGCCCTACAAAGGACATGAACTCATCATTTTTGATGGCTGCACAATATTCCGTGGTGTATATGTACCACATTTTCTCTGTCCAGTCTATCATCGATGGGCATTTGGGTTGGTTCTAGGTCTTTGCTATTGTAAACAGTGCTGCAATGAACATTCGTGTACACGTGTCCTTATAGTAGAACGATTTGTAATCCTTTGGATATATACCTAGTAATGGGCTTGCTGGGTCAAATGGAATTTCTATTTCTAGGTCCTTGAGGAATTGCGACATTGTCTTCCATAATGGTTGAACTAATTTACACTCCCACCAACAGTGCAAAACTGTTCCTATTTCTCCACATCCTCTCCAGCATCTGCTGTCTCCAGATTTTTTGATGATTGCCATTCGAACTGGCATGAGATGGTATCTCAATGTAGTTTTGATTTGCATTTCTCTGATGACCAGTGATGATGAGCATTTTTTCATGTTTATTGGCCTCATGGATGTCTTCTTTTGTAAAGCGTCTGTTCGTATCCTTCACCCACTTTTGAATGGGCTTGTTTGTTTTTTTCTTATACATCTGTTTTAGTTCTTTGTAAATTCTGGATATCAGCCCTTTGTCAGATGGGTAAACTGCAAAAATTTTTTCCCATTCTGTTGGTGGCCGATTCACTCTAATGACTGCTTCTTTTGCCTTGCAGAAGCTGTGGAGTTTGATTAGGTCCCATTTGTCTATTTTGGCTTTTGTTGCCAATGCTTTTGGTGTTTTGGTCATGAAGTCCTTGCCTACGCCTATGTCCTGAATGGTTTTGCCTAGATTTTCTTCTAGGGTTTTTATGGTGTTAGGTATTATGTTTAAGTCTTTAATCCATCTGGAGTTAATTTTAGTGTAAGGTGTCAGGAAGGGGTCCAGTTTCTGCTTTATTCAACACCATTTATTAAACAGGGACTGCTTTCCCCATTGCTTGTTTTTTTCAGGTTTGTCAAAGATTGGATGGTTGTAGATATGTTGTGTTGCCTCTGAGGCCTCTGTTCTGTTCCATTGGTCTATAGCTCTGTTTTGGTACCAGTACCATGCTGTTTTGATTACTGTAGACTTGTAGTATAGTTTGAAGTCCAGCAGTGCGATGCCTCCCGCTTTGTTCTTTTTGCTCAGAATTGACTTGGCTATACGGGCTCTCTTTTGGTTCCATATGAAGTTTAAGGTGGTTTTTTCCAGTTCTGTGAAGAAGGTCATTGGTAGCTTGATGGGAATAATGTTGAATCTGTAAATTACTTTGGGCAGTATGGCCATTTTCACGATATTGATTCTTCCTAACCATGAACATGGAATGTTTCTCCATCTGTTTGTGTCCTCTCTTATTTCGTTGAGCAGTGGCTTGTAGTTCTCCTTGAAGAGGTCCTTTATGTTCCTTGTTAGTTGTATTCCTAGGTATTTTATTCTCTTTGCGGCAATTGTGAATGGAAGTTTGTTCTTGATTTGGCTCTCTTTAAGTCTGTTATTGGTGTATAGGAATGCTTGTGATTTTTGCACTTTGATTTTGTATCCTGAGACTGCTGAAGTTGCTTATCAGTTTCAGGAGATTTTGGGCTGAGACGATGGGGTCTTCCAGATATACAGTCGTGTCGTCTGCAAATAGAGACAATTTGACATCCTCCTTTCCTATTTGAATACCCTTTATTTCTTTTTCTTGCCTGATTGCTCTGGCTAGAACTTCCAGTACTGTATTGAATAGGAGTGGTGAGAGAGGGCATCCTTGTCTAGTGCCACATTTCAAAGGGAATGCTTCCAGTTTTTGCCCATTCAGTATGATATTGGCTGTTGGTTTGTCATAAATAGCTTTTATTATTTTGAGATATGTTCCGTCAATACCTAGTATATTGAGAGTTTTTAGCATAAAGCGCTGTTGAATTTTGTCAAAGGCCTTCTCTACATCAATTGAGATAATCATGTGGTTTTTGTCTTTGGTTCTCTTTATGTGGTGAATTACGTCTATAGACTTGCGTATGTTGAACCAGCCTTGCATCCCTGGGATGAAGCCTACTTTATCATGGTGGATAAGCTTTTTGATATGCTGTTGCAATTGGCTTGCCAGTATTTTATTGAAGATTTTTGCATCTATGTTCATCATGGATATTGGCCTGAAGTGTTCTTTTCTTGTTGAGTCTCTGCTGGGTTTTGGTATCAGGATGATGTTGGTCTCATAAAATGATTTGGGCAGGATTCCCTCTTTTTGGATTGTTTGGAATAGTTTCAGAAGGAATGGTACCAGCTCCTCTTTGTATGTCTGGTAGAATTCAGCTGTGAACCCATCTGGACCTGGGCTTTTTTTGGGTGGTAGGCTCTTAATTGCTGCCTCAACTTCAGACCTTGTTATTGGTCTATTGAGGGATTCGACTTCTTCCTCGTTTAGGCTTGGGAGGAGGCAAGTGTCCAGGAATTTATCCATTTCTTCCAGGTTTACTAGTTTATGTGCATAGAGTTGTTTGTAATAATCTCTGATGATGGTTTGAATTTCTGTGGAATCTGTGGTGATATCCCCTTTATCGTTTTTTATTGCATCAATTTGGTTATTCTCTCTTTTCTTTTTTATTAATCTGGCTAGTGGTCTGTCTATTTTGTTGATCTTTTCGAAAAACCAGCTCCTGGATTTATTGATTTTTTGAAGCGTTTTTTGTTTCTTTATCTCCTTCAGTTCTGCTCTGATCTTAGTTATTTCTTGTCTTCTGCTAGGTTTTGAGTTTTTTGATCTTGCTCCTCCAGCTCTTTCAATTTTGTTGCTAGTGTTTCAATTTTTGATCTCTCCTTCCTTCTCATGTGGGCACTTATTGCTATATATTTTCCTCTAGAGACTGCTTAAATGTGTCCCAGAGATTCTGGTATGTTGTGTCTTCGTTCTCGTTGGTTTCGAAGAACATCTTTATTTTTGCCTTCATTTCATTGTTTATCCAGTCAACATTCAAGAGCTAGTTTTTCAGTTTCCATGAAGCTGTGCGGTTCTGAGTTAGTTTCTGCATTCTGAGTTCTAACTCGATTGCACTGTGGTCTGAGAGACTGTTTGTTATGATTTCCGTTCTTTTGCATTTGCTGAGGAGTGATTTATTTCCAATTATGTGGTCAATTTTAGAGTAGGTGTGATGTGGTGCTGAGAAGAATGTATATTCTGTGGATTTGGGGTGGAGAGTTCTGTAAATGTCTATTAGGTTTGCTTGTTCCAGGTCTGAGTTCAGGTCCTAGATATCCTTGTTAATTTTCTGTCTGGTTGATCTGTCTAATATTGACAATGGGGTGTTAAAGTCTCCCACTATAATTGTGTGGGAGTCTAAGTCTCTTTGTAAGTCATGAAGAACTTCCCTTATGTATCTGGGTGCTCCGGTATTGGGTGTGTATATATTTAGGATCGTTAACTCTTCTTGTTGCACTGATCCTTTTACCATTATGTAATGTCCTTCTTTGTCTCTTTTGATCTTTGTTGCTTTAAAGTCTATTTTATCAGAGATGAGAATTGCAACTCCTGCTTTTTTTTTGCTCTCCATTTGCTTGGTAAATCTTCCTCCATCCCTTTATTTTGAGCCTTTGTGTATCCTTGCATGTAGACGGGTTTCCTGGATACAGCACACTGATGGATTTTGGCTTTTTATCCAATTTGCCAGTCTGTGTCTTTTGATTGGCACATTTAGTCCATTTATATTTAGGGATAATATTGTTATGTGTGAATTTGATACTGCAATTTTGATGCTAGCTGGCTCTTTTGTTCGTTAGTGGATGCAGATTCTTGATTGTGTTGATTCTCTTTACCATTTGGTATGTTTTTGGAGTGGCTGGTACTGGTTGTTCCTTTATATGTGTAGAGCCTCTTTCAGGAGCTCTTGTAAAGCAGGTCTGGTGGTGATGAAATCTCCGAGTACTTGCTTGTTTGCAAACGATTTTATTTTCCCTTCACATATGAAGCTTAGTTTGGCTAGATAGGAGATTCTGGGTTGAAAGTTCTTTTCTTTAAGGATGCTGAATATTGGCCCCCACTCTCTTCTGGCTTGTAGGGTTTCTGCTGAGAGATCTGCTGTGAGTCTGATGGGCTTCCCGTTATGGGTAACCCGACCTTTCTCTCTGGCTGCCCTTTGCATTTTCTCCTTCATTTCAACCCTGGTGAATCTGATGATTATGTGCCTTGGGGTTGCTCTTTTTGAGGAATACTTTGTGGTGTTCTCTGTATTTCCTGGACTTGAATATTGGCCTGCCTTGCTAGGTTGGGGAAGTTTTCCTAGATAATATCCTGAAGAGTATTTCCAGCTTGGATTCATTCTCTTCATCACATTCAGGTACACCTATCAGACATAGATTAGGTCTTTTCACATAGTCCCACATTTCTTGGAGACTTTGTTCACTCCTTTTTACCCCTTTTTCTCTCATCTTGCCTTCTTGTTTTATTTCATTGAGTTGATCTTCGACCTCTGATATCCTTTCTTCTGCTTGGTCAATTCGGCTGTTGAAACTTGTGCATGCTTCGTGAAGTTCTCGTGTTGTGTTTTTCAGCTCCATCAATTTACTTATATTCCTCTCTATGTTGTCCATTCTCGTTAGCATTTTGTCAAATCTTTTTTCAAGGTTCTTAGTTTCTTTGCATTGGGTTAGAACATGTTCTTTTAGCTCACTGAAGTTTCTTATTACCCACCTTCTGAAGTCTGATTCTGTCATTTCATCACACTCCTTCTCCATCCAGCCTTGTTCCCTTGATGGTGAGGAGTTGTGATCCCTTTTAGGAGGGGAGGTGTCCTGGTTTCAGGTGTTTTCATCCTTTTTGTGCTGGTTTCTTCCCATCTTTGTGGGTTTATCCACCTGTTGTCTTTGTAGTTGCTGACTTTCAGATTGGGTCTCTGGGTGAACTTCCAGTTTGCGGATGCTGAAGTTACTTATTTTTCTTAGCTTTCCTTCTGACGGTCTGGCCCCTCTGCTGTGGGACTGCTGAGGTCCACTCCAGGCCCTGCTTGCCAGGGTATCACCTGCAGCAGCTGCAGAACAGTAAGGGTTGCTACCGGTTTCCTCTTCTGCTATCTTTGTCCCAGAAGGATGCCTGCCAAATGTCAGTCTGTTCTCTCCTTTATGAGGTGACTCTTTGGATATATGGGGGTCAGGGAGCTGCTTGAGGAGACAGTCTGTCCTTTATTGGAGCTCAAGTCCTGAGCTGTGAGCTCCATGGTTCATTCACAGTTGCTGGGCAGGTATGTTTAGGTCTGCTGCAGCAGAACTCATAAACACCTCCCCCCCCTTTTTTTCCCCAGGTGCTCTGTCCCAGGGAGTTAGGTCTTTATTTATGAGTTTCTGTTGTGCTGCTGCCTTTTTTTTTTCTTTCAGGGCTGTCCTGCCCAGTGAGGAGGCAACCTAGTCACTGTCTGCTGCAGAGGCTTTGCTTAGCTGCTGTGAGCTCCGCCCGGCTGCTGTGTGATCTTCCCTGCAGTCCTGTTTATATGGGTGTAGTTAGAACTGCCTTGGCAATGGTGGCCCACCTCTGTTATGGTGGACTCTCTCTGTAGTGGCAGGGTGCCTTGGCAATGGCGGGTTGCCTCAGCAATGGTGGGCTGCCTCAATGATGGTCAGACTGCCTCCGTAGCGGTGGAGTGTCTCAGTAATGGCAGACGCCTCTCCCCCACAGAGCCGGACCATTCAGGGTTCAGCTGTGCTTGCTGTGAAACTCTCAACCCAGAGTGTTTTCAATTACTTTTTTTTTGTTGTTGTTGTTTTGTTTGTTTTTTTTTGTTTTTTGTGGGGGGGAGGCTGGGACCAGCCGAGCCTGATCACCTGGCTCCCTGACTCAGAGTCTTTTTTTTGTTGTTGTTGTTGTTGAACAGTCGACTCTCTCCCTGTTGAAAAGGCGCCGGGATCTCCCGTGCTGCGACTCACTGAGCTGGCTCAAACAGCGGGGCTGAGATTCCTGGCTGTTTTTTTGCCTAGGAATCTCCTGGCCTGGCTCACTATTTCAGATGAATGGGCGACTCTGCCATCTCAGGGCTCCAATCGCCAGCTAAGAGGGCACCTGGACCAGTGTCTTTTGTATGGAGAACTGCTGCACCAGGGCATGGGCAAAGCAGCCGTGCCAGCCGAAACAGCCGCGCTGGCGACCCGTGGGGCTCCTCCACCTGGGAATCTCCTGGTCTGTGGGCAATAAAAAGCCATCTGGAAATGCGGCGTCCACTCACCCTCTGCACTTTCACTGGGAGCTGCAATCCTGAGCTGTTCCTAGTCGGCCATCTTCCCGGAAGCTAGCAACTGTTTTGAATTAAAAAAAAAAAATCTGGATGTTATGCTTTTTTGAAATATCTCAAGAAGATCACATGATTTCCCTCTTTTATTTATTAATATGAAGAAATATATTGCTAGATTTCCTAATTTTGAATTAACTTAAAACACTCTTAGATTATATTGCTAATATTATATTTGACTTTTCGTGGATATTTACCAATCCTGGAGTGTTTTTTAAAAAAAATTATCATGGACAAATTCTGATATCAGCACTATATCAGTGTCTTTAAAAGAATAGAGATGCTTTCCTTCTTTCCTTCCTTATTCTCTGATGTGACCTAAAGAGCTTATGAGGTTTGATTTAGAAATAACTCACCACTGAAACAATTTAACCCTGGCACTTTTTTGAGTGGTGGCTTCTTTCTGACAATTTCCCCAATTTTGATCTGTGGAGATAAAAGAAAATGAATCATTTTCAGCTTCTTTTATCAAAGGGAGTTGTCAGTTATCACTCCAGCCATTAACCGAACCCTAGAATTGGCTTTTCTGGGAAGTGATTTCCTTTTCTTATGACAGAACATCAAAGGGGCATCTACAGCCATGTCAGCTGCCTTGTAGGGTTGTGGGATGGCAGCTGGGAGGACCGACTGCAGGGGGTTACTTTACTCCCTAGGACAAGACTTTGTTGAGGAGAGAAAGCAAAGCAGCCTGGGTGGAGCCTCACATTTCACCCCTCCTTTGCTCTCCCTGCTCTCTGGCTTCAGGAACCCTATCTCTGGTTATGTAAAACCTGCATAATTTACACAAATGTTTCCAAATGCCTTCTAAACATCTAATGAAAGCCAGACAGGCCCAAGCCTCAGCTCTCCCCTGGCCCTCCAAACCTCCTGTATTCTTGGATCAATTAATGACAGTTCCACCTACTCAATTTCACACATTAAGAACTTAAACTTTGTTCTGGACCATTCCTTCTTTTTCATCTATCCCTTTTGATTTGTTGACAAAGGCTGTGATTCCATCTTCTCAACTTCTCTCAGATCCATTTCTTCCTTTCTCTACCAGTCACTGATGCTTTAGTTCAGGCCCTTCCATCTGGTCGCCTCGTTATCACAATAGCTTTGTCATCAGTGTTGGACTCCTGTTTTACTCTCCTGTTACTCCCACTCCCCAAATCTTCCTCTACCTGTCTACTAGAATGAGCTTTCAGAAAATGATTTTGATATTTGTCAAACTACTATACAGAGTTAAAAATATCAAATACAAGTCTATAGTCACTGGTCTCTATTATTTAAAAATCCAAAAAGCTTTGAAAACTAATATTTTGGTACTTCTGGCACCAAAGCTCATTCTGGTCAGGCAAAACCTGACCTAAATTTAGTCTTATTGCAACAATATTGTGTTGATTATGGCATGCTTCCCCACACCTGGATGGGAATAAGTATGATAAGTATGTGCATGATATTCCCTCTTAGAAATCAGAAAATGTCAGAATTCTGAACTACATCTGGCTCAGTGGATTCAAGACTGTGGATTGTAGGTGTGTCGTACGAATACTCAGCCCTCATTCCACTCCCCAGCGGCAGCTCTTTAAATCCTTTTAGCTTTTAAAAATTATATTTATTTCTTTATTTCAAATAACATGCTTAGTTTTATATCTTGATTTATAATTTTAGACATTCTAGTGTGTTGACTTCCTATTATAATTCATGACGATTTGATCATTTTACATCTCCCTCAACTGTGTTAGTTTGCTAGGGATACCATAACCAAGTACCACAGACGAGGTGGCTTAAGCAACAGAAATTTCTTTCCATCTGAGATCGATGTCTTAGCAGGGTTGGTTTCATTCTGAGGCCTTTCTCCTTGGCTTGTAGATGGCCATCTTCTTTCCATGCCTTCATATGGTTTTTCCCTGTATGTGTCTTTGTTCTAGCATCCTCTTTTCCTAAGGACAAGCGTCACTGGATGAGGACCTAACATTATGACCTCATTCAACCTTAATTATTCATACCTCTTTAAAAACCCCATCCCCAAGTAGCCACATTCTGAGGTTCTTAGGGTTGGGACTTCAACGTATGAATTTTGGACACAATTCAGCCCATGATACCAACTACACTTTTCCCTATTTGGTTTATGTTTTTATAAAATTTTGGTTTATTCAGTAGTCAAAGTTTACATTATCAGTGGTACAAATATTGTTCATTGTAGCATACCGTACGCTATTATATTTCTTTTCTTATTGTTTCCCTAGAGTTAATAATGGTTCCTTTTTCCATTGGGTAGCCTTCTGTGTGCATATGTTTAATTTTTTTCTTAAATGTTTCATTAGATCTGTCAGTGCTTAGAGGCATAAGAAGAACTTTTGGTTCTGTTGGCATGTTCCTCCTGAAACGGTCACTGTCTGCGGCTGCTGCGTAACTGGTGTTCCTTTTTTGGATCCACTCTTTCTTGGGTTCCACATTTTCCTTTTTCTTTACTTTTTACCTCATTTTTACCATTAATGCAAGGAACCTAATAACTTATATCCATGCCTTTTCTAAGAAAGCTCCCACAAAAAGCACATTTGAGGGAGCTTTCTTAGAAAAGGCATGGGATATAAGTTATTAGGTTCTTTGCATGAATGAAAATTATTTTATATTCACACATGATTGCCCAGCATAGACTCCAGATTGAGAATAATTTCTCCTCAAATGTCTGCAGTGTAGTCCTCTTATGTCTTCTATGTTTCACTGTGGCCTTTGCAAATACCTGTTTATATTCTCTCTGGATGCTTTGGAATCTTCACTTATTCCTTGAGACGCTGACATTTTACAATAACACCCCTTGTAATGAATCTTTGTCATTCATCATGGTAGGCTGTTGGCGGACCTTTCATTTGTTTGCCCATTTTTCAGTTCTGGTTATTTCTTAATTTCTTTGACAATTTCTATTTTCTGTTTTCTCTTTCTGTAACTCCTACTTTTCAAATGTTGGACCTTTTAGTATGATTCTTCAACGTTCTTTCCTCTTTTCTGCCTCTGTTTTTGTGTTCTGCCTTCAGAGAGATTTTTAAATGCATTTTGCTTAATTCCCCCAAAATATGTCTGTTTCTTCTAAGCACCTACTTTCCTTTGGTTTTGTTCTTTGTCATGTTGTGGGATTTTGTCAACATTTCTTGACCTATGGGGGATGAGCATATATTTAGGAGTAAGACACCCAAGGGCGGAAATAACTGATTGAATGTTCTGGTAAACTGTTGGGGCTTGTTATAAGGTAATATAAGGTAGAGGCTTTACTGTAAGATAGAGAGGAACCCTAAAATGTCAGTATCTAGGAATCTTTTCCTTTGAGGCATTCAGTTTCTCAAAGATAGTATCCATCTCTTGCCTGGGGTTTATAAATGAATAATTAGGGAAGGGTGTCAATGTGTGCCGGGTTGAGGGGGACTGGGAATGGGAAGTAGTTTTTCAGAGCATAGGTTTTTGGTTTTGTTTTTTTTAACTTACCCACCTGTTTGTAGCCATGTATCACATTTCTGAGCCTCCTCCCTTCTTGAGGTCTTGAATTCTGAAATCCTTGATTTTAATTCATTCAAAGACCAAAGTCCCTTCTTTTTGAATGGGATAGAGGGCTAGAAGTATAACCGTATAGTTTACAGACATTTTTTCTCTGCAGATACCTTATGTTCTAGCTTCGTTTGGACTGCCAACTCAATGACCTCTCCTGTAATGACTTCAGTTTTTAAATAATTTGTTGATGTTCTTCTGATATTTCTCTTTTATGAGTCTGTACATTATAAAATCTTTTACAAAAAAGTAAAACATGGAAGAGGAGATGCACACATGTGATAAATACTTTGGACTAAATTGGCGGTCCCACCAGAAGAGTGATCTTTCTGGATGACACCAAACAGGTAAGTGGCATAATCAGACTCTCATTTGAGAATGTTAGCTTTGGCAGACCCTTAGGTAGACAAGCAACTCTCAGTCACCTCAGAGTTTGTCCAAACTTGAGGCAAAGGAGCCAAGTTTACATAGTCCAGCACCGCCTGTCACTGGCTAAGGTCTGATCTGGGATAGAGTAACCAGCCACCTGAGTTGGTCCACGACCATCCTGGCTTTGGGACTGAAAGTCCCATGGCCCAAGAAACCACTCAGTCTGGGGAAAGCCTGGACATGTCATAACTCAGATACTTCCAGCTCTCTTTGCTTGTGGGAAAAATGGTATCAGTAGCCCAAGGAAAGTCCTTAGAAGAGAGAAACAGCTGCAGTCATTGGATACTGTCGTAGGAAGAATAATGGCTCTGAAACCTGTCCACATCGAATCCCTGCAACCTGTAAATGCCTTATCTTAATGGATTGCTTGAGTCCAGGAGTTCAAAACTAGCCTGGGAAACATGATGAAATACCACATCTATAAAAAATACAAAAACTTAGCTGGGCTTGGTGGTGCACATTTGTAGTCCCAGCTACCTGGGAGGCCGTGATCATGCCACTGTGCTATGGCATAGGTGACAGAGTGGAACCCTGTCTCAAAAAAAAAAAGAAAAAAAAAGACCTTGCAGATGTAATTAAAGTAAGAATCTTGAGGCAGAGAGATTATCCTGGGTTATCCAGGGAGGATCGATGCAATCGCAAGGGTCATTATACATGAGAGGGAGGTGGAGGAGTCAGAGAAGATGTGATGACAAAAGCAGAGGTCAGAGTGATTTGATTGCTGGCTTTGAAGATGGAAAGGGACTGGAGGCAGCCTCTAGAAACTGGAAAAGACAAGGAAATGGTTTTCTCCTGGGTCCTCTAGAAGGAACGTAGCCCTGCCAACACCTTGAGTTTAGCCCCATGGGACCCATTTGCGACTTCTGATTTTCAGAACTGTAAGATAATAAGTTTATGTTACTTTAAGCCACTAAGAAGGTGCAATTTGTTACAGAAGGAGTAGGACAAATACAAAGGCAAAGGTTTATTGAAGTTAAGGGAGAGGGACAGAAAATCAGTAAAAGGGATCTGAGGGGGATCTGGGCAGTGCCCCAACAATGCTTGCTCCCTCCAAATCAGAAAACTCCATCAGAGAGCCAAAGCTTTGAATCTCGACTACTGATTTAAAGTTTTGGCTCTCTGATGGAGTTTTCTGATTTGGAAGATCAGAAGTTGACCATCAAACTAGGGAACTATAGCTTAGAGATTAAGCCATGGGATCTGGAGTTTGATGCCCATTGAGTAAGTCTTGACTTTCAGCATTTTTAAGCTCTGTGAACTTGGCACATTCCCAAAGCCTCTCTGAACCTTAGTGCTTCACTTGTAAAATTGAGATAATAACAAAACTCAAAAGCTATTTAAGGATTAAATGAGTATGCTTGTAAAGTGCCTGGCACACAGTAAAATCTCAATGCAGATATTACTCGTAGCTCAGTGGGATTCTGTCTCTATTTAACTGTTACATTCTAAAGCCAGCATAAGGTAAAAATTAAGATTGGTGGATATTAGGGGTTAAAATCACTTCACTTGCTCAGAAGGTACCGTATACTGGGTTTAGTGTTCACAACCTTGTAAATAGGTACATATGAGGGTTTACTCCTCACCACAATAGAAACTATATAATTCTGAGTCCAAGTGCAAAACCACGTGATGGTATTTTCAATGACCTAGAAGAGGGAGGGAGTTGCTGAACTGTGCAATGGTCTGCTCTTTAGATTAGCATTTGTTTCAATCCACGGTTTATTTGAAGGGTGACTTTCACCTTCATTTGAATTTGCCCTTTTTCTGAGATCTTTGTTAAGCCCAGCAAAGTCACCCATTGTACTGTGCCTGCCTTCTCTTCCCAAGGTTATCTGGGGGTATCTTCCCAGCCTTTTGATATGCTAAGCAGTCATAATTGGAGAGAGTTTAATAAATAACCATTAAGTTGCTCTTAGAAATGTTCAAATTGGTCTAACTAGTAACTGTCTAAGAATTAATGAAGACCAGCCATAACTATAAAGCCATTTAGTGTCCCAGATCAGTTTCTGCCAGATCCGGAAATAGCCCTACAGACCCCTTCCGTTACCAAGGTGGGTGATTACCTGGGGTCTTTTATTCATTTCCATTAGAGAGCAGGGGCTGAAACTCAAGTCAGCTGATGTGAAAGCTTTTAAACAGCTCTTCAAGGAGGCCAAAGCCATTGATTATATCGGGGTAGGACTCATTGAGAGGCCAGGTATGTGGTCAGCCCGGTCTGCCCTCTTTCCCCCACACAACACAGACCTGTCGGATATCCCAGCAGGGCTTTCCTCTATATTTCAGGGATGCTGCTGGTTTGAGCTGACTCTTAAAACTTGGAGCCTTTTCCCCTGGGTGAAATGGTGAGAGAGGAGGGGAGGAAGCCGGGGGAGGGGAAGGAAGTCTTTGGCTGAGCTGCCTGGTGCTTAGTGAGGAAGGGAGTGGGTGTGGGCGAGCTTGCTTCACTCTGAGGCCCTGCCAGCTCCTGGAAACACTGCTGTTCTTTCTGAAAACCCTCCCTGAGGAGGACCAGTTAAAACAACAAAAAACATCAATCAAACCTTATGGGGTTATTTTAAGGCCAAAGGGAAAGTAGATGGAAAAGTGGGTGGGCAGCAGTGGGAACTCTCCTCCCGTCCCCTCCCAGAGCCTCAGTCCTCAGCCTTTCCTGCCTGCCCCAGCCTCCCCATCCCCATCTGCATCCGCTGAGCTGGAACCTGGCTCACCCTCCTTGTTCTCCAGATGAACTGCCCTGTCTGTGCCTTGCCTTAGGCGGGGCCTTTGGGGATTGAGCTGTGTTTGCCTTCACTGTGTGTTGAACTTGGCAGGTGCAGACACATCTCATTCCAAGTCAAACTACCACCTTTCAGAAAGGAGGGCTGGGCCTGGAATCCACGGCTTGGGAAGGGCCCTGTGTGCAACCACGGACCGTTGGAAGTGAATATTGTCCTTCTCCACCACCCGTGCCAGGCCTGCCACTGGTCATGACCCGGAAGGGAAGACACAGGCATCTGGGACTGAAGGTCACCCCGTAGCTGGCCTGTCGGAGGAGGCTGAAGCGCTGTGGGCAGTAAGATGGGGGCCGCTTCCCGGCCAGAAGTTCAAGCAGCCCCAGCGAGTCATCCATTGCTTTAGGCAAATAAGAGTGTTGGCAATGCTGATGCCACCTGGGCACATACCTGAGTGTGCAGAGCCAGCTTAAGAATTAGGTCTTGCTTCCCAAGAGCCAACTCTCCTACCGGAAATGTCTGGGAAGACAATGAATGCGTTCAGGAAGTTTTTTCCCTTTGTCTATGGTTCCCTGCAGCTGTCATCCAATCTGCTCTCCTATGGAGAGAAGCTGCTCACCAAGGACTGGAGAGACCAGCCTACAGATTAGAGAGGCAGAGAGACCTCTGCCACACTGTTTCTCACTTGACAGTTGTTTCCCGAGGGTGAGGTCCCTTGTCCACTCCACCAGGGCCAATGACTTTCTAATCGGTCAGAGTAGAGGTCTCTATGTCAGCCCCATCACCTGCTGCTGTGTGACCTGGGGAAAGCACCAAGCCTCTCTGTGCCACAGTTCCCTCACCTAGGAAATGGGGATATTGCTAACCACATAAGTGTGAAGGTCAGAGGTGGTAATGGTTGCAAAGTGTTTACTTGGCTGATATTTTAATCATCCCTTGTTCCGACGTCACAGAATTTTCACATTCTCTCTTTAGCTTCATATTAGTCTCATGAGGTAGGAAGGGGAAGGATGATATAAAAGTAAGTACATTTTGTGTTAAAGATTGAAGGGCTTTGCCAATGGAAATGAATGATATTGGCAGCTCACATCTGGCACAGAGAAAATGACCCCAGCAGTTTTTGCGCCCATGTTGGATATGTTTTCTGTTTGTCTAGTAATCCTACTATGAAACAGAAAACTCCAGAATCGGTGGATAAAATTGTACATTTTTCAGGATCCTCTGGGCCACCGAGGATGAGCAATCTGGTGTAGGGCAAAGAAGTCTTCTCTACAAGTGCTGTCCAGTAGATAGATAACGTAAGACACTATAAAAGATACTATGAAGACAATATAATTAAAATAATGTAACTTTAATTTCAAATTTTCTTGTAGAAACATCAAAAAATTTCCAAAAGGGCAAAATTAATTTTTATGATATATATTTTTAATTCCATAATATTAAAAATATTACCATTGCAACGTGTAACCAATATAAAAATTATTACTTTATATTCTTTTTTCACACCAAGTCTTTGAACTCTCGTGTGTATTTCACACTTACGGCACACCTCAATTCCAATGCTAAAAAAAATGGGAAATTCCTAATCTGTATTTCAGTTTCACAAACTTTATTGTTGCCAGAATAGATTCATATGCTCAAGTGTTTCCACATATACTTGAAAGTTTAGGCCGGGCGTGGTGGCTCATGCCTGTAATCCCAGCACTTTGGGAGGCCGAGGTGGGTGTATCACAGGGTCAAGAGATCAAGACCAGCCTGGCCAACATGGTGAAACCCTGTCTCTACTAAAAATACAAAAATTAGCCAGGCGTGGTGGTGTGCCCGGTAGTCCCAGCTACTCAGGAGGGAGGCTGAGGCAGGAGAATCACTTGAACCCAGGAAGCAGAGATTGCGGTGAGCCAAGATTGCGCCATTGCACTCCAGCCTGGTGACAGAGTGAGACTCTGTCTCAAAAAAAAAAGTTTAACAAAAATGGAATCACATATCAGATTTAAAATATGTATTTACATTAATTAAAATTAAAAAAATTTGAACTTCATTTCCTCAGTCACTCTAAGTGACATTTCAAGTGCTTAATAAGGACAGCAGAGGAGAAATATCAGCTAGGCTGTTCTTTTGTTCACATGTATCTCAATACTTAAAATTCTCTTCAATAACTGTTTCTTTGCAGGAATGTTTTCAGTACACATCTAAAACTAGCCAGTATGCTCAGTCTACCCACTTAACTGGTCATACTGCAAGGCAGCGTGAATAACAGAGTTCTGTCAGCCTCTGGGCACTGTGAACAAGTCCAAGTGACATGTAGCTGACACAGTGACTGAGGGAGGCCTCCAGTGTCAATTCATACATTAAATAAAGTGTTACTTTCTATACCATTTAGATAAATAAACAGAAATGGATGCTCTAACATCCCACGCTCCTGTGGGTAGCCTTGTACGCCATGCTTGAAAGATCATGCCTGGAACCTGCTGCAGTGGAGGTTTCACCTTTCCCTGAGCTGGGGCTTTCGTCCTAGACTTTCAGGGAATAAGTAGTGTCTATTCTAGGGCTTTTCCTTCTGACCTCCTCTCTTCCCCCAAGAGTTCCTTGTTTTTTGTTTTTTTTTTTTAAGCACTATGTAATATATTCATTTATTGGGTTTTGTCTTTAGATTTTTTCTTCTTAAGAGACAGAATTTTTCTCTGTCTCCTTGGCTGGAGTGCAGTAGTGTAGCTCACACACTGCAGCCTTGAATTTCTGGGCTCAAAGGATCCTCCTGCTTCAGCCTCCAAAGTAGCTGGGACTGCAGGCTAACACCACCAAGCCTGGCTAATTTTAATTATTTTGTAGAGATGGGGTCTAGTTATGCTGCTCAGGCTGGCCTTGAACTCTTGGCGTCAAGCAATCCTCCCACCTTGGCCTCCCAAAGTGCTGGGATCACAGGTGTGAGCCATCATGCTGGGCCTGACTTTTGATTAAATGTCATCTACAGCAAAAGCAAAAAAAAACCCAACAAAGTATTTCCAACAGAAGTCCCCAAAAGAGGGCCACGTTTTCACTTTAGAATTTGACCTAAGTTTGTTCTTTGAGGATAAATCGTACAGTAGTTGTTCCCTGTCACTCAGATTTGCCTAAATACTTTGGCACTCGAATAGGACACCATCATGGGAACTTGTACTTATGTTTCCAGTATTTGCAGCATTCACTGTGCGTTCCCACGAACCGCACACCTTCGGGAGTAGAAGTTCCCTCCTCTTTATGCGTGGACGATTTGTTATTGTGTCTGTTCCGAGTTCAGTGCTTTGGCGGGGCTGGCCTCCCCGTGGTATCATCCTGGCGTGGTTCTGGGTGGCCCATGTCTTCTCCACGTTCTCTGTGTCCCTCCTCACGCCCACCACTCTTATTTTTCTTTCTTTAGCTATTTTGCCGCTTAAGTCATCTGAGGTGGAACTTCCGGAGTCCTTGGCTTTTTGTGGAATTTTGACCCTTGCGACCGAAGGCAGGAGGAGCTGCGTTTTCGGCGCTTGTCTTCTCCCCGACGTCCCTCTTGAGGAGGACCCAGATACAACCATCTGAGGGAGAGACAGGATTCTTGGCAGACTGTCAGAGCTTCCTTCTTTTGTCTGTAACTGTATACACAGAATGTTCCAGAGCCCTGCAACGTTGCTTCCCATGGATGCCTGCTGAAGAGGACGTTTTGCTGGAGGAAGATTTCTCTGCAAGCCCACCTGGGCTTCTAACACCTGGCTGGCTTTAGCTCGGGCGCGCGGGCCCTGCTCAGAGGCGGAGGCCCCTCTTGCAAGTTAAACGGCCGAGGTCTTGTTTCCGGATTCCGTACCTGGCTTTATTCCACAAAACTCTAACATTGTTTTATAAGCCAGGAGGTAACTCCTTATTGCTCCTGCCTCTTTTCTCCTTTCGGTTCCTCGATTTAAAATATACTCACTTCTTCAGCTTCAGTTGCAGCTTTATCTTCCCAGGGAAGAAACTCCCAGCTGGGAGCGGTTGAGCCCACTTAGTTTTTTTTAGAGATTCTCTTTTATAAACACTGGGCCAGGGTCAGGATTTGCACAAATCTTTATGCATAAAGACTCCTCTCTGGCTCGGGACCGTGGGCTCGTCCGCTCTGGGATTCCCGTGATCTTCCCCGGCTGCGCAGCTCGTCACCCTATTGCCAAGAGGCAGAGCAGGGGCGGGGCGGGAGGGTGGCAGCGGGGCCAGCGCGCGGACTAGAGCCTCGGATTTCCACCCACCATGCCCAACCTCCCGTCTGCTCTGTAAAAGGTTTTCTAAGATTAATTATTAGTATTTTTAAATAGTCATATTTTTATTTATAAAAAAAGGCTATTGTGCTTTTTTCCATAGCAGCCTGTAGGCTACCCACAATAGAAACTGGAGGTGGATCAAGCAAAAGAATAAGTGAACATTTATCTCCTCATTCGGCAAATGTCAGTCCAGAGGACATGTATGATCTATAATACATACATATGTAGTAAGAAATACTCCGCATACTCACCATGTGTAATACACGTGCTGTGCACACAGGACATGTGTGATCTATAATACACACATATGTAGTAAGAAATGCTCCACACACTCACCATGTGAAATACATGTGCCATGCACACAGTACATGTATGATTTATAATACATACATATGTAGTAAGAAATGCTCCGCACACTCACCACACGTAATACATGTGCCATGCACACAGTACATGTATGATCTATAATACATACATATGTAGTAAGAAATGCTCCGCACACTCACCATGCGTAATAATGTGCTGTGCACACAGGACATGTATGATCTATAATACATATGTAGTAAGAAATGCTCTGCACACTCACCATGTGTAATACACGTGCCGTGCACACAGGACATGTATGATCTATAATACATATGTAGTAAGAAATGCTCCGCACACTCACCATGTGTAATACATGTGCCGTGCACACAGGACATGTACTGTGCATACCCACCATATATAATTGAAGATGTATATATAATTGTGTATATTACATATGGTGTGTGTGCACAGTATAGCTTACTAATCTGTATGTATATATGTGTATATATACAGTATGTATACATAGTGTGTACGTGTGTGTGTGTATATATAAATATATAAAACAGGACGATCACAATGTATTCATACAAATTAGTGTGGTGTTACACTTAAGAAAAATAGCCATTGGATAGGAACAGGAAAATCACAGAAGAAACATGAACAGCTAATAAAAGTGTAAAAGATTCAGCTCCACCAACGCGCCGTGGATTAAGGTGCTGCCTCAGCTCCACATCTACTCTGTTCTCTGCTGCGATGCTGCGGCTAAGGTTCTGCGAAGTGCGTTTCTCCTGTGCGGGCTGGCTCTCCATTAGCTTCAGCCAGAAGGACTGGAAGGTAGAGGGAGGGACATGCTGGCTCCTTTCCCCAGATGCCTTCCACATTCCGTCAGCTAACCTTGTCACATCCTTTAGCAGGATCTGCCATATTAGGCGAGGGCTTTTTCTGCATGTGAAGTCCTAGTACTGAAGGCCTCTTCTCCAAGCTCCGGAGCTGTCCACACCACCCAGTCAAGGGGCCCTGTTTTATAGTCTACACCCTGGCTCTCGAAGCTTCTAACTTCCAGAGCCGTAAACTCTTTCCTTTGTTTCCCCAGCCTTGAGGGTGAACATGCTCCCTGCGATTGCTGCCTTTACCTTACCTCTGATTTTCCTAGGCCTCTCCAGCATCTGCTTACGCAATTACCTATATCAAATTCTTTCTGACAAGATAACTAGATTGGCTTCTGTTTCCCCGACTAAACAATGGTTAATACAACAACTACTGTGAGAAAAGGCAAACAAAACCAAACCACCGCCACCAAAACCCTAAAACGACATTGATATCCATAAGTCCATCCTCCCAACACAGGCCTAGCCGTGCGTCCCTGAGTTTTGGAAGGCTTGTGCCCCCATCCTGTAGGTTGGGGACCTCTATTTCAGAGATGCAGCCTTGGAGTCTGCAGGGCATGACGCATGGTTCTGCCACCTCCGCCCCGAGAGTCCTCATCCCTGGTCACTGGCCCCATGCCCAGGTGGGCCTTTCCCTGCAGTTCTGCCAACTGTGTTTACTCCCCTCACTGAAAAGCAACAGAGATTTCACAAACCTTGTTAGCTCCTATGAAAGCAATTTTCAGCAGGATATGGGGGTTGCCCCTCTTCTAGATAGGTGGTCCTACAGTTGGAGTTGTTGACTCTGTCACTTAGTGCTCAGGTGGTGACTTGAAGTCTCACTGCACTGACCAGTACTGACATTTCCAGGACTTAGGGTTCTCTCTAAATTACCTAATTTCTGGTATGATGTTATACTACCAGATTCTCAGGGAATATCACACCGATGTGGCAATTGTAGCAGTTGTCTGAATATGGTATATAACTTTGGCAATGTATGAAGCACCTGTTCATTTTATTCTTTGGGACAGTCCTATTAGTTAGGTACAGTCATGCATCATTTAACAACAAGAATCTTTTCTGAGAAATGCATTTTTAAGCAGTTTCATCATTGTGTGAACATCGTAAGGGTTTACTTACACAGACCTAGATGGTACAGCCTTTTGTTCCTGGGCTACAAATCTTTATAGCATGGTACTGCCCAAATACTATAGACAATCCTAACACAGTAGGAAGTCTTTGTATATTAAACATATCTAAACATAGAAAGGTACAGTACAAATATTGTATTATGCTTTTATAAAAACACCTTTTATATCAATGTTTCATTGATCAAAACATAGTTATGCAGCACATGACTGTATTTTTCTCCATGAAATATGTGAGATCTGGGACATGGGTTGAATTGCTTGCCCAAAGCCCGGCATAGATGGTGTGTATCTTCAATAAATAATAGTCAACATTACTATTATTTCTATAGAGTTTCATCAGAGAAGGCAGGTCCCATCCTACTTCTGTGAAATGGGAAGCCCTCTCCAGTCTAACAGGCTTATAGAGCAGCACCTTCCCACTACCAGTGTATAAAGGTAAAAATAGTGAAGGATCAGGGGAATGAGAGCTTGAGCCAGGTCCTGAGGCCAGGCTGTTACTAGATTTTCTAACCTTGGCAGCTACAATATAGTGCATTTTATATTGTGTTTCATTTTCAAGGGAGTTTCATGAAAAAAATAATGTATTTTAAAACAGGACTTTTTTTCAGATAAAAATGAAGAAAACTAGGATGAGGTGGATATGTAATGCCTTGGACACAGAACTGTGAGACCTTAGAAGCCAAGCTATCTGAGGCGAGCAATCTTTAATGGGATGGCTCTGAGGCTGCTTTTGTGGCTCTCCTGACAAGCTGAGCTTTAACCAACTAGAAATATTCTCTTTAGGGACCTCTCTCAGTCACTGGGACCTTAGGCTATCCTGATCTCCATTTAAGTTTTGAGAGTTTCCTAGTTCACTGCCTCTGAGGTCATCTCTCAATTTTGGCTTAGGAACTGGAAATTATCAACTTTGACTATCTCCCTACAATCTTCAAGGAATTCCTAAATAAATTTCCAACATCCTTTTCTCAACGTAGAAATTCACCTTAAAGAAGATGCTCTGTTTCTTTGGTGAGATTCTTCCCTTCAGCCCTTCTCTTTCCTCAAGACCTTCTCTCTTCTGTTCTATGCCTTGGATGACATTGCTATTGCATGGCTAAAGTCTCATGGGGTAGAACACGGACTCTCATTACGTGATCAGCTTATCCAGGACTTTCCTGGTTTTAACAATAAAAAAAGCTTGTGTTTCAGGGAATCTCTCAGTTCCAGACGAGCCAAGATGAGACTAGGATTTGAATGTTTATCTTCTCCAAAGTTTACATTAAAATTTAATGTGCCTGTAATTGACAGGTAAGACCTTTAAGAGGTGATTGGATCTAAAAGACTCTTCCCTCATGAATGGATTAACCCCTTCCTGGATTACTGAATTAATGAGTTATCATCGGAGTGGGGCTTGTGTCTCTATAGGGTGAGGAAGAGAGAACAAGTCTAGCCCACTGAGTCCCCTCACCATGAGATGCCCTGCACAGCCCCAGGACTCTTCAGAAAGTCCCTACCAGCAAGATGGTTTTTACCACTAGTGTTCCCTTGACCTTGTACTGTCCAGGCTCCAGGACTGTAAGAAATATTTTTCTTATAAATTACCTAATTTCTGGTATTTTAAGAAACAGACAATGTACAAAGACAGAAAATTGCTACTGAGAATTTTCTCAGGGTTGTCACTGCTAACAAGTATCTGAAAACGTGGAAATGGCTTTGGAAGTGAGTAATGTGTGGAGGCTGGAAGAATTTGCAGGCGCATGCTAGAAAAAGCCTAGATTCTTCTGAGGGCTTAGAAAATGAGAAGACTAGGGAAAGTTTGGACCTCCTTAGGGACGGCTAAGTGGTCCCGACCAGAATGCTGATAGAAATATGGACAGTAAAGGTGATTCTTATGAGGTTTCAGAGGAACTGAGAAACAAGGTATTAGAAACTGGAGGAAAGGCAGTCCTTATTACAAACTGGCAAAGAGCTTGTCTGCATTGTGTTCAGGCCTGGGGCTTTATGGAATGCAGAACTTAAGGGCAATGCTTTCGGATATCTGGTAGAAGAGACATCTAAGCAGCAAAGCGTTCAGGCTGCTGCATAGCTGCTTTTAACCCCTCACATTAAACTGTGAGAAGGAAAAAAAAATGACTTAAAGATGGAATTTATAATCAAAAGGGAAGCAAAATGGAAAGATGTGGAAAACTCTCAGCCTGGCCATGTGAAGAGTAAGATAATATTTGGGACAGAAAACCAAGGGTGTGGCCCAGCCACCTTTTGCTAAGGAGATTAGTACAGAGAGATGAGATCATCAGAAGAATGGAAGAAAGACTACAAAGGCATTTCAGAGATTTTCAAGGCTGCCCCCATCATTGCAGGCCCAGCAGCCTAGGAGGGCAGAGTGGTCTGGGGGTCAGACCCAAGGGTGCCCTCCACAGACTTGCTTCCCAGGATCCCCTCGGGTCTCCATTCCCTGTACTGCAACACAGTGCTGCTCAGCTACACCAGTGGTGGCTCAAGTGGCCCTGCTGTTCTGGAAGGTACAAGATATAAACCTTGGTGGCATCCACATGGTGTTGATTCCGCAGTTCCATAGAACACAAAAACTATGGAGATATGGCAGCTTTCACCTAGATTTCAAAGACTGTTACTGAAACCCTGGAGACCCCGACAGAGACTTGTCACAGTGCCATAGCTACTGCAGAGATCCGCCACTAGAGCAATGCCTTGTGGAGACATGGCGTGGGGGCTGTCACAGAGGGTCGTCACTGCTTGGTGGAGCTGTGGGAGCTGGACCATCACTGAAACCTGAGAACTGTGGAGTCATCGGTAGCATACAACACCCGCCTGGGAAAGCTTCAGGCACCAAACTCCAACCCAAATGAGCAGCCATGTGGGCTACACCCAGCAAAGCCATGGGGATGTGGCTGCCAAGGCCTATGGGGAACCATATCAGGGCCCTCTGGACTTCCACAGTCATAGATAGGAGACGAGGACAGGGAGAAGACTATTCAGGGCGCTGACCTCATTTAACTGGACAGCTTGATGAGCTTGGCTTTGGAGTTCTACCTTTATACACATGTGCCTGAGGAGGGAAAGATGGCTAGGAGGAGGCCAAGACTGGGCATTTCTTGACCTAAATGCTTTTGGATTGAAGGACCTTGAGAGGCAGACTGGGCCTCTGCTGCATATGTAACCACAGAATATGGGCATCTAGGACCCAATGAGCTCCTGAACAAGGAAGGAAATTGAAGAGCTATTCAGGTGATGTCTACAACCCACAGAGAGTGCCCAATTTCTGGTTTCTAAACCATGTGGGACTTTCCAGGAGGGGCCACTGTAAAGTAGTCAGCAAGCCCTGAGCAAGTCACAACTAACTTGGAAACAATCCTGATTGGACTGCCCTGATTTCTTGTCCAAAACCTTCCTAGGGTACTTTCCAGTTGCCTCTCATCTTCCTTGGGCCTATTAGTAAACCATTTCCTGAGTGATTCACAAGCCACGTTCAGTCTCCTCAGTCAGTCTCCAGACTCTTTACTGCGTAGATTTAAAAAACAATAATACACTTCTGAAGAGCAGTTTTAAGTTCACAGCAAAATTTTACAGGATGTACAGAGGGTTCCCATATACTTCTGTCCCCACATACGCACAGCGTCCCCCACGGTCAACATCTTGCACCACAGTCGCACAGTTGTTACAATTGATGGATCTATCCTCGTTATCTTTCAAAGTCCATAGTTTTCACTAGGATTCACCGTTGGTATTGCACATTCTATAGGTTTGTGCAAATGTACAATGACATGGATCCACCATAGTAGTATCACACAGAATAGTTTCACTGCCCTAAAAATCCTCTGCATTCTGCCCGTTCATCCTTCCTCTCCTCTGACACCTGCCAGCCACTAATCTCTTTACTGTCTCCATTGTTGCCTTTTCCAGAATGTCATATAGTTGGAATCACACAGTATGTAGACTTTTCTGATTGGCTTCTTTCACTTAGTGGTAATGCATTTGTGTTTTCTCAATGTCTTTTCCTGGCTTGGTGGCTCTTTTTTTTTTTTTTTTTTTAAACACTTAATGATATTCCATTGTTCAGATGTGCCACAGTTTATTGATCCATTCACCTCCTGAAGGACACCTTGGTGGCTTCTAAGTTTTGGTAATTATTAATAAAGCTGCTGTAAACATCTATTTGTAAGTTTTTGTGTGGACATAAGTTTTCAACTCTTTTGGATATATACTAAGGATCATGATTAATGGATTGTATGAAAAGAGCATGTTTAGTTTTGTAAGAATCTGTCAAACTGTCTTCCAAAGTGGCTGTCCCATTTTGCATTCCCACCAGCAATGGATGAGAGTTTCTGTTGCTCCATATCTTCACCAGCATCAGGCTGTGTCAGTGTTTCGGATTTTGGCCATTCTAATAGGTGTATAGCGACATTTCACGGTTGTTTTAAATTGCAATTCCCTAGAGACATGATGTTGAACATATTTTCATATGTTTACTTGCCATCTGTATATCTTCTTTGGTTAGATATCTCTTCAGGTCTTTGGCCCATATTTTAATTGGGTTGTTCATTTTCTTTATGTTTTAAGAGTTCTTTGTTTTATATGACAGTCCTTTATCAGATACGCCTTTTGCAAATCTTTTCTCCCAGTCTATGACTGATCATTTGATCCTCTTGATATTATATTGCACAAAGCAGAAGTTTTTAACTGCAATGAAGTCCGGCTTTTTATTCTTTCTTTCACACATCATTCCTTTGTTGCTGTATCTGAAAGGTCATTGCCAAACCAATGATCACCTAAATTTTCTCTATGATATCTTCTGGGGTTTTGTAGTTTTTATTTTTACATTTAGGTCTATGATCCATTTTGAGTTAATCTCTGTGAATAGCCTAAGGTCTGTTTTTAGATTCATTTTTTTTTCTTGCAAGTAAATGTCCAATTATTCTAACACCATTTGTTGAAAAAACTATCTTTTCTTTGTATTGCCTTTGCTCCTTTGTCAAATAGTAGTTGACTATATTTATCTAGGTATATTTATGGGTTATTTTGTTCCATTGATCTATTTCTTCTTTTATCAGTACCACTCTGTCTTTATTACTGTGCCTTTATAGCACGTCTTAGAGTAGTGTCAGTACTCCAGTTTTGCTGTTCTTCAGGATTACGTTAGACATTCCGGGTCTTTTGCTTTCCCATATGAACTTTAGAATTACACATTAACTTGCTGGGATTTTGATTGGAATTGCACTGAATCTATAGATCAATTTGGGAAGGACCGACAATGACAATATAGAGTCCTCCTACTCATGAGCATGGGCTATCTACTTATTTTGTTCTTTGATTTATTTCAACAGAGTTTTAAAGTTTTTTTAATATAGATTGTGTACATGTTCTGCTAGATTTATACCTAAAAATTTCATTTTGTGGAGTGTTAATATAAATGGTAATGTGTTTTTATTTCAAATTCCATTTGTTCATTGATGGTACATAGAAAAGTAATTGACTTTTGTATGTTAACCATGTATCCTACAACCTTGTTATAGCAGGTTATTAGGTCCAGGAGTTTTCTTGGTGATTCTTTTGGCTTTTCTATATAGATGATTATGTCATCTGTGAACAAAGACAGTTTAATTTTTTTCCCTCCCAAACCGTATATCTTTTATTTCCTTTTCTTGTCTAATTTCTTTAGTAGGGCTTCCAGCAGAATGTTGGAAAGCAGTGGAGAAAGGGGAAATCCTTGCCTTGCTTCTCATCTTAGTAGAAAAGCTTTGAGTTTGTCACCATTAAGCATGTTGTCTGGCTGTAAGTTTTTTAAACAGATAGTCCCTATTAAGTTGAGGGAATTCCCCTTTTATTACTAGTTTTCTGAGAGTTTTTATCATAAAAGGGTATTTTATTTTGTCAAATTTTTTTCTGCATCTATTGATATAATCATGAAATTTTTTTCTTTTAGCCTTTTGATGTAATGGATTACATTAATTGATTTTCAAATGTAAAATCAGACTTGCATACCTGGAATAAATCCCAGTTGGTTGTGCTGTATTATTCTTTTTTTTTATACACTGTTGGATTTGATTTGCTAATTTTTTTTTGAGAATGTTTGCATCTAAGTTTCAGAGAGACATTGGTCTGTACTTTTCTTGTAATAGTTTTACCTGGTTTTGGTGTTAGGGTAATGCTGGCCTGACAAAATGAGTTAGGAAATATTCCCTCTGCTTCTATCTTCTGGAAGCGATTGTTGTGATGGTTAATACTGGGGGTCAGCTTGATTGGATTGAAGGATGAAAGTACAGATCCTGGGTGTGTCTGTGAGGTTTTTGCCAAAGGAGATTAACATTTGAGTCAGCGGGCTGGAGAAGGCAGACTCACCCTTAATCTGGTGGGCACCATCTAATCAGTGCCAGGGAATATAAAACAGAAAAACATGAAAAGGCAAGACTGGCCTAGTCTCCCAACCTACATCTTTCTCCTGTGCTGGATGAGTCCTGCCCTCAAATACAGGACTCTCAAGTTCTTCAGTTTTGAGACTTGGACTAGCTCTCTGTGCTCCTCAAGCTTGCAGACAGCCTACTGTGGGACCTTGTGATCATGTAAGTTATTAGTTAATAAGCTCTCCTCTAGTTCTGTCCTTCTAGGGAACCCTGACTAGTGCAATTGCAGAGAATTGACAATAATTTTTTTCTTACTCATTTGGCAAAATTCCCCAGTGAACCCATCTGGGTCTTGTGCTTTCTGTTTTGGGGAATTACTAATTATTGATTCAATTTCTTTAATAGATATAGTCCTATTCGGATTGTCTGTTTCTTCTTGTGTAAGTTATGGCTAATGTGTCTTTCAAGGTATAGGTCCATTTAAATCTAATTTGTGGCATAGGTTATCAAATTTGTAGGCATATATTCATAATATTTCTTTATTATTTGTTTAATGTCTATGGTTTTTTCAGTGGTGCTTCATATTTTCATTTCTGATACTATAATTTGTGTCATCTCCCTTTTTTTTCTTAGTGTGGCTAGGATTTGTTGATTTTATCAATCTTTTCAAAGAACCACCTTTTAGTTTTGTTGGTTTTCTCTATTGATTTCTTATTTTCAATTTCATTGATTTCTACTCTAATTTTTATTTCTTTCCCCCCCCTGCTTACTTTAGATTTAGTTTGCTCTTTTCTAGTTTCTTAAGATGGAAGCTTAGATTGTGAATTTTAAATCTTTCTTTTTCTAATACACATGTGCCTCAACTTATAATGGGGTTATGTCCTGATAAACCCGTGGTAAGTTGAAAATATCATAAGGGAAAAATGCATTTAGTACACTTAAGTTACCAAACATTATAGCTTAACCTAGCCGATGTTAAATGTGCTAAGAGAACTTATATTAGCCTTCACTTGGGCAAAATTCTCTATCACAAAGCATATTTCATACTAGTAACTCACATAATTTATTAATTTATTGAATACTCTGCTGAAAGTGAAAAACAGAGTGGTTGAATGGGCACTCAAAGTTCGGTTTCCATTTAATGCTTATTGCTTTTGCACCATCATTAAGTAAAAAAATATAAGTTGAACATTGTAAGTCAGGGACCACTGGTATATGCATTCAATACCATAAATGTCCTTCTATAGAAAAAAATCCTAAAATTCATATGAAATCAAAAAAGAGCCCACATAGCCAAAACAAGACTAAGCAAAAGGAACCCAATCTAGAGGCATTACATTACCCAATTTCAAACTATAATATAAAGCCATAGTCACCAAAACTGTATGGTACTGGTATAAAAATAGGTATATAGAGCAATGGAACAGAATAGAGAACCCAGAAATAAAGCCAAATACTTACAGTCAACTGATCTTTGGCAAAGCAAACAAAAACATAGAATGGGGAATGGACATCCTATTCATCAAATGGTGCTGGAATACTTGGAAAGCCACATGTAGATGAATGAAACTGGAGCCTCATCTCTCACCTTATACTAGAAGCAACTCAAGATAGATCAAAGAAATAAAGCTAAGACCCCTCCAAACATAAAAATTCTAGAAGATAACATCAGAAAATCCCTTGTAGACATTAGGCTTAGGCAAAGACATCATGACCAAGAGCCCCCAAGGAAACACAACAATAGCAAATGTAAATAGATGAGCCTTAATTAAACTAAAAAGCATCTGCACAGCAAAATAAACAATTACCAGAGTAAACGGACAACCCACAGAATGCGAGAAAAATCTTCACACTCTATACATCTGACAAAGGACTAATATCCAGAATCTACAAGGAACTCAAACAAATCAGCAAGAAAAAAAAATTCCATCAAAAAGTGGGCTAAGGACATGAATAGACAATTCCCAAAAGAAGATATACAAATGGCCCACAAACATCTGAAAAAATGCTCAACATCACTAATTATCAGAGAAATGCAAATCAAAACCACCTCACATGTGTTAGAATGGCCATGAAGGAAATAATGTATACAGTGGTCTATTTCTGAGACAAAGTGCCTTGAATCAGTTTAGGTCAGCAGACTACAGAAGAAATAGGACATACTAGGTCCCTGCTTGGAGAGCCGATACCTGCTTGTCATCACCCCTAACCTTAGTTGCCCTCACCCAAACCAAAGAAGTTTAGTCTAAGATGAAAGTTTATTAGCCTGCAAAATAGCTCGTTTTGTCTATTCTTATCAGCTTGCCCAGCTACTTAGGTCATAAGTTAAATACTTGAGGAGCCCCTGAACTAACTAGGATTTCAATGCATTGTGGGCTGCAACAAAATGCATCAGGACAACCCTAAAAAAAACACCTAAAGCCCCTACCCAACAACTGATAGGCAACATTGGTGAAGACTGTGACCCCATAGTACTCAGCCTGTGAGGAACCAGGGGAGAGACCTGCTCACTAGGGGATAAACTGCTTGTTGTAACCTTGCTGTAGTGTGCCTGCCCATCAGACACCTGATCTTGCAAGACTGTCATTAGAAGTCTCATTTTCACTGTTCTCTGGGTCTCTGAGTCCATTCTTTGGGTTCAAATACGTGAATTTGTTTCTCACAACCCATAGTCAAAAATTTTTTTAAAAAACATGTTGGCATGGATATGGTGAAAAAGGAACACTATTACACTGTTGGTGGGAATGTAAACTAGTACAACAACTATGGAAAACAGTGTGGAGATTCCTTGAAGAACTAAAAGTAGACCTACCATTTGATTCAGCAATCCCATTCCTAGGTATCTACCCAGAGGAAAAGAAGTCATTATACAAAAGAAGATACCTCCACATGCATGTTTATAGCAGCACAATTCTCAGTTACAAAAATATGGAACCAGCCCACATGCCCATCAATTACTGAGTGAATCAAGAAAATAGGATATATATACCATGGCATACTACTCGACCATATAAAGGAATGAAATAATGGCATTTTCAGCAACCTGGAATAATGGAATTGTAGACCATTATTCTAAGTGAAGTAACTCAGGAATGGAAAACCAAACATCATATGTTCTCCCTCATAGGTATGAACTAAGCTACGAGGACGTAGAGGCATAAGAAGGGTGCAGTGGACTTTAGGGACTTGGGGGAAAGGGTGTGAGGTGGCGAGGGATAAGAGGGTGCACATTGGGTACCGTGTATACTGCCCGGTTGATGGGTGCACCAAAATCTCAGAAATCGCCACTAAAGAACTTATTAATGTAACCAACACCACCTGTTTCTCAAAAACCTATGGAAAAAGATAAATAATGAAAACATGTTAAAAGATAAATAGCAAACTAGAAACAATGGTAAACATATTTATAAGTCTAAATGAACACTGACTATAAAAACTATTGTAAAACATTAAGAAAAAAGTCCTTCGAGTTAGGCTTTTGCTCCAATCCACAAATTTTGAAGTTTATATTTTTATTTTCATTTAGTTTAAAATATTTTTAAAAAATTTGATATATCTCTTTTGGCCTGTATATTATTTAAAAGTATGTTGTTTAATCTTCAAGTATTTTGAGATTTTCTAGATATCTTTCTGTTATTGATTTCTAGTTTAATTTCATTGTGGTCTGAGAACAGACATTGTATAATTGCTCTTCTTTTAACCTTGTTAAGGTGTGGTGAGTTTTACAGAGTGTGGTCTATCTTGGTGAACTTCCCATGTAAACTTGAGAGAATATGTACTTTGCTGTTGTTGGAGGAAGTAGTCTATAAATGTCAATTACAGTTGATTGATGGTGCTGTTGAGTATAACTACGTCTTTACTCATTTTTGACCTGCTGGTTCTGTTCTTTTTTTTTTTTCTTTCTTTTTGAGATGGAGTGTTGCTCTGTCACTCAGCTAGAGTGCAGTGGTGTGATCTTAGCTCACTGCAACCTCCGCCTCTCTGGTTCAAGTGATTCTCCTGCTTCAGCCTCCCGAGTAGCTGGGATTATAGGCACATGCCACTACGCCCAGCTCATTTTTGTATTTTTAGTAGAAACGGTGTTTCACCATGTTGGCCAGGATGGTCTCGATCTTCTGACCTCGTGATTCACCCACCTCAACCTCCCAAAGTGCTGGGATTACAGGTGTGAGCCACCGCGCCCAGCCGGATCTGTTCAATTCTGATAAAAAGGTGCTAAAGTCTCCAACTTGAATAGTAGATTCATCTACTTCTCCTTGCAGTTCTATCAGTTCTTGCCTCATGCATTTTAACACTATGTTGTTAGGCTCATACACATTAAAAATTATGACTTCGGGCATGTTGACCCGTTTTATCATTATGTCCCTCTTTATTCCTCATAAGTTTTTTTTTGCTCTAAAAATCTACTCCGTCTGAAATTAATATAGCCACTCCTGCTTTCTTTTGGCTAGTGTTAGTATCGTACATCTTTCTCCACCTTTTGTACATGTCTTTATAGGTAAAGTGGGTTTCTAGTAGACAACACAGAGTTGGGTGTTGTTTTCGATCCACTCTGGCAATTTCTCTCTTTCAATTGGTGTATTTAGACCATTGATGTTTAGAGTGATTGTTGATACAGCTGGGTTAATACCTGCACTCTTTGTTACTGCTTTCTATTTGTTGTCCTTGTTTTGCTTCTATTTTTACCCTCCATAATTTTTCTGCCTCTGGTGATTTTAACTGAGCATTTTGTATTATTCCATTTCCCTCACTTTCCTAGCATATCAATTATTTTTTTCAGACTTTCTTTTTAGTTACTGCCCTAGAGTTTGCAATATACATTCAAAGAAACCCAAGTCCACTCTCAAATAACACTATACCACTTCACAGATTGTGCAAGTAACTTATAATAACAAAATACTTCCACTTCCTCTCTGCTACCCCCTGTATATTGCTATTATTCTTATTTTTAATTATGCATAAGCATAGATCTGTAAGAATAATACATTGTTGTTATTATTGTGAAGAACCACCTGTTAGATCAATTGAGAATAAGAAAAACAAAATTTTTATTTTACTTATTAATTCTCTGCTTTCCTTTATTTATTCATGTAGTCTGAGTTTCTGACCTATATCAGTTTTATTCTTTCTGAAGAACTTTGTTGAACATTTCTTGAAAGGTTTATTGGCAACAAATTCGATTTTTGTTTGCCTAAGAAAATATTTATTTCTCTTCTGAAGAATAATTTCACAGGGTATAGAATTTTAGGTTGTTGTTTTCTTTCGTGCCCCTCTCAACATTTTAAATATTTCACTCAACTGATCTCTACCTGCATGTTTACTAAAGAGAAATCAGATGTGATTATTTTATTTGCTCTTTTATAGGTCAAGTGTTTCTTTTTTTTCTTTATGGTTTCTTCAAGTTTTTTTTCTTTATCGTTAATTTTCTGAAGTTTAAATATGATGTACCCAGGTGTAGTAGTTTTTTTTTTTTGGCATTTATTCTCCTAGGTGTTCTCTGAGCTTCCTGGATCTGCGGTTTGGTATCTGACATTAATATGGGGGAAATTCACAGTCATTACGGCTTCAAAGACTACTCTGTTCCTTTTTATTATTTTTCCTTACATGTGTGCTGCATCTTTTGTAATTGTCCATGGTTCCTGAATATTCTGCACTGTTTCCTCCCCTACCTTTTCTTTCTCTTTGCTCTTCAGATTTGGAAGTTTCTATTATTATATCTTCAAACTGATAGATTGTTTTCCTCAGCATTGTCCAGACCACAAATGAGCCCATCAAATACATTCTTCATTTTTGTTAGTGTTTTTTATTTCCAGAATTTCTTTTGATTGTTAGAATTTCCATCTCTTGGCCTATATTACCCATCTGTTGTGGCATGTTGCCTACATGTGTATTAAAGCCCTTTGCATATTAATCATAGTTTAAAAAAATTCCAGCCAGCCACAGTGACTCACATCTGTAATTCTAGCACTTTGGGAGGTCGAGGAGGGTGGATCATGAGGACAAGAGATCGAGACCATCCTAGCCAACATGGCAAAACCCTGTCTCTACTAAAAATACAAAAATTAGCTGGGTGTGGTGGTGGCGTGTTGCCTGTAGTCCCAGCTACTTGGGAGGTTGAGGCAGGAGAATCACTTGATCCTAGGAGGCAGAGGCTGCAGTGAGCTGAGATTGTGCTACTGCATCCAGCCTGGTGACAGAGCGAGACTCCATCTCAAAAAAAAAAAAAAATTCCTGGTCTGATAAAGATGGCAACTATTGACGCTGGGTACTACTAGAAAGGAAAGGGAGGGAGGCAGGGGAACAAATGTTGAAAAACTAATATTGGGTCCTCTGCTTCAGTATCTTCATACTCCAAACCTGGGCATCACGCAGTATACCCAGGTAACAAAAACCGGCACAGTATGCCACAATCTAAAATAAAAGTTGAACAAACAATCCCCAATCTGATCATTCCAATATTCCTGCTACATCTGACTGTGATGCTTATTCAGTCTCTTCAAAACTGTTTTTTACCTATTGGTGTACCTTGTAATTTTTTGTTGAAAGGTGGGCACAATGGGCTGTGTCAGACGCACTTTGGTAACAAGGCTCTTAATAACCTGGTGGTGAGGTATGGGGCTGGGGTGGGGTGTGTGACAGTCCTGTGAGTAGGTCTCAGTCCTTTGTGGGCTTGTGTCCCTGGACTGTGAGCTTCATTATGCTTCTTTGATTTTTTTTTCTCCCTTAGGAGGGGCAGGATGACTCGAGAAGGCTAGGTAGGGTATTTCCCTTCCCCCAGATGTGCTAGGTGCTGTTAAACCCCAAACAGATCAGGCTCTGGCAAAAGAGGGTCTAATCTATTAGACTCAATTTCCTCCTGAAACAAGTCTTTGTTAAGAAGAACAGAATGCTGTGGTGTATTTTTAAAAGATTTCTTTCCCTCTCCTCGTGTTAGACGCAAAAGGGAATTTTTCTTCCATATTCCCTGTAAGGATCTGACAGAGTATCTGGAGGTAAAACTCACAAAAGCATGAGGGTCACCCATATGAATGGGTCCTCTCAGAAATGTCCAGACTGAGCCTCGAGAAATTTGTCAATTACAGTTTAGGTTTTCCTTCCCTGGTACCGGTTTCTGCAAATGTTTGTACTTGTGCGTTTCTGCTCCAGGAAGTTGTGATTCTGTGTATCTGCCTGTCTCTCCAGTTTTTGGGGCAGCAGTTTGCTCTGTGACCTCACTTCTCTGGCAGATCTGAGAAGAGTTGATTTTTTAGTTTGTTCAGCTTTTTGCATGTTAGAATGGAACGTTTAGGCACCTTACAGGCTGGACTGGAAACCAGACGTCTTCTTGAGCAGCTTTTTGAGCTCCTTGATAGATTATCTCCAAGCTGTGCCTGAAATCCTTCCCCAGGCCCTTCACAGGGAAGCTTCCTGGGTGCTCAGTCCACTCCTTCCCGGATTGTCATTGTTTGGCCTTTAAACTCGGGGTGGTGAGAAGCTTTGCTTGCCCTTTGGCTGATGTTTCCCTGATTATTTTCTCTGAGACTGCATCGATGCCAGAAACTCTGTATCTGATGGGCCACGACTCACTGCCGTTGGAAGAGCCCTTTTGGACAGCAGTGATCTAGTTAATTCTGACTCCCATTGCTGACAGAAAATCTCTGAGGCAGGTGCAGACCGGCACAGGCCGGGGAGTCCAGGCTAGAGGGGATGGTTGTGAGTTGGAGGACCAAAGCCTCTGAGATCTCTGGACAGCCGAGACTGAATCCACCAAATTCCAGCTGCTTCATCAGCCACTGTCATTTCAGAGGCTGAGTTTCAGTGGTGTCAGAGACGGGACCTCCTTCTGGGTTTCCAGGGGAAGATAATCCACAGCCCTGATCTGAGATGGATAAGGTCATGAAATATAGGAGAGAACTGAAACAATGAATCAACCTTTTTATGAAGAGAAATTAGATTACGTCCCCCTTAGCCCCTCACGGCCAAGTTCTCCAAGCCGACCCCTGAGTGTTCCCATTTGCTTCTATGCACTGATGCTGGAAGACTGGTGGAAGGGCTAGCATCCGTCTCACTCCTTTTATCGGGCAAGCTGCAAACATTTACAATGCATGGGTAACATGACGTTCCACATTCAGTTCATAGAGAGTTGTGGGCTTTTACATGTTATTCACTTTTAAAGTGATAAAACTATTTTGTATTTTTTCTTCATTGAAAAATGCAAAGAAAGGTTTTTTGTTTGTTTGTTTTTACTGTATCCTCCATTGGTATTTCAGTTCATAATCCTCAGATGAAGACGTCATGGGGTCTTAGACCTCCACTTACTTGATGTTCCATGGGAGAAGGTTCTGTTCCCTGGGGATGGCTGAGGTTCTATTATCAGGTCAGAGACTTAGAACCACTTTCCACAAGGGCCCTAACCCAGCAGCAAGGCTTGGTTCAGATGTCTGTGACGGGAAGACAGCATGATGCTGGTCTCTTGCAGGGATCCTGACCTCCCATAACGATTCAGTCCGTGATCACTGAATCCCTGTGTTTGGGATGATATTCTTTGTTTTCCTATTTCCTGTCTTAATTATGTCTCTTTGGGCTAAAATATTTAATTTGGAAAAGTGGGAAGAAGAACAGGAAAACAAGAGTGACCTCAGTTGGGCTGGGGCTTGGCTCCCTTACCTGGTTAACGGGTCCTTTAATCTGAATACTGGTAGCAACGGGCTTCTCCACAGAGAGGAAGATAAAGGGAGGCGTCCAAACCCACGAAGAGGCTCCATGACGGAATTGATGCTCACGGCTCTGTCAGGGAGATGGTTGTCCATCCTCTGAAGGCTGAAGTGCATTGCTGCCTTAGGCAATGCACACTGAGATGCCTGCTGTGTTCTAGAGGGTTCTAAGGTTACATCATAGGGCAATGGAGTAGTTACAAAGGGTTCCTGAGGGCAGGGCAGGGGAACCCTCAGCCTTACCCCTACCATCCACCCTGCTAAGACTCTAGATTCCTCTCCCCTTCCCTGGGCCTTCCTATTTGCCAGCCCTGTCCTCTCCTCTCATCTCATCTATTCCTTAGTGTAATTTGATGTATTTTCCCTACAGCCCAGACAACCTAGAAAGCCCTTTACCCTTGGAGATCCGGCTTGGACCCCACCAATTCCACAGGCTTTTTTAAAATTTTAATTTCTTAAATTTCTGTCTCAATCTGGAAATCAAACCCAATTCCACAGTCTTTGAAAGTCTGGAGTTTTCCCAGGAATTTTACTAATTCCTAGGCAGTATTAAAAATGAAGAGGTGTGATACAGATAAAGTGCACACATCTTTAACATGCAACTTTTTTTTTTTTTTTTTGCCTCTCATAGATTTTGATGTTTTAGTTTTAAATTTTTGTTGCTTTTATTTTTATAAATGTGTAGGGTACATGAGAAATTTTGTTACATGTATACACTATGCAGTGATGAAGTCAGGATATTTAGGATGTCCATTACCTGAGGATAATACGTTTTTGTTATGTGTATTTACCCTGCTGTGCTATTACACATTGAATTTATTCCTTCCATCTTACTGTATGTTCGTACCCTTGAACCCGCTTCTCTTCATCCTCCCCCTTTCCCCAGCCCCCTCTCACCATTCCCAGGCTCTGTTTTCTGTCCTTCACTCTCTACCTGCATGTGACCAAATGTTTAGCCCCACATCTAAGTGAGAACGTTTAGCGCACAGCTTGACGAATTTTCACAAGTGGAAATCACCCTTGAGACTAGCAGCCAGATGGGGAAGCAGCGCCTTCCCAGCACCTTGCACCCTCTCTGGTCACTGCCCCCACAGTCTCCCCGCACCCACTGCAAGGGTCACAATGTGGCCATCCTCTAATGGCAGGGATTATTGTTACCAGTAAAGTTTGCAGCCCTTCATGTGCATTAGCTCACTGAATCCTCACCATGACCCCAAGATGGCTCCATAACTGACCTATTTTACAGGGAAGGAAAGTGGGGAACACACAGGGTGAGCTGCTGCTGAGACCCCACTGCTAGTAATCAGCAAGCCGGGGTTCAACACCAGCTGGCTCCAGAGCCACAGTCTTGAATTACTAAACTGTGCTGCAAAAATATCATGGCGGCCGCAGAAACAGTGTGAGTGAAACAAAACCAGATTATGTGGTGGCTCACGCCTGTAATCCCAGCATGTTGGGAGACTGAGGCAGGTGGCTGAGCCCAGGAGTTCAAGACCAGCCTGGGCAACGTGGTGAAACCCCATCTCTACAAAAAATAGAAAAACTAGCCAGGCGTGGTGGTGTGTACCTGTAGTTCCAGCTACTTGAAGGCTGAAGTGGGAGGATCTCTTGAGCCTGGAGGCAGAGGCTGCAGTGAGCCATGGTCGTGCCGCTGCACTCCAGGCTGGGTGAAAGAGTGAGGCCCTGTGTCAAAACAAAACCAAAAAGGAAATAAAACCAGATTCTGGGAGAAGGACTGCTCACTTCCGCACGCTCTTTGCAGGTGGCTTTGCTTGTGCCCGTTCTGTTTTCATCCTCCCACTTGCTGCTCAGGACCTGTGAAGGGGGCTCAGGGATGGGGGTTGGTGAGGGCAGTGACTGGCCCGAGGGCTACCCCTGGAAGGAGGGGATCAGGTTTGAGCCCAACCCCAACCAAGGCCCACTGTAGTTTTCTCATTTTACATGGAGAAACTGAGGCAAGGAGGATTGGATGGGCTACTTTGCTCCGTCCTCAGTGGACCTGGGGAGCAGGGGGCTTTGCTTGTAGCTGGACTAATGTGTCTTAAGTCATCAGTCATGCCTGTGTCTGGACTGAACGTTCAGAGTCCTTGGTGCAGCATGGGGCCTCAGCTGCACCTGTGCTGGAGACAGGAGGTTTTTCCGGGAGCCGGGCACACAAGATCAGGAGGAGGAAAGGGCAGTAAAAAGCGGCATCAATAGGCCCTTACTCCTTTGCAAAGTAAAATGAGATGAAAAGGGATGCTTTTTAATGCTTCTCCCTGCTGAGTGTTTTCCATGATCTTGCATGCCGATGGTGGGAGGAACATAGGTGGATCTGGTGAGGGAGTGGCACTGGTGTGCCCACACACCCAACGGCGGGTCCGTCTCAGCGCTCACTGCTCAGTGCTGTGTGACCTGGCCACTGCATTTCCTCTCCGGCCCTCAGAGGAACCCTCACATCACCTCCAGGGACCTGGGAAGGGAGTACTTGGTGAACCTGCCCCAGGGGGAAAGTGACAAATCGGAGCCCAGAGAGCAGAGCTGCCCTTGGTGGGATTTTCTGGCATTTCTTGGTAGCTGCAGAGAACATTCCTCCAAAGCATCCCTACACGGTCAGGGTCTGCATAGGTCTCTCCACGCAGCCTCCCCCACGCCCCCTGAGGTTTCCATTCCTTTCTGGAACTCTCTTCCCTGAGGCCTAAGGAGAGGGAGTGACAGGTGAGCTCCCTGCCTGCTGGTCCACACTCTCAGACAAGTGTGGGATGTTATGTAACCGCATTGGCAGACAGAATACAGACCTTGAAACGCTCGCCTCCTGAGACCTGAAAGGCTTCCTGAAGTTCTCAGCGCTCTCTGCACTGTCCAGCAAGGGAGCCAGAAGCCACATGTCACTATTTAAGTGCAAGTCAAATGGAGTGAAGTACAATAAAAAGTTCAGAGTCACTAACCTGTGTGACCTTGTCTCCTTCTGTCCTTCCAACCGTCCTCTCTCCGGCGGGCCCTTCTCTCGCACCCCTCATCCGGCGTCCTTTCTGCACATCATCACACCGATGTGCCTTGGTCCTCCTCCGGGGCCTTGGCTCTTGCTCTTCACCCCCCGGAAAGCTCTTGCTCCAGTTCGTCACCTGGCCATTTCATCCTCATCACTAAGTTCCCAGGGAAGCACCCCTTCATCAGCGAGGCCTCCCCATGCCCTGAACGGACGCCCTTCTCCCAGCCACTTTCTGCCCAGCCTGTCACCTTTTTAATTTACACTCCCCAGGACCTGCTCGGGTAGTTAATGCCTGTGTCTCCCCGCCAGAATGTAAAGCACTTAAAGGCAGAGGCCTCGCTTCCTGTCACCACGCAGGTCCATTTCCTGGGACAGCACCTGGGGCAGGCTCGTCACTCTATAAATACCTGTCAACTGCCTCCAGTTTCCCAGACTTCCACATTTGTGCTTCATGCTCGTGATGCTTGCCTCTGTGCAGCAACTGTACTGGTATTTAACGTTTTCCTTGAAACTGACCTGTATTCTAACTAGAGTACTCACGTTAGCCTTACCCTAACAAGCGCAGTTGTGCCATCTATGTGCTAATTTTTCCCAATGTGCATCAAAACGATGATATACTTATTTTACCTTTTTTTTTTTTCAATGTGCTACCTAAAAAAAATAATCATGCTCATCTCAAGTGGACACACTTTCTTGGAATCACTGCTGATCCTCATGTCCACCCATGTTGCCAGCTCACAGCATGACCACGGCTCCCCAGCCTGTCCTCCCCGACCTCACACTGTGGGCTTGCAGAGCTAGAGTTCCAAGATCCTGAGATTTCAGATCCATGATTGGGAACTGTGGTACAGGGGCACCTGAGTGAATAGCTTGGCTTTTTCCCTGTGGAGCATGCCACCCTCCAGCAATTTACCCTCTGTGTGGCTCTAGGACTCTTTGAAAGGGCCTAACCAACAGGCACAGCCCAAACCAGCTCGCTCACAACCACTGCTCATTTGCCAGCAACCTGCCAGGTGGGCCAGGAACATCACTGATCACAGGCATTTTCTTCTAAATTCAGCAGCGAGCCTCAGATCCTCCTCCACAGGCTGTGGCAGAAACACGAGTTCTGGCCGACCTGATTTCTCAGACACCACTTCCAGCTTTAACTGAGTCAGATGAAGGAAAAAGGAGGAGGTGAACAAAAAAAGATGATCTCGCTTCAAGTGCCCTGCCTCCACCTGCAGTCTCCTGGGAAATCCGTCAGGGCTTCCCAGGCTCAGGTGGACTGGTTTGGGCGTGGAATAAGTCATATGTTCTGGATCACCAGCAGCTGCGATGCCCCCACAAACAGGCAGCAGCACAGTTTGGCTTGTTTTGCTTTGCTTTTTCTCAGAGGCTTCTCCCTGTTTTGCTTTTACTTCCTCATTCTAGATATGAAGCACGATTCACTACTCTAAGCCCCTTCTTCTTCTTATTCCCAGAGTTTCCAGGTCCTCTTGGGAATTCCTCCCTCCCTTTCCTCCCCGTCCACTCCCGGCCAGTCTCCCCACGCACTCCTTTCTCTCCGCCTGAGACAACTTGTTAGGGGAACTTAGGAAGCTGCTGCCTTGTTTCTCCTGGTTACACCATCTGAAAGTCTTTTATTCCTTCAAACTCACCACATGGTCCCTCTCACTTCCAGGCTTTCTCATGTGGGATCCCCTGATCCTGGGTCATCCTGTCCCATCACTTCGGGCAGTTCACACTCTTAATCATCCTTCAGGTCTCCTCTGAAATGACACTTCCTCCTGAAGCCTCCCCAGGCCCTGCCTACCACAGATTAAATGCCTCTCCCATCTGCTTTCATTGCATCTTGTACTTCCTCTGTCAAAATCACAACACTGTCTTGGCACCCTGTTTGTGCCAAGGGTGACTTCTCTGGTGGTGCCAGGGAGCCTCATCCTCCTTACAGTCACGAAGCCTACCCTCCAGATAATCCGAGAGTCCAAATAAGGAGAGTGCTTTTGCTACACAGCCCTTCACCGCCGCTTTAGAGAAGCCCCAGAGCTCCTGCTGCCGTAATCCCCCGAGCTGTCAGCTCTGCGAGGAGAGACTGTGTCTGTCTGGCTCATCCCGGAATCCCCGGTGCTCAGCGGAGGGCCAGAAGGTGGTAAATCTTCCATAAATATTTATTGACTCAGTGACTGGATGAATTAATTTCCTTAGAGTAACTGATGCTGGCTGGAATTTTGAGGACCTACTGAATATCAGAGAACAACAAAAGGGAAAGAATGAACACACCAGAAGCCCCTACATGGCTTTAGGTAGAGCGGATTCTAACACAAGCAGTTGACTCCCAAGGTCAGACTCACCAAGGTGCAGTCCACATTTCCTTGCCCACTGAGATATCCTGGAGGGAGGGATTTGGGGCTGGAAGGGAGGGGCAGGGGAAGGAAGAGAGGAAGAAGAGAAGAATGACAGGGGGGCATTCTCACACCGCTGCCCTTCCAGGGTCTACCTGTCTATTCTATTACCATCATTAGAAGACTGAGATGAAAACAGCATGATCATTTTAGAACGCTTCTTTCTTGGTATCTGCCCCAGATACTTTCAAGCAAGGACCTCTTTCAGAAAAAGCACGTCCAGTGGAAGAATACTGTAATGGAGATGTCTAATGCAGTTTAAAAAGCAAGTTTGAAAATAGCACCATAAAAGCAAGATTTCTTCATCTTTCCAAACACATTTTAGAAGATCTAAATAACAGAAACAAAAATATTCTATGTCATCATACATGGAATACAACTAAAGTGGTATACAGAAGAAATGTCTCTCCTGAAATATGTGTCTCAATAAAAAAGGAGAGGATGAAAATAAATAAATTAAGCATCTAACTCAGGAAGTTAGAAAAATAGCAACAACATAAGCCTAAAAAAAGCAGAAGGAAGGGATGCCATGAAAGGAGAAACAATGAATCGCAAAACAGAATAATAAGACAAATTACATATCCAGGTCTGGATTCTTTGGCAGAACCAGCGAGAGACATAAAGCATTAGCTATCTTAACCCAGAAACACATGGAAGAGTGCAAAAGTACACAGAATTTAAAAAAATGTTAAAGTGAAAATAAAACAGATACAGAGGAAATGAAAAGAATCACAAGGGTTACTTTGCTTGACTCTATGCAGATACATTTGAACACTCAGATGAAATGGACAATGTCCTAGGAAAACATACCTTACGAAAGCTGACTTAAGAAAAATCTCAAGAATTTTAATAAACCAAGTGCTATAAAGAAATGGAGAAGTTATCAAAGAGCTGCCCTTCGGAAAGTGCCAGGCCCACATGGTTTCAAGAGAAATTATTCCAAACCTTTTAAGAAGAAATTATTTCAATGTTATTTAAATTGCTTCAAGGCATAAAAAAATGGAGAAAAACTTCCACATTTTTTCATGAAGCAAGTATAATATTGATATCAATCCCCAAAAAGTTGCACGGAAAAGAAAGTCACTGTTCAATCTTACTTATACAGAAAAAAAATTCTAAATACAATAAATTCAAGAGCCTATTAGTAGAAAAATATATCTTAGTTTAGTCTAAGAATATACTAACAATAACAATACTTAGGAAGGTTTAATAATAAAAAATCTTTCTTGTTTAAAAAAACAAGGTTACACAAAATGTGACAACTTCATTAAACTTTCTAATGTATTTTATTGTTTAATATTTGTATTTGAGATAGGCACTAGGGTGACGTCTTAATGGTCACAGTGTTTAAGGCCTCTAAACATCTTGAACAGGTCCTGATTGCAGCAAGAAGTTGGGCAGCACTGCAGACTGGCTGTGTTGGATGGGGATCCTGGGGTCTGAGGGCTGACACACTTTTAACACAGGTGGACCTGGAGGCTGAGTATGAGAGAGAAAAAGTTAATACAGACCCCACCCCAACAGGGGATAGACAGCTACAGCAGTCCCCTACCCAGCTGAAGTCTGTAGTACTCTTGGGGTCTGGACTTGTCAAGGAGCTCAAAGAAAAGTACTCTGCCTGTTGTGGTGGAGAGGTAGGGAAGGCGAATCCTGCAGAGACTGGCATTTGCATTGTAGCCAAGGTGCCAGCTCATTTCTTTTACTTTTCTTTCTTTTCTTAAAATAGCAAATCCACCCTAGTCAAGGCACCAACCATTGCTCCCAGACACTGGAAGACAGAGCTAATTTCTGGGACATTAAAAATAATAACATTTTTAGATGCAGTCAAAGAGTGAAATTGACCTTGAGGTTCAGGGGACAAGGTTAACATCATTGGGGATGAGCATGGAAGTGAATCATGCCAGCCACCACGGTTCAGTGATGGCCTAGAGGAGAATCAATGAGAGCTGCACAATTTGGAATGTTTTCAGCCTGACATACTCACTGCTGTATGTGATAGAGATTAGTGTACATTGACAGACAGAGGCAAAAGAGGGGTGGGGAGGAAACGGGGGAGGCCAAAGGGGAGAAGGGGAAGCAGGGTGGACTGAGAGGGAGAAAGTCTCATTTTATCTTTCAAGAGTAATTACAGATCAATACTCCATACAGTGAGCCTGCTGGTACTGTACTGGTTTCTGGTTTGCAGCAACAGCTGCCATATACTGAGATTGCTTCCCTGGAGGAGTGTGGGAAGCTGCCTCGTACCACGTCATGTTGGCTGGGCTTGTTCCGGGGCACCTGCTTGCTAGGCTGCATGTGCTGAGTCCTCACTCACAAAAGGGCTGGCCACAGAGAACATAGGCAGACTTTTTTTTGGGGGGAAAATGTGTTATCATAGAACCTTGGACAACTGGGTCCTGTCCTTAATTAGATCTTCATCCACCCATATGCTAGTGCTTTGGGGATAAGTTTCTACCTATAAGCACTGGATTCATTAATATAAGAAAGGGTGGAAAGTGAGGTCTGGGAGAGCCTGTTTTTTTTGGAAAGTCTCTCCCGTCATGTCAGCTATGTGGGAATCCAGCTCTGAGACACAGCCCTGAAAGACTGAGAAATAGAGGAGAGCTTACACTTACCGGCCCCAACCTCCCGGCTAGCCTGGAATCCTCTGTGCCCCATCTCTGAGGGTCAGCAGCCAGCTCTTCTCTGATCTCTACGAGGGACACGGAGCTTACGACAGCAAAACTACACCTTGGTTTTCTTAAATAAGAGAGCCTCTCTTGATGAAACTGGCCTACTTCCTCATCTTACAAACCTGTCAGTTTCATAATTGAAAAACGACATCTCACCATTGTTTTGTTTCCTATATCTTTGATACAGAAAAGTTGAATGTCTTTTTTCATATGCTTGTGTTGGTCATTTATATTCATCCTTCTGTGATTTAACATGACATTTCCTTTGCTCATGTTTTTCCTGTTGGTGTTATGTTTTCAAGACAAATTTAAAAGAGTTTCACGTGACTTAAATTATAACCTTTGTTTTTCACATTTATTTTCATGTTTCTTTCCTGGTTGACAACTTTCCTTTTTGTTATTTTGTTATGTGTGAGAGAGAAACAGAGCTGGTTAAGGCCCTTTGTGTTTATACGGGCCCTGCCCCCAACAAGGGATAGATAAACAAGAAAATATGTTAGAGAACTTAGATATTTTAAACTTTATATAGTTATACCTTTCTACAGGAGATCCTTTATTGTTTTATTCGTTGAAACTCCTTCTCAGCCTGAAATAAATACGATTTTTTTTACACTTAGATGTTTACATTCTTATAAAAATATTTGGTGTATATTTCACACATCTTAATTTTTATTTATTATGAAGTCTAGATTAGATCTAACTTTTTTCTCCTTTAAACACAGACATTTCCTCAACACCGTTTGTTCAGCAATCCATCTCCTCCCCTTCGTTTGGGAATGTGTGTTAGAGTAGGTCGCCAGGCAAACATGAGCAGGGCGGGAGAGGGCCGCCCCCATCCCCAAGAAGCTCCGGCAACCGCCAGGTGATGGTCAGGCAGTTGTTAAACTGCCTCCCTGAAATAATAATTGGCCACAGCTGGCACCAGGGACTGCCGTCTCCCAACAGCTCGAGAACACGTGCAGCTGGTGCTCACCGCTTCCCAGGAGGACCCGCGGCGCCGGCCGGTGAGCTCAGGCATGCGCACTCAGAGGCAAGATGGCGGCGTCCAGCTGCTCTCGGACCTTCGTCTGGAAACGCTGCCCTGGGAAGGAAACGCCTCCTGTGAGCGTGCGCTCAACTTCAGTGAACACGCTGCACACGAGGCTCCTCTGTGCATGCGGACAGCCCACCCCCAGGGAGGAATCAGGGGAGAAGAAACGCAAACCCTGGAATCCTAATGATTCCCCAGGCCACGGGCTGGATGGAGGCTTGGACCTCTCAGGTACGCCGCTTGGCCCTCTTCCAAATGTACTTGACTTTCTTTCATTCCTGCTGTAAAACTTCTTAATACACTTCAGTCCTGCTCTCAAACTTGCCTGGGTCTCTCACTCTGCCTTGTGCCCCTCAGGCGAATCCTGTCTTCGGGGGAGGCTGCAGACCTGTGCAAATCTGCCCTCTTATCACGTATGATGGGTGGAATTCCAGGACACACTGCGGCCCAGTTATCTGCAACACCTTTAATCGTTATACATTTCCTTCTGATGTGGAATGGAAAGCTGTCACCTTTTAACTTTTACTTCTTGAAACTTCCGCCCTTGTGGCTCCAAAATACAAGGATCGCTATGACATTATTCTGTGAACGTGTGTAGGGGTTCTGTGGACAGAGGTGTCGCCAGCAAGCCACCTTTCCACGATTGCACTTTGCTCTGTCTTCGGTACGGCGAGGATGTTATCTTCCATGTCACGGTGTAGGGTGGTTAGAAACCACTTTGATGCCCCGGAGGGCAGCTTTCCAAAGGCTGTGCGGGGGGGAAAAGTAGCCTCAGCTGTTAAGGGAGAAGCATGTTTTCAAGATGTGTGACATTTTAAAGGTCTGAAAATAAGGCAGCCTTACCCATGGGGAGCCAGAAAGGTGGTGGAGCTGGAGAAGTGGAGACAGTGCTTCTGAGTCTGCATTGAGGGCTTGGAACCACACCTGCCGGGGCACTCCTGGGCCAGCTTGTGGCCTGTGTCCACCTTGAGGAGGACATTGGAGGTGTGCCTGCGGACAGAAACAGAGTTTCTACTTTGGCGCCCAAGCTCATAAGCCTCTGTGCTTGCATAGGGACCACCCTGTGGATGAGCACCCGTGGGAGAGTGTGTGTCTAAGCTCCAGCAGCCAAGTGGTTGGGACGCTCAGACTCCAGTTCCCTCTTGGCTGCATCGGGGAAGGCTGACTCCTTTGTGACTGAATGACCCCCCGTGTTTCTTGGGCAATCCAGTTTGGGCATTTGGGAAGCCTCAAGGGGAATGTGCTGAATTAACTGTTAATAATGTTTGAGTCTACTTAAGTAATTAATCAGAGAAAGTAGAGACTTGACATGCGTTTGTGGAGCAGTTCAAACCAGTGAAACCTGTCAGAACGGGTCAAATCAGCTCAAACAGTTTAAACCACACAGCTATGGCATTACCCTCAAATCCTGCCATCTCCAGACTCAACATTCTGATTTCTATTATAATATAAAGTCATTCTTAAAATGGCTTAACTTTCAGCACTCCTGTCACCCTGATCTAGTTCATCTCCAGTTTGCCAATACAGCTAATGCTTGACTTAGGACCACGATTGGTTCCGACAGACCGTTCATAACACGATTTGGTCGTAAGTTGAGTAGGCTATATGCACGCGGAGATGGTACTGCTGCCGGAAACTGGTCCGCACTGTCGTACGCCCAGCTGAGCAACGTTTGTGCTGCCAGATGCGGAGCAGTCGTGGCTAGCAATTGTAGTCGTAAAGTCGAATGGTCGTAAGTTGCATAGGTCGTAAGTCAATCAATACCTGTATTGCCATTAAACCACGGCGTCTAGAATTTACCAGCTAATCCAGTGAAGCCAGCAGATTGGTGGTCACTCTTGTTCTGGCTACAGTATGGGCTAGATATTTTCTATTTGTCTCTTCAGATCCACTTTCCATACTTCTCCCCCTAGTCTGAGCTGGGGCGGCTGGCTGGTGTGGACTGAATGGGCCGCATCAAGGAGCTTCCTTGCTCTCTGGCTTCTGGTTGGGTTTGGCCAAGGAGCATTAGTAGAGGTAGGCGGAAAGTGAGGTCCTGGTGCTCACTGCCCTGGCTTTCTTCTGCTTTGTCCCTCTACCCAAGGCCACAGGTCTTTTAGGCACGTGTCTCTGATAACTCTTTTCCCCTGGTTTCGTCCTTGGTCCTGGAAACATAGGGATGACAACAGCTCCCACTCTTGTACCGTATTTTGTGTTTCTCCTGAGCTTTTATAAATAGTTCTCCATTAAATGCTCCCTAGTTACTCCATTTGACTTTGACATTTGTTTCCCAGGCATATGCCTTTTGTGAAACATCCAGGTGTTCCTCATGCACATTGTATTTGAGAACCATTGAGTGAATAGTGCTGAAGTGGCTAACTGGAATTCCCACTAGCTTTTAAAATTATTTTGTAGAAACAATGATACGTGTGTTATGAGACTTCTTCTGTTGCTTCCCAGTGAGCGGGCAGAGCCGTGCACATTATTGTTTGGCTGGATCTCTAGCCAGCCATCGTGAATTGCTCTGAAATTGATCTTCTTATGCAGGTAGGTCCTGCCTGAAAGCCAAATGCTGGGCAAGAAGAAACTGGGACTTTGATAAGCCAGGGCTGGTGGAGTTTCAGGAATTCAGCGCTGAGTGGTCATGACAGAGTGACTCACTTATACCTTTCTCTGCTGGAGCTTGTATGGGGATAGCAGTATTCCATTGAAGGGGCTGGTGCCAGTGTCCCAGGGGTGCTCACTGAGTGTGAAGGACCCCTCTGCTGGGTGGACAAGGCAGGAGGGATATTGGACACCTGGCTTTTCAAAAAATGTGCTAGGAAAAGTTACTCTTGAGGTTGGGGGAAGATGACACTTATTTATAGTTACTTTCTCAGAACTTTGTTTTGTTGGTAAGCATACAGTAACCAGTAATAATGGCTGCCTGAGTTGCTGAAAAGACCTACCCACTGTGCCCCCCATTCTCACTCTCTTTCCATCAGTTCATTCTTCCTGGAGCAGCCTGACTGACATTTTATTTTTATTTTTTATTTTTTTGAGACAGACTCTTAGACTGTCTCCCAGGCTGGAGCAGTGGCAGGATCTCAGCTCACTGCAACCTCTGCTTCTCGGGTTCAAGCGATTCTCCTGCCTCTGCCTCCCAAGAAGCTGGGATTACAGGCGCCCACCATCAGGCCCAGCTACATTTGTGTATTTTTAGTAGAGACAGGGTTTCACCATGTTGGCCAGGCTGGCCTCGAACTCCTGACCTCATGATTTGCCTGCCTTGGTCTCCCAAAGTGCTGGGATGAGTGCCATTTCCAAGTACAAATTGGACTCCATCACCTCTCCCACTAAAGGTCAGTACAGGCTTCTTAGTGCGCTTGGGGGAGGGCACACAGAAGAAACACACCCGAGTCCTGCTTCCCGCATGTGCTTGTTTAGTTGTTATTTCCTAAATTTCTGATTGGGTGACTTTGTTAGACAAACAAACTGTAACAGCTGAGCTTACGTGAACATGGTTTCTGTTGATGCGTATAAAAGAATGACCGCCAAATTGCACAGCCGTTCCCCACCTGCAGGGAGGGAGTGGGACGGAACGGGGCATCTCAGGGCAGGGCTGTTCCACAGAAATAGAACACAAGCCTGTTATATGATTTTAAACTTTCTAGTAGCCATAGTAAAAACAAGCAGGTGAAATAAATTTTAATAATTAACTTTAATATCAAGTATGTAATAATATCAAATAAAGTTGTGTTCAATGGAAAATATTTTTACCCTGCTCCAGATTTTCAGTTTGCACTTAAATTAATCAAAATTAAATAATATCAAAAATAGTTACGTCACAGTAGTACCTTTTTTTTTTTTTTTTTTAGACAAAGTCTCACTGTGTTGCCCAGGCTGGAGTGCAATGGTGCAATCTCGGCTCACCGCAACCTCCACCTCCTGGGTTCAGGCAATTCTCCTGCCTCAGCCTCCTGAGTAGCTGGGATTACAAGCGTTTGCCCCCATGCCCAGCTAATTTTTGTATTTTTAGTAGAGACGAGGTTTCACCATGTTGGTCAGGCTGGTCTCAAACTCCTGACCTTGTGATCCCCCTGCCTTGGCCTCCCAAAGTTCTGGGATTACAGGTGTGAGCCACCATGCCCGGCAGCAGTAGCCACATTTTAAGGGCTCTGCAGTCACATGGACTAGTGGCTACTATATAGCATAATACGGTCATAAGGTTCTGCCACTGCCAACAACTGCAGCCTTACCCAAGCTGCAGAGGAGGCTACCCTTGTCTCTGCCGCTTTCTCATTTTCCTTCAGAACCTCTCTCCATTGCTTTCCTTCTCCCTGTGATTCTTGCAGCTCTTAGGAACTGTCATTCTTCTCAAAGTCCCCACTTCATGCAGCCATCCCTTCTCCCCAAACACTCCGTGGTGTTCCTCCAACATCTCTCTTGGAAGGTAGAAAGATGGATTGAAGGCATTTGAAAAGAGGTGAGAATGAGGCTTCAGGCACAAATCTCCTATCCAAAATTACCCTCTAATTGCTGCAGCGGAGTGGGAACCAATTACAGTGAATTCTGCTACACAGCATTTAATCTGGGGTCTAACAGTCAAGGACTTAGCTTGCTGACCATCAAGCCTTCCTGCCCTCTCCTAAGCCACTACCATACCCTTCCTCACCCTTGCAAGCCAAGACCTGTAAGCTCAGTCAGCACAGCTCCTGTTCACAAATAATAAAATAGCTGCCGTGTGTATAGCATGAATAACATCAGATTTGTATCCTGATACCTGTAATCCCCAAAATGACCCAGCAAGGGAGCCATTATACTCCTGTTCCCATGGACTCAGAGGGTGCAGCCAGGATGGGGATGTGGGTCTGTCTGACCACAGCCATGGGCCACCTGAGCACCAGCCTGCCCCTGGGACCTCAGCTGTCTGGTAGGTGGGGACAGAAATCTGAGCAGCAAAGCCATGTAAAAAAGGCTGGTTCTGGGAGGGCTCCCAGAGGGCTTTAGATTCACTGAGTGTCCACAGCAAAGTGTGTGCAAACTGCTGAGGGCAGACACCTTGCCTCCTACCTACAGGGGCTCTTGTAAGCAAGGAGGACAGATTCAGTGTTACCTGCATCTGGCAGAAATTATCTCCAAGATGGTTCACTTATGTTCCCTACAATGGTTTGTTTTGCTGCTGATAATATTCTTTTACTTAAAAAAATGAGATAGAATAAAGAAATGCACCCCTTTCTATGTAACCATCACCCCAACCCAGATATAGGATATTTCCATTGCCCCGTAAAGTACTGTCATGCTTCCTTGCAGATAGAGTTTCCTACACGGATGAAAACTACTCTAACCTCATCACTATACATTAGTTATGCCTTTTCTTGAACTTCATACAAATGCGATTATGTAGGATGCATTTTTTGGTCTGACTTTGCTTAATATTGTTTGTGAGATTCTTCTGTGTTCTTTTATTGGTAGTTTATTCTTCTACTGGAAAAGACATACCTAATTTTTCTTTTTGTCATGCCTTGTCGATGGGCATTTTGGTGATTTCCAGTGTTTGTGTACTATGACCAAAGCAGCTATGTCTTTAGGGGGATATATGCATTCATTTCTTAAGGATACATACCTGGGAGTAAAATTGCTGGTCTGTAGGATAGGCATATGTTTAGTTTTATTAGAAGCCATCAAGCATTTTTCCAAAGTGGCTGCACTGTGCCTTTAACAACTTCTTTTAAGGTCCTGGTTCCTGGCCAGGCAGCTGGCAGGTCCACCTGGCAACCAGATTGTAGAAGCCTAATGGGATTGTTTGTGCATCCTCAGTCTGGATGCAGGTCAACTGAATCCCGGCCTGAACCACCTGAAATCAGAAAAGGGGGTGTTGCTGGCTAATGTCCAGTGTGGGAAGGCCAAGACGTTTGGACCTGGGACCCTCTCTCCCCTTTCTGTGTCTCAGTTCCGCTTCTCTCTACCTGCGCTTGGACTTCTCCCAAGCTGGCCATTTCCATATGACTGAGGCATGGCCTGGGGTCCCCTCCTTAAAGCTTTGCAAGCATTTGGAGTCCTCCAACTCAAAGATAAAAGATGGTAAAGATTAGAACTACCCCTAAGAAGCCATTTTTAACTTGTTAGATTGGCAAAATTCCAGAGTTTGATAACGATTTTTATTGACATGGCTGTGGGGAAATGGGCAGTTGCATTCACTGCAAGTGACAGTGAAAAATTGGTGCAACCCCTAGAGACAGAAATTAGCCTGCATGTATCGAGACAAGTAATCCTACTTCTGGAAATATATCATACAAATATTCTCAAAATGTTGTATATTGTGTATACTAAACAATATACAGACAAGGCTAGTCACTGCAGTGTTGTTTGAAACAGCAAAGGCTGGAAACACCTAAATGTCCCTTGAAAGAGCACTGATTAAGTGAAAAATTTAGCCTTCATTGTCCAGCCTTAGTAATGTGCCTGTCTCTGCACCAATCGCTGTATCTAGGGTGGGGTGCTGTTTTTGGCAGCTTCTACTAGAAAGGGTTTGGAGGAACTTCTCTCCTGCCAGGAGAAGAGGAGTACTGTTCTGAGCAGACAGAACTAACAGTGTTCGTTATACCCAGGAAGCAAGGTCAGGTGGATCCCAGAGTTGTGGTGCAAGGTTCTTGTGAGGACTTTCCAGGTATGGAGGGCAGTTGTCTCTGGAGCCCCAGGTAAGGTCCTGCCACAGTACTACTTAGTTCATCTACTAGAGATCCCTTCCTCTTACCTGTCCAGCGCCCGGGAATTAAAGGCAATTCCTGCTTGTATAGAGGAGCTCTAAGGGGAATGTGAAGGTTCAGGATTATCCTTCTGCTGCCGACATCCACATTCCCAAGCCCTTCTATTTTATTGATGTAAATAATTCCACCCAACCACTCACACCTAGCCTTTTCTTTATAATAATTCCAGTCTTAATTGGCTTTGGTCCTTGTTTTTATCCTTTATTTTTGCATTTAGAACAGTTTTTGCTCTATTCTTTGGAACAAGTATATCATAAACAAATCATGAGATGGGGATTTTTTCTGCTTGTGATTTATTGGGGGAGAGCTCTCAGGAGAAAGAGAGGAAAGAAAGTAGGAACAGAACTGAAAAGGATGAACTTGGCTTCAGCCTGAGCTTTCCGGGAGCTTTGGAATATGAATTGCACCGCAGAGTCATTGCCACTTTGAGGCAAGGGCACCTGCATTTTGTATTCCTGTGTTAATAAGTCATTGGTTGGTAGCTTGTGGGGAGGGTACATGCCTAACCTCCTGGCAAGATGGCTGCTGTTTCATTGGCCAAGGACAGTTTTCCAGAGAAGAGACAGTGGCTAGCTCTCACGGCAGCTGGGGGCCAGGCATGGCTGCTTAGACTGGAATCTGCTCACAGTGCTCAGCGTTAGTTTTGTTGGATCTCTTTAGTGGGCCACGTCTTAGCACTTTAAGATGAGATTTGCTTAATTGCTATTTCCTCTGTCCTCTCCTTACATACCTCCCCCACACACTGCTGTATTATTTTTTAAAAACTTCTAAATTTTAATAGCTTTTGGGGTACAAGTGGTTTTTTGTTACATGGATGCATTATATAGCAGTGAATTTGGAGACTTTAGTGGACACATCACCCCTGTCGTGTACACTGTACCAAATATGTAGTTTTGAAAATTCCAAATCCCCCTCCACCTTCACGTAGAGTCTCTTCTGAGCCTATTATATCACTCTGTATGCCTTTGTGTGCTCATAGCTTAGCTCCCACTTACAAATGAGAACATACAGTGTTTGGTTTTCCACTCCTGTGTTTTCCAGCTCCATTCAAGTGGCTGTAAAAGACATGGTTTTGTTACTTTTTATGGCCGAGTAGTATTTCATAGTATATGTATACATTTTCTTTATCCACTCATTCATTGATGGGCATGTAGGTTGGCTCCACATCTTTGCAATTTTGAATTGTGCTGCTATAAACATACATATGCAATGTCTTTTTCCTATAGTACTTCTTTTCCTTTGGATAGATACCCAGTAGTGGGAGAGCTGGATTGAATGGTAGATCTATTTTTAGCTCTTTAAGGACCCTTCATACTGTTTTCATAGAGGTTGTGCATTCCTACCAGTAGTGTATAAGTGTTTGCTTTTCCTCACATCCATGTCAACATCTACTGATTTTTTAAAATTATGGCCATTCTAGCAGAAGCAAAGAGGCATCGCATCGTGGTTTTGATTTGCATTTCCTTGATTAGTAATACTGAGCATTTTTTTCATATGTTTGTTGGCCATCTGTGTGTCTTTGAGAAATGTCTAGGCATGTCCCTTGCCTACTTTTTAATGGATTATTTTTTTTTCCTGCTAATTCATTTGAGTTCCTTATAGATTCTGGGTATTAGTCCTTTGTCGAATGCATAGTTTGCAAATATTTTCTCTCATTCTGTGGGTTGTCAGTTTACTCTGCTGATTATTTTTTTGCTGTGCAGAAACTTTTTAGTTTAATTAGGTCCCATCTATTTGTTTTTGTTTTTGTTGCATTTGCTTTTGGGGTCTTATTCATGAAAACTTTGCCTAGGCCAATGTCTAGGAGAGCTTTTCCAATTTTGTTTTGTATAATTTTTATGGTTTCAGGTCTTAGATTTTAGGCTTTGATCCACCTGGTGTTGATTTTTGTATCAGGCGAGAGATAGGGATCCAGTTTTATTCTTCTACATGTGACTCGCTAATTATCCAAGCACCGTTTGTTGAATAGGGAGTCCACTTCATGTTTTTGTTTGCTTTGTCAAAGATCAATTGGCTGTAAATATTTGGTTTCATTTCTGAGTTCTCTATTTTGTTCCATTGGTCTATGTGCCTATTTTTATACCAGTATCATGCTGTTTTGGTGACTGTGGCCTTATGGTGTAGTTTGAAGTTGAGTAATGTGATGCCTCTGGACTTGGTCTTTTTGTGTAGTCTTGCACTGGCTATGCAGGGTTTTTCTTTGGTTCCATATAAATTTTAGGAGTTTTGTTTTAGTTCTTTGAAGAATGATGATGGTATTTTTATGGGAAGTGCATGAATTTCTAGATTGCTTTTGGTAGTATGGTCATTTTCACAATGTTACTCTACACATCTGTGAGCATGGATGTGTTTCCATTTGTTTGTGTCATCTATGATTTCTTTCAGTAGTGTTTTGTAGTTTTCCTTGTAGAAATCTTTTAACTCCTTGGTTAGGTATATTCTTAAGTTTTGTTTGTTTGTTTTTTATAGCTGTTGTCAAAGGGGTTGAGTTTTTTGATTTTCAGCTTAGTCATTGGTGTATAGCGGTGTTACTGATTTGCGTACATTGATTTTGTATCCTGAAATTTTATTGAACTCATATATCAGATCTAGCAGCTTTTTGGATGAATCTTTAGGGTTTCCAAGTATACCATCATATTATTAGCAAACAGTGACAGTTTGACTTCCTCTTTACTGATTTATATGACCTTTATTTCCTTCTGTTTTTTGATTGCTCTGGCTGGGACTTCCAGTACTATGTTGAATAGAAATGGTGAAAGTGGGCATCTGTGTCTTATTACAGTTATCAGGGGGAATGCTTTCAACTTTTCCCTATTCAGTACAATGTTGGCTATGAGTTAGTCATAGATGGCTTTTTATTACCTTGAGGTATGTCCTTTCTATGCCAATTTTGCAGAGGGTTTTAATCATAAAGGTATGCTGGGTTTTGTCAAATTCTTTTTCTGCATCTATTGAGATGATCATATGAGTTTTCTTTTTAATTCTTTTTATATGTTGTATCATATTTATTGACTTGTGTGTGTAAAACCATCCCTGCATTCCTGGTATAAAACCCACTTGATCATTCATGTGTTATCTTTCTAATATGCTGTTGGATTCAGTTAGCTAGTGATTTGTTGAGGATTTTTGCATCTATGTTCATCAGGGATATTAGTCTGTAGTTTTCTTTTTTTAAAATTATGTTCTTTCCTGGTTTTGGTATTAGAGTGATACTGGCTTCGTAGAATAATTTAAGGAGGATTCCCTCTATATCTTTTGGAATAGTTTCAGTAAGATTGGTACCAATTCTTCTTTGAATGCATGATAGAATTCAGCTGTGAATCCATCTGGGCCTGGACCTTCCTTTTTTGGCAATTTAAAAATTACTGTTTCAATCTCACTACTTGTTATTGGTATGTTCGGAGTTTCTATTTCTTCCTGGTTTAATCTAGGAGCATTGTATGTTGCCAGGAATTTATCCATATACTCTAGATTACATAGTTTGTGCACATAAAGGTTTTCATAGTACCCTTGAATGATCTTTTGTATTTCTGTGGTATTGGTTGTAATACTTCCCATTTCATTTCTAATTGAACGTATTTGGATCTTATCCTTCCCTTTCTTGGTTAATCTCACTAAAGGCCTATCAATTTTGTTTATCTTTTCAAAGAACCAGCTTTTTGTTTCATTGATGTTTTGTATTTTGTTGTTGTTTCAGTTTCATTTAATTGAGCTCTGATCTTTGTTATTTCTTTTCTTCTGCAGGGTTTGGGTTTGGTTTGTTCTTGTTTCTCTATTTCCTTGAGGTGTGACCTTAAATTATCTATTTGTGCTCTTTCAGACTTTTTAATTGAAGCATTTAGGGCTGTGAATTTTCCTCTTAGCACTGCTTTAGCTGTGTCCCAGAGGATCTTGATTTCATTGTTGACCCAAAGATCATTAAGGAGCAGATTATTTAATTTCCATGTATTTGCATGGTTTCGGAAGTTCCTTTTGGAGTTAATTTCCAATTTTATTCTACTGTGGTCTAAAGGGGTACTTGATGTAATTTCAGTTTTCTTAAATTTGTTGAGACTTATTTTGTGGCCTATCATTCATGTCTTCCATCTTGGGGAATGTTTCATGTGCTAACAAAAAGAGTGTACATTCTGCATTGGTGGGTAGAATGTTCTGTAAATTTATGTTAAGTCCATTTGTTCTAGGGTATAGTTTAAGACCATTATTTCTTTGTTGACTTTCTGTCTTGATGATCTGTCTAGTGCTGTCAGTGGAGTATTGAAGTCCTCCACTATTATTGTGTCACCATCTATGTCATTTCTTATGTCTAGTAGTAATTGTTTTATAAACTTGGGAGCTCCCATATTAGGTGCATAGATCTTTAGGATTGTTATATTTTCCTGTTGGACTAATCCTTTTATCATTATGTGATATCTCTCTTGGCCTTTAAAAAAATAAAAACTGTTGTCTGTTTTAAAGTCTGTTTTGTCTGAGATAAGAATAGCTACTCCTGCTCACTTTTGGTTTCCATTTGCACAGAATATCTTTTTCTACTTCTTTACCTTAAGCTTATGTGAGCACTTCCATGTTAGGTGAGTGTCTTGAAAACAGTAGGTACTTAATTGAGGATTTTTATCCATTCTGCTGTCTTGTAAGTAGAGCATTTCGGTCATTTGCATTCGACATTAGTATTGAGATGTGAGGTACTGTTTTATTGAGTGTGCTAGTTGTTGCCTGAATACTTTGGGATTTTTTTCATTCTGTTAGTTATGTAGGTCCTGTGAGGTATATGCTTTAAGGAGGTTCTGTTTTGGTGTATTTCTAGATTTTGTTTCAAGATTTAGAATTCCTGTTAGCATTTCTTGCAGTGCTGGCTTGGTGGTGGCAAATTTTCTCAGCATTTGTCTGAAGAAGACTTTATCTCTCCTTCACTTAGGAAGCTTAGTTTTACTGGATACAAAATTCTTAGCTGGCAATCATTTCATTTGAGGATGCTAAAGGTAGGACCCCAATCTCTTCTGGCTTGTAGGGTTTCTGCTGAGAAATCTACTGTTAATCTGATAGGTTTTCCTTTATAGTTACCTGATGCTTTTGCCTCACAGTTCTTAAGATTCTTTGTCTTGACTTTAGGTAACCTGATGACTGTGTTGCCTGGGTGATGATCTTTTTGTAATGAATTTCCCAGGTGTTCTTTGAACTTTTTGTATTTGAATGTGTAAATCTCTTGCAAGGCCCTGTTTTCCCCTATTATTCCCTCAAATATGTTTTCCAGACTTTAGATTTCTCTTCCTCCTCAGGAATACCAATTATTCTTAGGTTTGGCCATTTAACATAATCCTAAATTTCTTGGAGGCTTTGTTCATTTTTTCAAGTTCTCTTCTCTTTGTCTTTGTCTCATTGGGTTAATTTGAAGGCCTTGTCTTAGAGGTCTGAAGTTCTTTTTTCTACTTGTTCAGTTCTCTTGCTCTAACTTTTCAACACATTTTGTCATTCTCTAAGTGTGTCTTTCATTTCTAGATGTTGTGATTGTTTTTTCTTCATGATTTCTATTTCTCTGGAGCATTTTTCATCCATATCTGTATTTTTTTTAAAACGCACTTAAATTGTTTTTCACCTTTCTCTGGTATCTCCCTGAGCAACCTAATAACCTTCTGAATGCTTTACCTGGCAATTCAGAGGTTTCTTCTTGGATTGGACGTATTGCTGGGGAGCCACTGTGGTCTTTTGGGAGTGTTATAGAACCTTGCTTTGTCATATAACCAGAATTACTTTTCTGATCCCTTCTCATTTGGGTGCACTATTGCAGTGGAAAAATCTAGAACACAAGTGCTGCTGTTCAGATTCTTTTGTTTCATGATGTGGTACACTCCCCTTTCCCCTGGGGAGAGGGCTTCCTCTTAGCCAGACTGTAGTGATTGTTGTTGCTTTTTTGTGTCTAGCCAACCAGTGGGACTACCAGGCTCTGGGTTGGTGCTGGGAATGTCTGCAAAGAGTCCTGTGATGCAGTCTGTCTTCAGGTCTCCCAGCTGTGGACACCAGCACCTGAGCTGGTGGAGCTGGTAGGGGAGTGAAATACAGTCTGTGAGAGTCCTTAGTTGTAGATATTTTTACTGTGCTGGCTTCCTGGAACGCTGGCTATGCTAGCAGTGAAGCTGTCACATGGACAGACTCAGGACCACTGGCTAGCCAGGATGTTGCAGGCAGTTGAATTTGCTGTTGTTTTCTCCTTCCTTGGAGCAGGGTTATTCTGTCATGAGTTGCTGTAGTGTCTTGAGTTGATTGGCCTCCAGCCAGGAGGTGGCACTTTCAAGAGAATACCAGCTGCAACTGTAGAAGGGAGAATATAGGCTTACCCTAAATTGGCCAGGATAAGTATTTGGATTTGTCAAACAGTGGGCAGGGACATAAAGCTCCCAAAGTGTTTGTGTCTTTTGTGATCTGCTACTGGGGTAGGTAGAGAAATACCATCAGGTGGGTGCAGCGTTAGGCAAATACGAGCGCAGACTCTTCTTGGGCAGGGCTTGCCATGGCCACTGAGGGGAGTGGGGGGTGGTTCTTGGGGTGGTGGGTTTATGTTTCAGAGGGTATTATGGCTGCCTCTGTCACCAGGGAAGTGGGGGAAAGACAGCAGCAGTAGGCTTCACCCAGCTTTCATGCAGTTGGCAAGGTCAGTCTCACTAACACTGTTGAGTTTATCTCCAGGCAACCTGGGCATGGGACTCAGACATAGCTCCAGGCTATAAGTTTTCTCACTGAGAAAGCAAGCATGGCTTTCAGGCCACACCCCTCCCCATCTGCCCACATTATTGGATGCATCTCCTGCTCTCCTTTCCAAAGCAGTTACTATGTGCCATTGGATTCTGCTCAAGAGAGTTTGAATCCAGTCAAAGTTATGACAAAGTTCAGTTGGAAGCTGCTTTCACCCTGTGACCCTTCCCAAATTCTACCAGCTGATTTCCCAAGGGCCCCTGTGAGATACTGTCAGATTTAGCTTTCCTGGGCTCAAGCTAGAGAATGGGAATGCCTACAAGGCTCTTCCTACTGTTGCTTCTACTTTTATATTTTATGCTAAATCCATTTCAGCTCTAGGTAAGGTTAAATCCTTCTCCCATAATCTGGACTTTTGGGTTCCCCAGTGGGGACATGTCCTCGGAGGCAGGTTTTCCCTCTTCACACTTTCACAGTTTTTCACCTGTCTTCTGGAATTTGCAGTGGCCTGCTGCTGCTTTCAACGGATCTGTGGTGGTTCTGGAGCAAAAGTTCATGGTGTGAGTCTCCACATGCTGTTCCATCCATCCAAGTGGGAGCTGCATGTCAGCCTTCTCACCTGTCCACCCTCTTCCCAGAGTTTTTGCAATTTCATTTCTAATTGAGCTTATTGGGATCTTCTTTCTTCATTTCTTTGTTAATCTAGCTAGAGGCCTATCAATTTTTTTTTTTCAAAGAACCAGTTTTTTGTTTCATTGCTATTTGGTATTGTTTTGTTTGAATTTCATTTAGTTCTGCCCTGATCTTTGTTACTTCTTCTTTTAACTTAGGGTTTAGTTTGTTGTTTCTCTAGTTCCTTGAGGTGTGACATTAGGTTATAAATTGTGCTTTTAGACTTTTTGATGTAGGCATTTAGTGCTATGAACTTTCCTCTTAGCACTGCTTTTGCTGTCTCCCAGAGGTTTTGGTAACATGTGTCATTATTATCATTCAATTCAAAGAATTTTTAAATTTCTGTCTCAATTTCATTATTGACACAGATATCATTCAGGAACAGATTATTTAACTTTCATGTATTTGTATAATTTTTGAGGGTTCCTTTTGGAGTTGATTTCTAGTTTTATTCTCCTGTGGTCTAAGAAGATACTTGACATGATTTTGATTTTTTTAATTTATTGAGATTTGTTTTGTGGCCCTATCATATGGTCTATCTTGGAGAATGTTCCATGTGCTGATGAGAATGTATATTCTGCAGATCTTAGGTAGAATGTTCTGTAAATATCTGTTCAATCCATTAGTTCTAGCATGTCATTTAAGCCCACTGTTCCTCTGTTGACTTTCTGTTTCAAAGATTTGTATAGTGCTGTCAGTGGTATGTTGAAGTCTCCCACTACTACTGTTTTGCTGTCTATCTCATTTCTTAGGTCTCGTAGTAATTGTTTTGTATCTAGGAGCCCCAGTGTATGGTGCATACAAATTTAGGATTGTAATAATTGGATTGATCCTTTTATATAGTGACCATCGTTGTCTTTTTTGTTTTTATTGTTGTTGCTTTGAAGTCTGTTTTGTCTTTGAAGTAGCTATAAGAATAGATACTTATATTAATCCATTCTCACATTGCTTTAAAGAAATACCTGAGGCTGGGTAATTTTAAGGAAAAGAGGTTTAATTCATTCATAGTTCCGCAGGCTGTGCAGGAAGCATAGCAGCTTGTGCTTCTGGGGAGACCTCAGGAAACTTACAATCATGGCAGAAGGTGAAGGGGAAGCAGGCATGTCTTACGTGGCTGGAGCAGGAGGAGTGGGGGTAGGTGTGCTACACACCTTTAAAACAACCAGATCTTGTGATAACTCACTCACTGTCACAAGAACAGTACTGCAGGGATGGTGCTAAACCATTCATCAAGGATCCACCCCAGTGGTCCAGTCACTTCCCACCAAGCCCCGCCTCCAACACTGGGGACTATAATTCAACATGAGATTTGGGCAGGGATACAGATCCAAACTAAGTCACTCCTCCTCCCTGCTTTTGGTTTCCATTTGTGTTCCATTGTCCTTTTAGCTTAAGTTTATATAAATCCTTCCGTTTTAGGTTGAGTCTCTTGAAGCCGGACATGCACCAAAATAGAACCTCTTGAAAACTCAAAACTCTCAGGGCCTATAGTGCAATAACACAACAACAACAAAACTATCAGGTAACAGCATGAGTAAGAGACTAGTACCTCACATATTAATATTAATGTTGCATGTGAATGGTCTAAATGTGCCGCTTAAAAAATGCAGGATGGCAGAATGCTGCATTATTTTGAGGCAGATTCCAAACATCATCTGACCTTATCTGTATATACTTGAGTATATATCCTGAATAGTTGAATGTATTTTTCATTCAACCCCAATACCATTATAATACCTAAAAAACAGTATTTACTTAATACCATTTTATACAGCCTGTTTAAATTTCCCAGATTGTGTCAAAAGCATCTTTTTATAGTTGCTTTGCTTAAAGTAGGATCCAAACAAGGCCTGCACATAGTATTTGATTGACTATTTATCTCTGACATACTTCACTTGACTTTCCTATGCTATTGTTTGTTGAAGCAGTTAGGGCATTAGGCCTGTAGAATTTCCACATTCTTATCTTAGCTGATTGCCTCGTTATTGTGCTGCCTACCCGTCCCCTTAGTGTCTGCACTTCTTGTAAACCAGTAGTTTTGGGGGCATGAAGGGTGCCACTGCTACTGAGTTGTCCTTGCTTCTAGGCCCTTCCAAAGAACAAAGGTAGGAGGCAGACATTTTCTAGAAAAAGAAATAAATTATGATGTTACCTCCCATTTAAATTTAGAATTATATGATTTTCTATGAAATCTTTTAATTTTATATTAGTCCTTTTTTTATTTGGAAAATCTTTATCCTTAACAAGAATTACATAATCACTTACAATTGATCTATCCAGATACATTTTTTTCTGAATAGTTAATATTCTTTAAATCTTGGTAGAAGCCCCATGGCCCTGGGACAGTCACCTCAACTGTAAAATGGATATGGGAGCCCTTCCCTCCACTCAAGCCAGTGTGGCAGGATCAGATGAAACAATGGGGTAAGAGTCATTTGTGAAGACAGGAAAGCACCTGGGAAAGGAAAGCCTTCACCCCCAGGGGCCTGTGAAAAAGTTCCAAGGAATGCTGAGCATGCGTTGTTCAGGGAACCAGATCTCCAGACCCTTAGTTTTCATACACATACTTTACTGGTTTTATTTGCCTAAGAACACCTCTGACTTTCCATTTGTCCTCTTGCTTTATTGTTTAAAAAACGCAAAAAGGCAGACTCCTCATTCACCCCTGATCTGACTATGGTAATATTGCCACAAGGTGTGCAAACCTCAGGGAGAATGGAAAAACATGAGCGGAAGAGTTCTTTATTGCTTAGCCAAGATTCCATTAACTGTTGTGCGCTCGTGGTTTCCCATCCCATGCACTTTATGTTAAGGAACAAGATGGTCTAGAGAATAGTATTTTGCCACACGTTAGGATGTTCTGAATATAGACATGTGATAACCAGAGTGGTAAGAGTCAAGACATTCTCCTTCTTAAAGGAGAGTCCAATGACTATAAAGCAAAGAGAACATCAGTTAAAAACACTGAATGCCAGAGGAAAAAAGAACGGAGCTTTTTCAAATATATTTAAATGTAAGCAATACCTTTCAACCACCTTCAGTACCAGCCCCAGGTCAGGTCTCCAGCTCAAAGAAAGAGTACAGTCCAGGCATATAGGTTGGGCTGTTCTGATTCATTTAAATATAACTGCAAGTTTTGCCAAGACTTTCACAATTCTCAAGATATATCAAATAAACTGCACAAATACCAATTTTAGGTGACTTATTTGGATGCAGTATATTCAGTAAGGTAATTTAAAACTCATCTTATGAAATGATGTCATGAAATAATCCAATGATAGCTATCGCTCATTTTATTTTACCATATAAAATATTTAATATTTTCTGCTTTTAACAGGAATAATATTATCCTAGCTTCTGGACTGATTTTATTTTTAGCAGAATATACCCCTCTATTTTATTAAATACATATGAAAAGTTAGAACATAGTTCATCTCATTAGGAGATACACTTCCAATCACATTTAACTTTATGTTTAAAAAACAATCAAAATTGGTAACATTTTAATGCAATTTTGATCAGTTGTGTGACAATTCAATCCATAAGCAATTTTTTAAAGCATGGAGAACCTTAAGGTCACAAGAATAAAAGATATTTTTAAATGTATTACAGATACATATGTAATATATTTTAATGTGTGATAGGATGATCAATAAAATACCTTCAAATTTTAAAAGTATGTTAAATTATATTAAAGGTTTATGGAGGAAGTAGAGAAGAAATATAAATTCAAGGAGAAAAAGGAAAAATGTAAAATTTTTCAACAGCAAAGAAGAGCTTATTCATATATTTTAAATGGGATGGTGATGAGCATGAAAGCTTTATGAGCTCCGGATTCTCGTTAATATTTTAAGATTGATAGTTGTGTGTTTAAATGTCAATATTTGCAGTAAAATGAAAATTACATCTCTTGTAATTATTGAAACTTATGGTGAAAACTTTTACCTGTGAACTTAAAAATATGTGACAGGTATATTGTTTGAGATTCTTTCTTGAGATGTGCGTGCAAACAGAAATTTGAAGAGACCGCGGAGCTACAGGAAGGCCTCAGCTGCACAGACAGGAGGCGCTATATTCTCCCTCCTGGCCCTACCCTCTCCTTCTTCCCACGCAAGGCCAAATTGACAAGGGCACTCTGTGTCTGCCTGAGCAGCCTCCAAGCAGCCTGCACATAGAAATGCTCTTTTCTCTTTAGTCAACTGCCTGTTAATAATAATAAAAAACACATAACACATCAGTTAGCTATTGCCACAGTTGTATTGCACGAAAAACAACCAGAAAACCTCAGTGGCAGACAATGAAAATGTTTCTTCCAGGTCATGAGCCGTCGGGTTGGCCGGGCAGTTCTGTGAGTTGTCTCCAGGCTCTGTTGGCCTCTGCTGGGCCCTCATGCACCGGCAGTCACTGGGATGGCTTGTCTCTGCTCTGCGTGACCTCTCATTCTCCAGGAGAAATTTCTCATTCTCATTCTCCCGGAGAAATAGCTCCCAGGAGCTAATTCTCCAGGAAGCCAGTTTGTGCTTATTATGCTGGCAGCCGAGCAGCCTTCTGAGAGAGAAAAGAATGCAAAGCTGCTTGAAGGCCTCGCTCAGCACTGGCATTCCATCACTTCCACATCCTGCTGGCCAAAGCGAGTCACAGGGTCTCCCAGATCCAAGGAGGGGCAGTAGTCTCCGCCTCTTAACGGGAGGAGGTATATAGTCAGTGCAAAGGGGCATAGATATGGGAAAACAGAGGGAATTGGGCCCCTGTGTGCAATGAATCCACCACAAACAGTAACAGCTACCATGACTTAGGTCCTTGTAATGAGCCAGACACTGCGATTAGAAACTTTTTTTTTTTTTTTTTTTTAAAGATGGAGTCTTGCTCTGTTGCCCAGGCTGGAGTGCAGTGGCGTGACCTTGGCTCACTGCAACCTCTGCCTCCCAGGTTGAAGCAATTCTCTGCCTCAGCCTCCTGAGTAGCTGGGATTACAGGCACATGCCACCACACCTGGCTAATTTTTGTATTTTTAGTAGAGGTGGTGTTTCACCATGTTGGCCAGGCTGGTCTTGAACTCCTGACTTCATGATCCCCCCACCTTGGCCTCCCAAAGTGCTGGGATTACAGCTATGAGCCACCGTGCCTGGCTGATTAGCAACTTTAAATGTGTGAATGCTTTTGTTCCTCAAAAAAGTGGATAATCTATGTGTATCCTGTTTTTTATTCCTGCTGCTCCTTTGCTCTCACAGGTACCCTGAGAGCCACTTCCTTTCCTTTCCAGTCCCACTAGGGACTGAAACACAGACTTGAGGAAGCTCTAGGCCACAGTAACCAAAGGAAAGTTAGGATGGCAGAGCAGACGTTCTGCCCCTCAAATCAAGCAGGGCTGGGGCTGGCGGGCAGAAGAGAAGGCACACGGGAGGGAGACGCAGAGGGACTGCGAGTGCTCAGAGTCGGGGATAGAAGGGCCTCCTGTCTTTAAAATGAGGAATTGGGGGATGGGGCCTCTACCCACTCCCTCAAGGGTATGTCCCATTTGTCTGTTTCATTTAGCCAATATGAAGCCTGTATTGATACCTTGCTGACATCTAAATGACTCCTCCTCCTCCTGAGTCTGAGCACTCATTGAAAGGAGTGTGATGGCTTGAGTCTGCTGAAGAAATAGGCAGCCATGTCATGACACTTCTTTCCTGAGGGATCTCCAGGACTCCCTGTTACTTGTATGGGGCTGAGGCTCTGGGCAGGAGGGGGCTGAAAGGCCAAAGCTTTATGGCCTTTGGTCTCTGCCCCCACAGAGATTCCTCTGTGAGAAGATGCCTGTCAAAGAGGGTGAGGCTTCCTCACAGCCATGGGGAGGTTACCTGGTTCGGGAAGAAGGGGCAATGAAGCATGAACTTGAAGATTGCTTGCTTGAGGTGGGCCGGTGTCGCCGACAAACATCATCTTCCTGAAGACAAGGAGGTGTTGGTGCGTTGGTGGCGTGGGTGTACTCGTTTATTTATTTCCCTGGCTCTCCGCATTGTGTTTTTGAGACCTTCAGAGTCTCAGTATGGCCCTGTCAGTCTCACGTTGTCTTGGCCTCTGTGGTATGTAAATAAAATCAGCATAGGATATTCTTAACCTTGAGGATGTCCTAAGAGCTTTGGTTCCCCCAGCAACAGATCTTGAGATCAGGATTCTGATGCAGGTGGTTTACTTGGGAGATGAACCGAGGAAACACCAGAGGAGAGTGGGGAGGTGGTGCGGGGAAGGAGGGAAGCCAGTACAAGATGCATTTTCAAGGCTCTTACCACTGTGGGCAACTGAGGTTTCATCTCTCAGGGGAACTCTCGGTGCCCGTGTAGAACACACGCCTCAGAGTAATTCCACTCAAAGGGTGAGGGCGCTGCCATATTTATCCCCCACCTCCCATTGGTGCAGCAATAAGGTGCTAGCCGTGGGCATGCTTGTGGCACAGCCGGCTCTGCTGGCTGGTAGAAGCCTTTAGGCAAACAGACATAGGGGCTGGCCACCGAAAAGGGCTGACACAAGTGGAGATGCTACAAAGTGAAGGGAAGTGGGTAAGGCATGCTTCATAGAAGTCTTTTGTGATTCACTCCCTGGAAGGTACCTTGGTTAAGCTGCAGGGGTGTCAACATCTATAGGAGCAGGAGCATCCAGCAGAGGAAAACCCATGGCAACACCTGGAGAACAGTGCCGTCATGACACAGGCAGACAGTCAAGGCCCAGTGCAGCTGGCTCCTGCTGTGTCCCCTCACGCTGCGTTTGGCCTGTCCTCAGTCTCCTGGCCGACCGCAGCCGCACAGAGCCTCTGCCTCCACTTCGCTCCATTTGATTGTCTCCTTCCCTCTCCTCCTTGCCTGGCTCCACCCAATCCTTAAAGCGTCAGGTCAGGTCCCACCTTTTTTCTCAGGTCTTTTTTTTCATTACCTATACTTCAGGCCATGACTTTTCCCACCCCTCATGCCCTGTTGTCACGGTCTTGCCTTTGTCATATGATTTACTGCACTGTGTTTTCATGTAACTGTGTGTGTGTGTGTCTGGTTGCCTCCATTTGATAACATTATGTGAATTCATGCGTCTGTTTCATTGGCCTGGATGGTCAGGACAAGGCTGTGTGTATAATAGATGCTTTTTCCTCCCAATTTGGGGTGACGTATTAAGCAAGATATTGGCTTGGCTACTAAGAGAGGTCAAAATAGCAATGGCTTAAACCAAATAGACATTTTAATTCTCTGTTATTAAAGATAAGTCAGTTTTATAGTTACAGACGTGTTTTAGCTGGTGGGTGGCCCAGGGCAGCCCTCCCACATAAGGGTAACCATGGACCCAAGGTTGTTTCATTGTTGTCTTGTCGAGCTGATGGTTTTGTCAGCATGGTCAAACTGACTTGTTTCTGTGATTGTGGCATCGACACTTGGACAGGAGGAAAGAAGTGAAGAACAGGCAGCTTCCTTGTTAAGAATGTGGTTTGGAAGTTAGTTGCACAGATCATTTCTCTGCTAGACTTTGGTCAGATGGCCACACGTAGCTCAAGGGAGCCTGGGAAATGTTGTGTCTCGCTTTGTGGCTAAAATTCTGAAAGGAAGAATAGAAGAGTGGTTGTTGAGAGGCAGCCCTGTGACACAGAGGGCTGACAAATCCGGCTTCACTTTGAATAACGTATGCCATTGCAGCAGGTCTGAACAGTTAAAATATTAACACATCCCATTTACTTATTCCTATATTTCTCACAAACACAATTAGTAATTTCCTTATTCTCAGATACCACGTGTAGTGGAATAACATTTGAAATTTTAATTGAAGTATCTTCATTCTTGCTAATTCATCTTGATCTATGGTCTTTCCTCCACTAAAATTAGACCATGAGGCTGGGGCTTATCTCCTCAGGAGCGAGCTGAAATGTGGAGATAGAAATGAGCCAGTGCTCAGCTTTGAGTTTTGAAACAGACTTCTGAAGCCCACGGCAGATGCAGTAACTTTGAGAGATAAGACTTTTAAAGTTCTAGAGAGCTTGAATACCAGAAGCCCAAAATGTATGCCCTAACCAATAATTTTGAAGGAGTACGTAATAATAAAAGGAATTGTTTTAAGACCCGTAGGAGGGTGAGGAGGAGAGACTAGCTAGAGAGGGGCAGTAGAGGAAAGTGCGGGGGTTGGTTCTCTTTCTTCCCCACCCCAGGCAGACTCCTGGTTTGGGGGAGACCCAGAGGTGGGGTCATCAGACTGGGTGGTGGAGCCAGACCGCCTGGCTTGAATCCCAGTTTCGCCATTTATTAGCCTTGTGACTCGGGCAACTTGTCTCTGTGTTTGAATTTCCTATTATTTAAGATGGAGATGGCAACAATAATAATATCTACTTTATGTTGGTATTGTGAGGGTTCGGTGAGTGAGTACATGTAAAACACTTAGCACAGAGCCTGGTACATAATAATCACCAAATAAATTTATTGTTATTATTAATACCTGAGAGGAGGGATCTGTATAGAGCTTCACTTTGTCTCTAATTTTAAAAATATCTAATATCTAACATTTCTTCCACTTTTTTTTTTGAGACAGAGTTTCATGCTTGTTGCCCAGGCTGGAGTGAAATGGCATGATCTTGGCTCACCACAACCTCCACCTCCCTCCTGGGTTCTAGCGATTCTCCGGCCTCAGTCTCCCGAGTAGCTGGGACTACAGGCATGCACCACCATGCCTGTCTAATTTTATATTTTTAGTAGAGATGGGGTTTCTCCATGTTGGTCAGGCTGGTCTCGAACTCCTGACCTTAGGTGATCCACCCAGCTTGGCCTCCCAGAGTGCTGGGATTATAGGCGTGAGCCACTGCGTCCCGCCCCACATTTGTTTTTAGTTACATACGATTCAGACTTTTTACATTTGGAGGTTAAAAATTTTATTAAGTAATACTACTAAATCCTCTTTCATTATACAAAGAAGCACTGAGAGTGAAGAAATTTTTACAAACCCTGAATACATTGCATGAGATCCAAAATCTGTAAATCATGTTGATGATATGCTTTGTAGAAATTCTAGACATAATTTCAAAAAGATCAAGTGAATTATTCGAAGATAAACCTGATTATTATAAGCAGTCACAGCATCGCTGTCACCTGCCATTAACAGGATTTGCAGGTAGAATACACATGCGATCCATGCATCTGTGGATACCTGCAGGTTTATTGGACTCAAAGATTATGAGGCAACTATATCCTGATAAAACTTGGAGGAACCTCACATTGAGGAGAATGTTTCACAAGCATAGAGCTAATGCAGACAATTTGAAAAGGACTGGCTTCATGCTGTCATGAAATTGCAGTTGAGTGTGGGGAACACTTGAGTGGGCTTGAGGGAAATGGCTTATGGGACAATCCCAGGGCCTTACCTGGATTGACTCACCCTTCTTGGCAGTAATGTCATTCCTTTCCTCTGTGCTACACACATTCATGTGCAAGCAGAAACACGTCCCACACTCCAGCAGGAAGCACGGTTCCCCCAAGTGCAGCTGCTTAGGTTGCCATAGCAACCCTTGTCGCCAAGTTCCCAGCTGAACAAGTTTCACAGGACACCAAAACGTTTTCTTGCACTGCTCTCCCAGAATTGGGCTGAGATGGATCCAAGAATGGCCCACAGTGAGGGCAGTGGGAAAGGCCCCCAAAAGATACCAGAGTGACGTCAAGTGTGACCACAGGGAAGGAAGACTGCCAATGCACTTGGAGTGACTTACCCGAGAAGGGTGAAATTACACATCCAGCCCCTGTCAGGACACCCTGCGGGACTCATGGTTCAAGAAAGTAAGGACGGCTCTGTGCAGAACCATGGCTGCCAGTACCCAAGTTCCAGCCTGCAAATAGGTGCTCTTTTTCAGCCTTATGGGTGGAGGGCTTGAGCTGAACAGAAAACCCCCGTCTGGTTCTAAAAAACAAAGCAAGCTAAACAAACAAAACAAAAACTCTCTAATAAAGTTCATGGTCAAAACAGAGGAACGCTCCTTATGCCTTGTCTCAAGGTTTCTTTGCTGCCAGTTGCCTGTAACTGATCTAAACCAACAGGCAGCCCCTCGATTCTCACCACATTCATTCTGTGAACTGGACCCTGGGTGTGGGGGCTTGGCACAGGAACTAGAACAACGTAAAGGAGTTCACTGGGAGGTCATGCATTTCATGGCCCCCTTACACCATAATCAAGACTATTTAGGCCTCTTTAGGGCTGGTCAGTACCATCTAAGAGGCTATAGTCTTGTGATAAGAAAAGCTCTTTGAGCTCCACAAAGTCCTTTCCCTCAGCAGTGTCTTATTTGGACCTAGTGACAAGTTGGCAAGAGTGCAGGAGTAGGGAAGGCCTTCTTAACTGCTTGAAAACTGCTTAAATCTCTGAAAACTTTGGGATAAAGCCTAAGTGATATCTCAGGAAAAGTTATACTTTTATTAGAAAACTTAAAAACATTTTAAATAAATGAAGTAAGCTTTCTATTTAGGAGGCCAAAATATAGCAAGATAAACAAAGGTTTTGAGACATAGAATTCAGATTTTGGCTCTGCTATTTATATGGCTAAAAGACTTTTGGGCAGGTTAATTCCCCTTTTAAACCTAAGCTTCCTTAACTGTGAAATGAATACAATAATAAAAGTGTTTTTCTTCATACAGTAATTGAAGAATCAAATGAGATACTATATGCAAAAGTGCTTGGTTAAATGGCATAAAATATTAAGGATGTTTATTGACATGGAAAGGTAAAGTGTATACACATAATCCCATTTTTGTATAAAAGAACAGTATGCATTGGAAATTTGTACAAATACGTAGCAACATATCTATGGTAGTATTTCTCAAACTTCATTTTGTTAGGTTTTTTTCCTTCAAAAAGCCTTTTTACACCATTTTTCCTAATGTTATTCTCCAATGATTTTTTTTTTTTTTTTTTTTTTTTTGAGACAAGGTCTTGCTCTGTCACCAGGCTGGAGTGCAGTGACGTGATCTCAGCTCACTGCAACCTCTGCCTCCCAGGTTCAAGCGATTCTCCTGCCTCAGCCTCCCGTGTAGCTGGACTACAGGCATGTGCCACCACACCCAGCTAATTTTTATATTTTTAGTAGAGGCTGGTTTCACCTTGTTGGCGAGGCTGGTCTTGAACTCCTGACCTTGTGATCTGCCCACCTTGGCCTCCCAAAGTGCCGGGATTACAGGCGTGAGCCATCACGCTCAGCTTCTCCAGTGAAATTTTTACCACCAATATTCTGTATATCTATCTGCTTATGTACTGCATGAACATCTGTGCTTTATATACATAAGGAGTAATTGTTTTCTCCCCATGGGGACCAATTTTTGTCTCTTGGGGCTGTGCCGCCTCCACTGAGAATGTGTGCTCCGTGGGCACTGGGAATAGAGCCGACTGTGTGCTTCTCTTGCCTTTGCTTTACTTTCTCTTCTTCTTTTGATTGTTCTCTTCCTCGTTTTTCTTCTTCCTTGGGTTAATTCCAAGTAACCTATATTCCTTGTGTAATTTAAAATACTGTAGTGATTTCAAAAAATAAAGATAGGTGATAAGTGTACTGGACAATTCAGACCCCTTCTTTAAGTGTTGCAAGTTAACTCAGTTTAAAAGTGCCGAGTACCTGAATCAAACTGTCTAGATTTGAGTCCTGATCCCATCTTACGCTGTGTGACCTGGAGCGTGGGGCTTAACCTCTCTAAGCTTCAGTTCACTCTTTTGTAAAACAGCGATACCTGCAGTATACCTCCCTAAAAGTGGCTGTTACAACTTTATTCATGCCAAGATAGTGGGTGCAAACATATTCTAAGGCAGAAAGTGCACATAACTGAGGCCTTCTGGCTAAACTGCCTTAACCTACAGGATGCTCTAATGGAGAGAATTTTAGACACCACGGCAGAAAAGGAGACCTGTCATGTCTGCATCAAACCATGTAGGCGTTTATTTTCCTACGACTCTTCCATCCTTCTTCAGCCTTAATTAAAAACCTCATTTCTCTATTACCATAATAATGAGTGAAACAACAGCTGATTTGTTTCACCAAATTAATTCTCCTTTTGGGAACCTGGGAGAACATTATTTATCAGAGCAGCAGGCAGAGATTTAAAAATGGAAACATTTTTCCAATTTGTACGCCAAATTCAGAAAGTAACGGGATGAGTATTTCAAGGTTTGAAGGCATCTTGGAGATTTGTTCACTGCTGTGTCACCAGCACTCAGGACAATGCTGTCACATGGAAGACCCACAGAAATCACCTGTTGAATGGATGAATGAAATTAGTGTCATGAGGATCACACTTTTCATGAGTTTTTGCTGTTGCTTACACAAAGTACGGTATTTACAAGCTGGAGCAGGAAATGGATTTGTTTTGACATTCCATTACATGTTTCATGTATTTTCTCCTGTTGGCAATTAAGAAAGAATAGGCTTACTTTTTCATGCACAGTCAAAATGAGCAAACTCCTCTAAATCATTCTATTTGCCCGTGATGAAATGGTCCCAGAGAACTAAAAACAAGATCTTTGCAATGTAGGTTCTGAAGCTCCTCTTTGTTCCTGAGGAAACATGACTGTGTCATGTGATATGACCTGAGGAATAGACAGGCATGGGATGGTGAGCTCACTAAATACTTTTAAACTTAAGGTAAATATTGTGATGGTTTAGGGGACTTCCCCATATATTAATTTTATCCCTTAAAGGATTAAGAAAATTTACCCCAACCTCCAGGTTTTACCCAGAGTGAGAGAGGACTAGATGCTTCTAACTTCTCACAATTTCATCTTCATTTCTCATTTTTGTATATTTTAAGAGCTATTCTGAAGAATCATTGAATGGAAATGAAGTAAAAATGTATACCATCAATGAAGAAACTTTTACAGCATGGGAGCCAACACCTACTCACTTCCTATTGTTAGCCAGAATCTCCAGAGAAGGAAAGAATGATGGGGGTGGGGTGGGGACCAGCTGCAATGCCTACTTTTCCGTGTGTCATCTCTGATGGATAGAGTCAGTAATTCTTATATTTTTTCTACTAGACCTTCCTAAGCCGGAAATTTCTGCAACCGGCGATGGTTGGGTCTTTGCTTCAGGCACTCTTAGGGTGTGATTTAGGAACTATTTTCAGTTCTAATGGGGTAATTTAGCACCCAGTCCCCAAAATCACGTGATCTGCAGTTCCATGTTGAAGAATTAGAGACTTTCACAGCTGAAAGTTAAGTAAAAACCAGACAAAACCCCTGAGATTCTTTAATCCAGCCGTATTCAAACTTTTGTAAAGCAGCAGAACCTGTTGTTAAAATGAAAGTTTACCTGCAATTGGGAGCAGATAATGTTGATGCCCCAACCAGGGCCCATCAAATCCCCTTGCCAGGGCTTAGGTGCTCTTTTACTTTCAGTGGCCAGCACTTGCAGCTGGGCTAGTAGAGCTTACTTTGCCCACACCAGTGGAAAGCTGGAAAGGTCTGGGAATGTACAGCCCTCTGGAGTGGCCCTGAGCCAATGATTCATCAGTGCAGGAAGATGAGAGCACAGTTCTCTTGTCTCTGGGTCAGGACAACTCTGAGATGTAACTTACACTCCAGAGCTCCCCATGGGATCAGGCAGAGGCCACCCCAGAGGGACTCTGCCCGAGATAACACCCCTGCTTGTCTTGTTCCCCTTCCCAGTCTTGCTTCTCCATCTTCCTTATATGTCTCCCTGGGAGTATTTACTTACTAAATGACTAGCACACACCAGTCTTCATCTCAGGATATCTTCTGGGGAGCCCAGCCTGAGCCAGAGCCTGATACGAAAGTGGAGTGTGGGAGGGAAGTCTGTAGACCACTATTGTGTCCGTCCTTTCTCAATTTCTCACTTTCTCTCTTGAAGAGAAAAATCAAGACCAGGGAGGTAAATGAGAGGTTGGGGGGAAATCTTAACATTATAAGGGCTCAGGGTAGAAAGGGCTCCTCCAAGCCCAGAAAAACACTTTATTATTCCAGGAAGTTTGTTCATGACACTAGATGCTGCCAGCTCTGATGCCATATCACTTCTGCCACCCTGGAGGTCAACTGTAGCTTCAGTTCATGGTTCCCAGTACCCTGATTATACTCTGATGCCTTCTTATCTTGAGTCCCTACATCTCCCTCCACCTGAAGGCTTTCTCAGCCACAGAAGTTACTTGCCAGCACATGAAGAGAGTGGATGTTCTGAGAGTTAATTCTCCCAAGGTTAATCCTTAACCCGGGTGGATGAATATCTCACCCTCTTCCTTGCTTGGTGGCTCAGCTTTAACTGTGTTCTACACTGTCTTGCTGAGGGTTCCTGGCCAGATTGAGTTCAGGTGCCTGCAGTGGTAACCTGCCCATTAGCCATGCTTTCTAGACTTTTCTTCCCTTCCTGCCTCTTTTCCCTACTCCCTCACTATGCTTCCTTGGATAATTGTCCAACCAAAGTACCCTCCCCTGGTCTTTGCCTCATGGTCAGCTTTTGGTAGAAGCCAAAGCAAGACCTCCAGTTTGGAGTTGGCGCAGCCCAAGACTGAAATCGAGGTCAAGCCCTAAGGATAAGGTTTTTATCAGAAGAAGGCTGTATTTGGTTGAACATGTGAGCAGCAAGGCTAATTCCTGATGCTATCAGTGGGTGGGCTGGGGTTCCTAACATTCCCCAGCCTGGATCAGGTCTCGCTCTGGAGCTGGTGATGAGACCTGAAGGCCCCATGCTAAGCAGAGCTGGAAAGGCAGGAGAGGTAATGGGTGGCACCCATGTACACCAGAATGCAGGCTTTTCAAAAGGGTGGGCAGCTGGATGGATAGCCTTCCCAGATGAGGAGCGGAGGGAGCACTGCAGCTAGAGCTGTGGCGTTCCGTAGCCTCTCAGATGAGGAGCGGAGGGAGCACTGCAGCTAGAGCTGTGGAGTT
>NW_022437083.1:208639-266523 GCF_009761245.1 Sapajus apella
GAGCACTGCAGCTAGAGCTGTGGAGTTCCATAGCCTCCCAGATGAGGGGTGGAGGGAGCATTGGAGCTAGCGCTGTGGAGTTCCATAGCCTCCTAGATGAGGGGTGGAGGGAGCATTGGAGCTAGCGCTGTGGAGTTCCATAGCCTCCCAGATGAGGAGCGGAGGGAGCACTGCAGCTAGTGCTGTGGAGTTCCAGATCAAGAGCAGATGATCTAAGGAGGTGTTGTAAAGAGGCAGGGAAACCTTTACCTGCTGAATTTGCCTTTTTGTCTTTATTGATGGCAAGTCATTCCTCTATGGGCTCTGGAAAACTTCTTCTGCACAGGTCAATATCTAAGTATTTAACAACCAGTGAGACCAACAAAAAGGACCCTTGTGTGATTGGCCAGAAGCCCTATGAGTGCACCTTTCTGGGCACCAGTCCTGCTTAAAGTACAAAGGGGTAGGTTTCCAACGTAAGGTCAGTGTTATTTATCCACTACCTAGTGGAAAAATTTCAGTGGGATAAAGCTTTCTGGATGCATGAGAAGTCACCATCTCTCTCTTCTGCAAATTATCAGCATGATTGCAGAAACAAGCTCACATTATCTGGCTTTGTTACACTCTTTTGGAATCTCCACACTCAGACCCATGAGAATGGAGCATGGGAGAGCTGAGGAGGAGGAGGAGCTCCAACTTGGAATCTGCAGTGTCCCATGTGAAAACTGTGAGATCTGGTTTCCTTAAATTTCTCCATATTCTCATTTGACACTGTGTGTGTGTGTGTGTGTGTACATCAGTCAGGACTAGGGCAAGTGTCTAGGTTGCAAAATCTAACTAGGCACTCCTCAGATTCGCACAGACTGGGGAGTGATTTTGCACCCTAGACTCTCAGCTTGCCTCTCCCTAATCCTGGTAGGGATTAGGTCTCCTTTGACTGTGTGTGTGTGTGTGTGTGTGTGTGAGAGAGAGAGAGAGAGAGAGAGAGAGAGACAGACAGACAGACAGACGGACAGAGAATATGAGACAGAAAGAATATGGTGATGAGGTCTTCCTACTCTAACAAGAATACTTGTTGCTATCATTTGTGGAGCATTTACTATGGGCCTGACACTGTCTGAAGTGCTTTTCTGATATTATTTCCATTAGCCCTCAACAACAACTTTATTTGGTGGATATTATTCCTCTTTAACAGATATGAAAACTAAGGCTCAGCTAGAGAGAGATCTATTTGCTGCCAGATTCTGAGCACACTTAACCTCCAAAGCACACAGACCCATAGCACTTCGTTTCCACAAAGGTCTAAGTCCTCAGATGATGTATAACCCACCTGCCTCTCTTTAAGGAGAAGCAGAATGCCAGATTATAAACTTATAACAGATCAATAAAGAGTGGATGATTTTATTTCAAACGGATTCTCCAGTTTATGGAGTAATTCCCATGAGAGGGACTTTTCCTTGTGTTTCCATGGGACTTTATTTCTATCTCCCCTATCACTTATTTAAAACAATGGAAATAATTTTTATAAATGGACCTGTTTTGAGAGGTGTAGAATCCTTCACTATTTCTCCTCAAGTCTTCAAGCCTTCCTTCCACGCAGGGTTTATCATCCCCATTTTGCAGATGAGAGAGAGAGAGGCACAGAGAAAGGAAAGGCTCAGAGCAGTAAATGGGGAAATCTGCACCTAGAGTACAGAGCCTACACCCCCGCCTGAGCATCCACGGACTCTTCCGGGCTGCCTTTCCTAACCTAGAAACTTCATTTGCAGAAGTTCCCGGAAAGTCTGCATGGCCAGCATAGAGTAGCTGCCTGCTTCTCTTAACTCCTCAAGGGGTGATTTTTCTAGTGCCCAAAGGGCACTTGTTTCTAGCTCAGCTTCACACAGGCTTCCACCTATTCAGAAAGTTGTGAGAAAAGGCTGGGATGAAGCATGATTTTAGGCAGCTCATTGGTGCTCTCCGTGCCTATCTGCAGGAGAAAGCAAGGCTTTAGAGGCCAGCCGTGGGTCACCCAGGAATCTTGATGTGTCTCTGCCTAGGAAAATCACAGGGCTGCAGCTGGTGCCTGAAATTCTCACGTGGCTTTGAGAGCTGTTCCCCATCATTGCATGTGTTGTCATGGCTTTCTTCCACGGGCTGGTTTATGTCCTCACTGGTGCCCTGTGCTCCAGGCAGCCATTGTTTTAGCCACTGCTAAAAGAGTGTGCAAATTCTGCCCCTAATAAGCACACAGCTAGCTCACAAAGGCTTGAGAGCAGCCTCATTGAATAAGAAACTAGTGTTCTAGATTCATCCATGTCTCTACAAAGGACACGAACTCATCGTTTTTTGTGGCTGTATAGTATTCCATGGTGTCTGTGTGCATTTCTTATTATCAGAACACAACATTTTCTTTGTCCAGTCTATCATTGATGGGCGTTTGGGATGGTTCCAGTTCTTTGCTATCGTAAACAGTGCCACAACAAACGTGTGTGCATGTGTCCTTATAATAGAACGATTTATAATCCTTTTGGTATGTCCCATTGCTGGGTCAAATGGAATTTCTATTTCTAGATCTTTGAGGAATCACCACAATCCATAATGGTTGGACTAATTTACACTCCCACCAACAGTGTAAAAGCGTTTCTATTTCTCCACATCCTCTCCAGCATCTGTTGTCTCCAGAGTTTTTAATGATCGCCGTTCTAACTGGCATAATCAGCAAACTGACACAAGAACAGAAAACCAAACGCCGCATGTTTTCACTCATAGGCGGTGATGAACAATGAGAACACATGGGCCCAGGGAAGGGAACAACACTCACTGGGCTAGGTGGAGGGGGTCTGGGAGGATGGGGAGGGATAACACCATGGAAAAATGCCCGATGCAGGTGACGGGACGGCGGGTGGGGGTAGGGGCGGGTGGAGACAGCAAGCCACCACGGCGTGTAAGTACCTGTGCAACAGTCCTGCAGGATGCAGGATGTGCACATGTACCCCAGAGCCCAAAGTACAATAAAAGATAAAATAAAACAACAACAGAAAAGAAACTAATTTTGAGTAGGGACAAATGTTGTAAATAACGGCACCTTCTCTCCTGTGAAATGAATCTGCCCAAGCACCAGGTAGGCCAGAGTAGGTGTCATGATTACTCTTAAAGAAGCTTTGTGATCACCTGCAAGTCAGGGGCAGTCCGCTGATTGGTAGACCGTGACTTTCATTAAGGCTTAATGTAATAAATGGCCATCTGTGGAACGTCTTGGTATTTTATAAGATTACTCACAAAGACATGCTCCACAGACTTTATGTATTCTTATTTTGTGTCTATTTTTATATACTCAGCCTCATTCCACAGTGGGATTGAGTTAACATACAAAAGAAACATACAGTAAAATTGTAAACTATAGCTTAGAGTTAAAAATTCAGGTCTAAAGAATGTAAACAATCACCTCTCTCGCTTTTTCTTTCTTTCCTATTTTTTGGGGGTCTCTAAAAGTGAGCTTAATTTTTCTTTTGGACAATCAGGGTATAAACAAAATAGATAGGCAGAAAGGCCAACAAGACCTAATAAGAAGTCAGGAATAGGAAGGAAAGAAATTAAATATGGAGGCCATCAGTGTCTCCATGTAAGTGCTGGAATCGGGCCTCAGTTCTGGCTCTGAACTTTATAATAGCCCAAGTGGAAAGGGAAAAAGAGTCAGTCACACATTTCTTATTATCAGAACACAATATGTCTGTTTTATAGGAGGGTAAAGATTTTGGTACTTGAATCTAAAAGAAATTTCTCAGGTATAAGATTCCAGAGGTATTCACTGCTGGAGTGGGCAGTAGCTTCCCAGAGCAATTCTTTGGAGGCCTATGGAGGATAGGGGGTGGGAGCTGGGGACAAGATCAGCTTTCTGGAGACTGATTTCATTCAAATATGTCAGAAACCCTGGGGAAATTCCAGCTTGCTTCCATAAATGCCTCTTGTTCTGGGGTGGGGGGAGCTTGGGTGGAGGCTGGGCATCTCCAACTGGCTGTTCTCTGAGAAGGACCTGGGAGGGAAGGGTCACGCTTACGCATAAAAGTGGGTCCTTGGAAATGGAAGAGGTTCTGAACCAGCATGGGCTGCTGTTTTCATGCCCAAACCCAGAAATGCCACAGGTACAAAAAGGAAGTGGCTGGATTTCAGGAACCAACACAGACACTCGGAGAAAACCCTGACACAAGGAAGGTGGAAGGGTCCTCATGTGGGGTGACAGTGTCAGGGCTGGGGCCACAGGTGCCTTTCCAGAAGTTCTCTTTTTCTCCCACATTTTCTGGGTGGAAGATTGCCCACTGGGTCCGTCTCCCACAGGGCAGGAAGGGATCCTGCCAGAGGGAGATTCTGGAGTGACATCAGAGCAGTGGATGGTAACCTGACAGGTGGTTTAGCCAGCCTCACTCCCACAGCCCAGCCCTGAGGGCTGTGTATTTCAGCAGAGGGTAGTCCTGTCTGGGAGGCAAGCTTGCCTGGGGGTTGAGCCCCAAGTGTGCTGTACAGATGCTACCCTGCAGAGGTGCCCTGGGGGAGCACTGGTGAGTGTTGTCCATTCGCAGCCAGGCGGCAGTTCAGGCTGTCAGCTGACAGTCCCAAGCCGGGCAGGGGAGGTACTCTCAGGGAGACATCGAGAGGAATGCGTGTGCACTTAAGACACCGACAAAAGGAGCGGCTTGTGCAGGAGGACAGAAATAATGGAACAAACGGAATAATTATTTAAACATCATAAATATCCTCAGGGAGATCAGGAGGTAGGAATAAGCAGTTATAAAGAAAACTAACTGGAGGTAACAGACACAAACGTAGAATCGTTAAAATAGAGCCCTCAGTGGACGGGTGGAAGAACACAGGGAATTCAGCAGCGGCACAAATTAGCAAGACAGACATGGGGCATTCATCTCACAGAAGATACCAGAAAGGCGTGGAGATGGGAGAGAATGAGAGAAAACAACGTGGGGGGTAGAATCGGAGGTGTTGACTTTTTTTTCTAAAACTCCCAGCAAGAGGGAAATGAGTCTGTGGAGGGGAGAGAATAAATATTTGAGGAACTAATGACTGGGGATTTTTGAGATTTAATGACATAATTGAGGCGTCTGATTAGATGTGTGCATGGTGCACTAAATAGGACAGAGTTAGACACACACACGCCCTTAGATGTGTTATATTGACATTTAAACACATCAAAGACAGAGAAGTTTCCAGAGGCAGAAAGCAGATCCATACAAGAGAGTCCATTTAAAATAGATACTAAACTTCTCAATGACCATCTGGAAATCAGGAAGACAATGAAGTGATGCCTGCAGAGTGTGGAAGGAAAATACCAGCACATCTAGAATATATATTTATATAGTCATTTAAATGTGAAAGAAAAAAAGGCATTCCCAGAGATACAAAGTCACAGACACATCCCATGTAAAGTCCCTTCCTGAAAAGACCTGAGAAGGGATGTCCAGGGGGAAGCCAGGAGATGTGGGCGGCGGAGTGGGTAAAGCTGAAGAAATGGCCTGGTACAGTTTATGGCTACCTAGGTAAGGACTGACCTGAGCACTTGTCTGTAACGTTTCGGACCTGCGATGCCAGACCACACCAGCATTGCAGGGGTGTTGGTGTGGGCTGGAGAACGGGGAGAGATCGGAGGGAGGTGGGAGGTTGGTAAGTTGCTGTCTTATTCCATTGGAAGATGAGCGTGTGGACATATATGTCCATGGAGAGCTCACGAATTGCAGCCTCAGGCCGTAGACACCTTCCACTCCCCAGTCTTTCACGAACGACCTGAAGAAGGTAGGCTTTCTTGACAAACGCCAGCCATTATGGACTGCTTGTGCCTCCTTCAAATTCATATGTTGAAATCCTAACCCCCAATGCAATGGTTTTAGGAGGGTTGGCTGTGGGAGCTATTAGGTCATGAGGGCAGAGCCCTTATGAATAAGATTAGTTAGAAAAGACATGAGAGCTTGCTCTCCCTCTCTGCTCTCTGCCATGCCAGTATACAGTGAGAGGATGGCCATTTGCAAACCAAGAAGGAGGTCCTCAGCAGACACCAGGTCCTCACCAGACACCAGATCTGCCGGCACCTTGGTCTTGGACTTCCTAGCTTCAAAACTGTGGGAAATAAACGGTTGTTGTTTAAGCCACCCAGTCTATGGTAATTTGGGGTACAGTGGCCCAAATGGGCCAAGACACCAGCCATAACAAGCCACCATTGCGCTCTTCCTCTTCCTCAACAACAATGGCTTTGAATCATGCTCCTTAAGTAAGGAAGACTCCAGGACAAATCCATGGATTCCCCGGAACTGGGGCTGGGAAAGTCTGTTTCGTGACCCGTTGGATTCTGATGCTTTGATTAGGTGAGGGCGGGGCCCCCCTGCTTTCCCTCCTTTGCATCCATTCCCAGGAAGCTTAGAGCTTAGTTATCTGGCTGGATACAGTCCCTCAGCTTGGCTTCATTTTTCTGGAGTTGTTTTTCCTCTCCACCCTCTCCATCCTCACTCCCTCTCTGCCCCAGCCCTTCTCTTCTGTGAATTCCTGGACTTCACTTGTGAAAGTTGTTTTCTGACGCGCTTCCGAAGACTGGCTGTACGAGGCAGAGCTATGCTGGAATCTGCGTCTGTACTGAAGTGGCTGGAGACTGGGTCCTGCAGTCACACACATACCGGCCTTGTTATCTCAGATGAGTTAGCCTGCTTCTCTGTGTTCCAAGTTCTTTGTCTGTAAAAGGGGGATGCAGATAAGCCTTCTATCGGGGGTTTTGCAGGGCTGAGATCATGCAAGGAAAGGGCTTGGCATAGTGCCTGGAACATGTTAAGTGCCCAGTAAATGTTAATTCAGTGGCCAATGCCGTATCCTTTTTCTGTCTTGTCTTTCGTTTTTCTCTGGGAGGGCAAAACAGTTTTAAAATACACACCAATGACCATGTAGAAGTCTTGCTGTTCGATGTTTCTCTGCAAGATGGAATATACACATACATGTAGATACACATACGTTTTATGTGTGTGTAGAGAGCGGAGGCGAGGAGAAAGAGCTGTGAGCTCGTGCGAGCTGGCTGGCGCTGATACTTTGGCTCGGAGCCATCCACACATTCACTTTGCAATTGAAGTTGTTGCAATGCATGAACCCACTAGACTGCGCCTCATTTTCCCAGCAAGGGCATCTTGTTTTCATGCTGGTGGGGGCTTCATGAGGGGCATCTGCACCAGTCACCAGGCCTGTCCACCTCCCACTAACATGATGCTGGCTGGAGGCCACTTTCTCTGCTTCTCAAAGCATCCCCTTTATCATTCTATGATGAGGAATCACTTTGAACTCTGAAAAAGGAACATAAAACAACCGGTTTTAACTTCCTCTGGCTTCATAGGGCTGTGGTCCTCCTCTCCTGGCCCCTCTCTCATTGCTGGACGTGGACCCCCTGCGGGGTCCGGATGTGGCCCTGCTTCTGAGGCTTGCAGTCCCCGCCACACACTGCCTACTCTCCAACCTCGGGGCATGGAAGCTGGTCCTAGGCTGGCCGAGTGTGAGCACCCAGGCCCTTTGGAGAAGCTCCCGTTGTGGTAGGGGCAGCAGAGATGAGCAGAGATGCAAGTTAAAAGGTGAGAGGGGAGGCACATGAGGCTTTGAAGGCGAAGGACTGCCTGCCCAGCAAATGTTCCCTCTCCACCTGCCAAGTGGAATTTGCTCAAACATATGGAGGCTACAGTTGGCTGCACAGCAGGCTTCCTGGCCAAACTCCTGTAGAGTGGAGCCAGACTCGCCTCCAAATTGTACCAGTGTGGCTACTGCCTCTCTGCTGGAACGTGCTGCGGGCATTTCATGACCCAGTGTGTGCAATCCTGAGCGGCTCGCTCCTCCTCTCTTCCTCCCCAGCCCTGTAGATGCTTCTCAGCATGGCTGACGGTTAGCTTCTCCATGGGCCGGGTCTCGCTGCAGCAGGAATCCAGCTGTTCTTGAGAAGTACCATAATCAGACTGTTTGCTGTGATTTCAGGGAAGGCAAGCATTATATTCCAACACCCAGGACAGTGCCTAGCAGGTAGCAGGGGCTCCATAATATAAGTTGAATGAGTGGGGAGGGCTTTGCAGAAAGCAGAGTCTCCTCTAGGCGGAGGCCTGAGAGAATGAGTTTGTCTTTCCCTGGCAATGACGGCTGCGGTTCTCTCCTCCCCCAGCTACTGTGAGGGGCTGTGATGACTCATAGCAGTCCCCCTTCTCTGGAGAATTACTCTTGGGCCACCTCACCCAGAAGGTATGCACACCCTCATCTAAGGCAGCCCGCAGAGACAAACTTACTGATGTTAAAGGGGTAAAAAGCCCTTAACTGCCTCTGTGGTGAGATTTATGTTCCAAAGCCCCCTTAGGCTCAAGCCACGGCTGGATTTATTGAGAGCAGATGTGTTTGGCCCCTTCCCTTTCTGCCCTGCCTCTCTCCTTCCCGTGCACCAGAATCCCCGTCTCTATCTCTGCTTCTAGCAAAACCCACTGGAAACATCCCCCCACAAGAGACTCCTGCTTTTACTCTGAGCTCAGAACTACTGAATTGTGAAGGGGCCTTAGAGACCAAACTCCTTTAGTTGGAAGGAAGGAAACTGAGGCCCAGCGTTGGGGAAAACCTTCTACTCAGGTTGGCTAGGAGTACAGCCCATGCTGTGTTTAATCTGGCAACTGCCCGAGAGCTCAGGGCATGCAAGTTCTCACTCTAGCCCATCAGACTATATGCTGTGGTGCTTGGGGGAACCCCCTCACTCCCTGATCTGCCCTCATCCTCTTCCTCACCCCTCAGGGGGTTGCCGGGGCTGGGTAGCTCTACCCTCTGTACCTAGACAGCTAGAGGGACTCTGTTCACAGCAAGGAGACACCATCCCTGCCCTGCCTCTGCCTGCAGGAAGGATCCTGTGCACACTGACAAGGCTGTTGGTGTTTCTTGGACAACCTTGAGGAAGGGGTCAGGTCCACCCCTGGGTGACTGCCCTGGGTCTCCGTGCTTGGGAGGGGGGCACTCTTGGAACAGTCTACCTTTCATTTTTTTTCATGATTAACATCAAAATTCTAAGTATTTCTGTTACAATTATGCTTACTGCTGCCCCCTTTCAAGTGTGATTCCCTTGGTGGCCGGTATGGTTTGGCTGTGTCCCCACCCAAATCTCATTTTGATTTGTAGTTCTTGTCATCCCATGTGTTGGGGGGGAACCCAGTGGGAGGTAGTTGACTCATGAGGGAGGTTACTCCCATGCTGCTGTTCTTGTGACAGTGAGTAACTCTCAAGAGATCTGACAGTTTTAGAAGGCACTTTTCCACCTTCTGCTCGGCACTTCATTCTGCCACTGTGTGAAGAAGGATGTGTTTACTTCTCCTTCCACCATGACTGTAGGTTTCCTGAGGCCTCCCCAGCCATGCTGAACTGTGTCAACCACACCTCTCTCCTTTATAAATTAGCCAGTCTCAGGTATGTCCCTATTAGCAGTGTGAGAATGAACTAATACGTGGCCTGCTTGACTAAGATGCCGCGGGCCCAGAAAGCTTTTAGGGAAGAACCTAAAGGGGGTTGATACGAGTTATATTAACGCCTCCACAAAAAATATGTTGAATTTGTAACCCTGGCACCTCTAAATGTGACCATATTTGGAACTAGGGTCTTTGCAGATATAATTAAGATATAAATTAGGATGAGATCCTACTAAATTGGGGCAGGTCCTTAATTCAGTATGACTAGTGTCCTTGTTAAAGAGGAGGAGAGAGACGTGCAGGGAGAGCCCCAGGTGATGAGAGAGGCAGAGACTGGAGGGACACAGCTGCAAAGCGCAGAAACACCAAGGGCTAGCAGCCACCATCAGAAGCTAGGAAAAGCGAGGAAGGGTTCTGTCAGTGTCTCGGAGGGGCACAGCCCAGCTGGCATCTTGACCTCAGGCTTTGAGCCCACGGAACAGTGAGGAAGTTGACGGGTCTGACGAGTTTCCTTTGTGGTACTTTGTTGCAGCAGCCCTAGGAAATTAAGGGTTGTTTCTGGAACCCCGAGTTACTACATACTCTATTATCTTTTGGGGAGTGGAGCACCTGAATGGGAACCAGCAGGAGAACACCAGTTAGCTTCTGGTTCCACTTTGGACTCCCAGCACCCATAGGGAAGTCACAGTTTTCAGAACAAGAACCAGAGAATGAACGTTCTTGCTTCTCTCCATGGAAATGTTCTTGGGGATTGTTGTGAGGAAAAGGTGCTGTGGAGCACAGCAGCGAGGCGGGCACTGTCTGGGAATCAAGTTGTCTGAGTTCTAATGCAGGTTCTCCCGCCAACAGCTGGGGCCTTTGGGTGAAACCCTTCACAGCCTAGACTGCTCTCAGTTGTAAAGTGGGGAGTTGGGTCAAACATGTCCGTCTGACTTGTTTTCTCTGGGACATGCGTGAGGTTTGGTGATGAACTTTGAACCTGGTGCCACAGCATTCTCAGGCTCTGTATTTTCCAGTTTGTCTTAAAGGACTTCTGCCCTGCGCATGTTCATGGGACCTGTAGGTGAGGAAAGACAAACGGGTCCCAAGCAGTTTTGAGTTCAGATTCTGAGTAGCCAGTGTTTTCCTCCCTCCATTCTGTTCTCCAAACTTCAGCTTCTTTCATAACCAGCCTCTCCACCTGCGTTTGTACCTCAGTGGAAGGTTCCCATGCGGATCCTAAGAGGACCTCAGCCCTTCATTTTCAACTCTCCCTCCTTTTTAAGCCTGAGGAAGCTGTTGGCTTATCAAGCTGTTCCATGAGTTTCATATACAGATCTGTAGAAAATTGTCCCTATCATGCTTATTAAAAATGTTTTTAACCAAAAGGCACAGGATGGCTGAATTGATTGCAAAATGGTCTATTTATCTGTTGCCTACAAAAAACACACTTCACCTATAAAGACACACATAGACTGAAAATAAAGGGGTGGAAAAAGATACTCTATGTCCATAGAAACCAAAAAAGAGCAGGAGTAGCTATACTTGCATCAGACAAAATGGATTTTAAGACAAAAATCATAAGAACCAAAGAAGGTCTCTATATTGATGATAAAGGGGTTCATTCAGACAGAGGATATAGAAATTGTAAGTATATATACACCCAGCACTGGACCACCCAGATATATAGAACAAATGTTATCAGCGCTGAAGAGAGAGAGAAAGACTCCAATACAATAACAGCTGAAGACTTCGTCACCCGTTTTCAGCACTGGACAGACTGTCCAGAGAGAAAATCAATAACCATCAGGCTTAATCTGCACTATAGACCAAATGGATCTAGTATATATTTACAGAACAGACTCAGTGATCGTGGAATACACATTCTTTTCCCTATTACATGGGTCATTCTCAAGGGTAGACCACATGTTAGGTCACAAAACAAGTCTTCAAACATTTTAAAAAATCAAAAGAATATCAGGTATCTTCTCTGATAACAATGGAATAAAATGAGAAATAAAACACAAGAAAAATTTTGGAAACCATACAAATACATGGAAATTAAACAATGTACTCCTGAATGATCAGTGGGTCAATGAAGCAATTAAGAAGGAAATTGAAAAGCTGAAAAATTTCTGAAAGCAAATAATAAAGGAAACACAATATATCAAGCCTATAGGATACAGCAAAAGCAGTACTAAGAGGGAAGTTTATAGCTATAAGTGCCTACATCAAAAAAGAAGAAAAACTTCAAATAAACAACATAAATGATGCATCTTAAAGAACTAGGAAAGCAAGAGCAAAACAAACCCCAAACTAGTAGAAGAAAAGAAATAATAAAGATCAGAGCACAAATAGGTGAAATTCAAATGAAGAAAACAAAAGATCAGTGAAACAAAAGTTGGTTTTTGAAAAGTTAAACAAAATTGACAACCTTTAGCCAGACTATGAGAAAAAGAGAGAAGATAGAAATAAATAAAATGAGAGATGAAAAAGGAGACTTTACAACTGATGCCATATGATCAACTATATGCCAATAAATTGGAAAATCTAGACGAAATGGACAAATTCCTAGACATGTGACTGACCAAGATGGAACCAAGTAGAAATGCAAAACCTGAATGGTTCAATAACAAGTAAAGAAATTGAAACCATAATTAAAAGTCTCCCAGTACGGGAGGCTGAGGCAGGAGAATTGCTTGAACCCAGGAGGTGGAGGTTGCGGTGAGCCGAGATCACGCCATTGCACTCCAGCCTGGGTAACAAGAGCGAACTCTGTCTCAAAAAAAAAAGGAAAAAAAAAGTATCCCAGTAAGAAAAGCCAGTGGCTTTACTGCTGCATTCTACGAAACATTTAAGGAAGAAATAATACCAATCCTGCTCCAACTATTCCAACAAACAGAGGAGGAGGGAATACTTCCAAACTCATTCTATAAGGCCAGCACTGCCCTGATACCAAAACCAGACAAAGACACATCAAAAAAGAAAACTGGGGGCCAAATGTTTCTGATGAATATTGATGTGAAAATCCTCAACAAAATACTAGCAAACTGAATTCAACAATACACTAAAATTATCACTTATCATGACCAAGTGAGCTTTATCCCTGGAGTACAAGAATGGTACAACATCTGCAAATCAGCCAGTGTAATACATCACATCAATAGAGTGAAGGACAGAAACCATATGATCATGTCAATTAATACTGAAAAAGCATATGATAAAATTCAATATTGCTTCATGATAAAACCCTCAAAAAACTGGCTATAGAAGGAACATACTTCAACATCATAAAAGTCATAGATGACAGACTCACAGCTGGTATCATACTTAATGGGGAAGAACTGAAAGCCTTTTCTCTAAGATCTAGAACACAACAAAGGATGCTCACTTTCACCACTGTTACTCAACAGAGTACTGGAAGTCCTAGCTAGAGCAATTAGACAAGAGAAAGAAATAAAGGGCATCCAAATTGGAAAGGAAGAAGCCAAATTATCCTTGTTTACAGATGATATGATCATATATTTGGAAGAACCTTACTCCACAAAGAACTGATAAATTCAGTAAGGTTGTGGCATACAATATCAACACACAAAATCAGTAGCATTTCTATATGCCAAGAGCAAAGAATCTGAAAAAAAAATTTGAAAAGTAATCTCATTTACAATAGTCACAAATACAATTAAATTCCTAGCAATTAATTTAACCAAAGAAGTGAAAGATCTCTACAATGAAAACTATAGCCAGGCACGGTGGCTCACGCCTGTAATCCCAGCACTTTGAGAGGTCAAGGCAGATGGATCACCTGAGGTTGGTAGTTTGAGACCAGCCTGACCAACATGGAGAAACTCTGTCTCTACCAAAAATACAAAAATTCATTGGGTGTGGTGGCACATGCCTGTAATCCCAGCTACTTGGGAGGCTGAGGCAGGAGAATCACCTGAACTCAAGAGGTGGAGGTTGCGGTGAACCAAGATCGTGGCATTGCACTCTAGGTTGGGCAACAAGAGTGAAACTCTGTCTCAGAAAAAGAGGAAAGAACAGAAAGGAAAAGAAAAGAAAACTATAAAACACTGAGAAAGAAATTGAAGAGGGCACCAAAAATATGGAAAAATATTTCATGTTCATGGATTGGAAGAATCAATATCGCTAAAATGTCCATAACTACCCAAAATGATCTACAGACTCAATATAATCCCTATCAAAATACAAACAATCCTAACATTTATATGGAATCACAAAAGACCCAGAATGGCCAAAACAATCCTAAGCAAAAAGAACAAAACTGGAGGAATCACATTACCTGACTTAAAATTATACCACAGAGCTACAGTAACTAAAACAGCATGGAACTGGCATAAAAGCAGACATATAGACCATATGGAACAGAATAGAGAATCCAGAAACAAATCCACATGCTTATAGTGAACTCATTTTCAACAAAGGTGCCAAGAATATACACTGGGGAAAAGACAGTCTCTTCAATAAATGGTGCTGGGAAAACTGGATATCCATCTGCAGAAGAATGATACTGGACCCCATATGTCTCACCATATACAAAAGTCAAATAAACATGGGCTGAAAACTTAAACCTAAGACATCAAACTGTGAAACTGTCCAGAACATTGGTCTATACAAAAATTTCTTGAGCAATACCCCATAAACACAGGCAATCAAAGCAAAAATGGACAAATGGGATCACATAAAATTTAAAAGCTTTTATACAGCAAAAGTTACAATCAACAAAATGAAGAGGAAACCCACAGAATGGGAGAAAGTATTTCAAACTATCCATCTGACAAGGGATTAGTACCCAGCATATTTAAGGAGATCAAACAACACTATAATAAAAAATCTAATAATCCAATCAAAAATGAGCAAAAGATTTAAATAGACACTTCAAATGGAAAACAGGCACATAAGAAGGTGCTCAACATCATTGATCATTGGAGAAATGCAGATCAAAACTACAGTGAGATATCATATCGTCCCCGTTAAAATGGCTTGTACCCAAAAGACAGGGAGTAACAAATGCTGGTGAGGATGTGGAGAAAAGGGAACTCTCATACACTGTTGGTGGAAATGTAAATTAGTAAAACCACTATGTAGAACAGTTCGGAGGTTCCTCAAAAAACTAAAAATTGAGCTACCCTATGACTTAGCAATCCGACTGCTGGAATCATAACTAAAAGGAAATCAGCATATGAAAGAGATATCTGCACTCCTTTTTGTTTGTTGCAGCACTGTTCACAAAAGCCAAGATTTTTGAAACAACCTGTGTCCAACAGTTGAATGTGTAAAGAAAATGTCATATTCATTCACAATGGAATACTATTCAGCCATAAAAAAGAATGTGATTCTGTTATTTGCAGCAACATGGATGGAACTGGAGATATTATATTAAGTGAAATAAGCCAGGCACAGAAAGACAAACATTGCATGTTTTCACTTATTTGTGGGATCGAAAAAATCAATACAGTTGAACTTATGCAGAGTAGAAGCATGGTTACTAGAGGCTGGGAAGGGTAGAGGTGTGGTGGGGCATGGGGAGGTGGGGTTGGTAAATGGATACAAAAATTAGAATAAATAAGATCTAGTATTTGGTAGCACAACAAGATAACTATAGTCCAATAATAACGTAATTGTACATTTTAAAATAACTAGAAGACTTATAATTAGATTGTTTGTTGCACAAAGGATAAATGCTTGAGGTGATGGATACCCCATTTTCCATGATGTGGTTATTACACATTACATGCTTCTACCAAAACATCTCATGTACACCATAAATATATCCACCTACTATATACCCACAAAAATTAGAAATATAAAACATATAAAAAGTTTTAAAGTTTCCAAAGTTACTTTAAAAATACTACTCAGTATAACTAACAAAGTAATACACAGTAACACATATGGTGACAAAAGTTTAACCGTTTCCACCTGCTTGCGTCTCCATTCCTCCCTTTTCTGACAATGTCACTTTTTTTATTCATGCTTCAAATTAACTATTGTAGAGATTGCTGAAGACTTCTCAGTATCCATTTTGTCTCTTCATCTTAGTTTGACAAACCCCATATTTTTAGCTGGTATGTTGCTTTCCAAATGAAAAACTACATTTCTCAGCTTCCTTTGCAATATCATGTGGTCATCTTTCTAAATTCTGGCTAATGAAATGTAAATGGAATTGTCACGTGGGACTTCTCAGAGCCCTCCTTTAAAAGCAAGCCTTTCTTTCTGACATCTTTTCCTCCTCCTTGCTTCCCTGAATGTCAATATGATGGCTGAACTGTAGCAACCATCTTGGACGAAAATAGCCAGGCCATGAGGATGAGGGTCGTATCACGGGACTTTGGAGTGGTGACTCTGAAGAAGGCCTGTCCCTGGTGACTTTGTAGAGACACTCTACTGGACTGCCCGCCTCCAGGCTTCTTTTACACGTGGAGAAATGAGCTTCTATCTTGTTTCTGTCGCCTCTTGTTCCAGTCTCTGTTGCTTATGATCGAACCTAATTCTACTTGATAACAAATATTGGCGATCTTGGTGTTTCCTTTCACATCTTTCTGCAGGCCATACCCACGTGTGCAAACACATATACGTATATGTAAAATTGTTACGGCCGCTGTTTAAAAATGGAGTCAATCAATGTTTCCGCTTCTAGCTTTTCTCTTTTGATAATGCACTGTAGATATTGAAGTGTGGCTCGAGTGGTCCAGAAAGAAAAAATAAGCAAAACTTGGAACTACTTGAAAGCCATCAGTAGGCGACTGACTGAATAAATTATGGGCCATCCATACTATAGGCTATGCCAGCATTTCAAAGAATCAGCTGTTTCTGTATTTATTGGTCTTTTAAAGCTTATCTCTCTTGATAAAACATCTTTTGATCAATAAGGTTCTAAAGGACCCATGAGGTTTCACTTTTACCCGTGTCTCAGGAAGCTCAAAGCTCCTGAGTACTACTTAGTTGAAGCAACTCTCTTTCTCAGTAAATGAAACAATGATCCTCTTTGTCCACATAATGCCCAGTTTCTTTCTTATCTTTATTGCAGTCTTCCCGAACTACCATGTGTACTTTTATTATAAGTTCTTTTGAGTCCTTTGTGGGAGCAGGTGGAACACAAACAATACTTTAACCAGTAATTTGGGCATTTAGTTTCCCACTGAAACTCTCCAAAGCAATTGGAAAGTTCAACTGCAAGTTGGGTGGTTGGAGATATCTTTTCATTCTTAGCTAAGAAACTGAATTGGTTCATAGCCCTGGACACTCTTCCCTGGACTCATCTGTTCATGAGATGAACAGTTCAAGAAAAGAATGAAGAATTTTGACTCTTGGATATGGCCAATACCATAGAGTGGTGGTTCGCATGGGAGGGTGAGATGCCTATGCACCAGGAACATTTAGGAGTCCCTGCCCTGCCCACATAAGATTCTCATTTGTGTCCCAGCTCTTATCTTGCAGAGGACCACTGCTGTAGCATGCTTTCCAGATGCCAAAAGAACAAACCGAGGGCTTTTAGCCTGCCTCTTTGTTCCCTCCTTCCATTCCATCCCTTCTTTCTCCTAAGCCTCCTGAAATTTCTCTGAAGAATCAGAAGCGGTTATTACCCTCAGAGAGTTCTAGACCCAGAGCAGGCGGTTCTTAGCTTGGATGATGAAACCCGTCCCTCTGTGTGGATCAGATTAATGCTTGCTGGGTCTTTGGATTAGTGAGGCTCGGTGGTTAGTGGAACACCCAGGCTTCTGCAGTGGCTAAGCCTCCCTTACTGATTCTGGACACTCTTCCCAATCCCAAAGAAATTGGGTTAGAAGATCCACTCTTGCCCCTTACTTGGAAAAGCTGAAGCTTTGATCAGGTCCTAAAATTACACACAAAGACTGATAAGTTAAAAGAAAAACACGTGATCATCCCTAGTAAAGTTTTTTTAATTAAAAAATTATTTTTATGAAAAGATATGTGTTTGGCCCCTGGAAAGAAGAGAATGTGACTGACAGATCTGTTTAAGTGGAGGAAAAGGAAGACTTGAAGAATAAGACAAGGATTTCAGTGGGTGGACAGGGTGTGATAAGTGCGCGACTGGGCTGAGGATGTGCAGAGATCTAAAACCAGCAGCTGCCAACTTGACATGTGACTCAGAGTAAACCTCTTTCCCGGTAGGTCTCAATTGCCCAAAAATATAATGAGAGGATCTCGTGGGACTGTTTTGGCTTGAATACTGTTGGGTTGTGAGTAAGCTGGACCCATTTCAGGACACAAGGCCTCTGGGCAGAGTTCTTAGGTCTGTAAGCCAAGCCACTTCTGTTTCTCTTTGGGTTGCTATAAAGTACAGATGATTCTACCAACCTTGACACAGATGCCCAGCTTCCCCCAGTTCAGTTTGACCGAGAAAAGTCTGGCAGGGCAGGTTGAATTTGTGGGGGGGATGGGGTAGAAGGTATCATCTCTTCTCTATCAATGAGCTACTTGGGTGATACTTCTGGACACAAAACAGACACGTTAAGTGCTCCTAATTTGGCGTGATGTGAGATGTGTCTGGGTATGGCGGGACTCGGGAGGGGTCGCTGAGGACATGTGTGCTGCCTTGGGGAAGATGCACCAGCATGAAGGGCGGTGCCAGCAGTGGGCAGAAGGTGGTTTTGTTGAGGGAGACAGGAAGAGAAAGCAGTAGCAGGCTCACTACCACGGCTCTTCAGTGCAGATGACAGAAATGGACTCTGAGTGATATGACCAGGAAAAGACATTCACTGGAGGAATGCTGGGCAGCTGGCAGGATCCCTGAGAGCTCTAGAGCCTCAGGCTTGGGTTGTATGTGGATCGATGGTGGCTTCACTGTCAGAACCACAGCCAGTCTTGTGCCGCAGAATCAGGTGTGTAATGGGGGATGCCCCTGCTACTGTGAACAGGTCGCTGGGTTCTGAATTCTGTGTTCACACCACCCCCGCCATCGTCCAAAGAAATTTTCCTCTGTTTCTGCTTCTTTGGGTCACTAACTTCTAACAGAAAGTCTAGAGAGTATGGGTGTGAGTGAACAAGTCTGAACACCTGTCGTGCCTACCTGCATGTTTTATCGGCTTCTATTGTGAGAAATAAAGTGATGGAGAAGACTCTAAACATGGGACAATGAGCTTGGGACACTCGGAAGCTTTCTTCCCCACCAAAGAGAAAAGGGGCATATAGTTATTAAACATGTTAAGTTAACATGAACTTAGAAAATCTTTCAAGATTTAGAGGGAAAAAAATTGAAAGAGACTAAAGGTCAAATTACAAAGAAGGGAAAAAGTGATTTTGAGGGTCCTCAAGTGTCCATGAGTGACTCTTTAGTTTGCATTTAAAATCAGAGCTTGCATATAAAAATGTGGTTAAACCTGGTGTCCACCAGTGTTCCATGTGATTAGGGTGACACGTTTTGAAAGGAAGTATGACCTGGGGTGCAATCCTGTTTTAAATGTTACAGAATTAACAAGGGTGACCTGTCATCACAAAACTTGGGAGACCCAAGGGAGCTTGGCAGCAGGTCAGGTGTCAGGCAAGGAACTTTCAGTCACTTTCATGGGGCAGGAGGAACGAAGTAACTTCCCATCCAAGTGGCAACCAATCGCGTGCTTCCAAACAGATGGCACTTTGATGAGAAGTATGACCCCAACCTATATCTTTCCTCTAACCTGGTAGTGTGGGAAGGTCTTCAGGTACTGTGCTCAGGTCTCTTAGCAAAAAGAATCACACATGTATATGTGCTTGTACACACATGAACACATACAGCCAGGTCTACCAAGGTGGCCAGGCATACCTTGGGACAAAGGAAACACAAATATGGCAGGTTAGATCACAGGATGACCCTGAAGGGCTGGACCCATGACCTTGGCCTTCCAACTCCCTCTCTGGATTCCTGAGATAGAAGAAGAGGACCTCCAACAAAGAAGACATCCGGTCCTACCCAGGAGAACATGGATTGGATTCAGAAAGGTGCTACCTCCAACAAAGAAGACATCTGGTCTGACCCAGGAGAACATGGATTGGATTCAGAAAGGTGCTATCTGCAAGTGAACCTAGAAGGAGGGGAGGATATTGCTACTTGAGGGAGCAGGAGAGACAGGGGTCCACATTAGGGGGTGGGCGTGGAAAAAGTTCAAGTCCCTCGCCCCTCTCTTACAGTGACGCTCAGTGAAGGGCTGAGCTTTCCGTTATTCACTGAAATGTTCCTGTTACTGTGCTGGCTCTCCACGCCATGATTTGAAGACAAGCAATAGAAGGTATTTATGGCAGCTCGAGATTTTATACTCAGAGTTGTAAGGGAAATCTTGAAAATGGAAGAGGCTGCTATGAGCGTTTCCAAAGCACCTCCGAGTTTTCATGAGTCAAGTACGGTGATGGTGTGGCTCTTCCAGGGATAAGGGCCGTGCCAAAGATCCAGAATCGAATCCTGGGATTTTCTGCCATTGCTCTGAGAGATGACCTCGCACTGGGACTCAAATTGTAGAATGTCCCCACTGGAAGAGGCCCCTTAGAGGCACAGCAGGAGGACATCTTGGGAGTGGGAGTCAGGATTTTGCCTAAGGCTATGCAGCTGGCTGTGGCAGGAACAGGGAATAATGTAACAAATATGCCAGACCCAATTCTTCCAGGAGCGAGACGCAAAATGTCTTGAGGAAGAAAAACTGTTTGTTGGATTACCTCCCTGAAAGGTCCAAAGGAAGGCACAGTATTCAGGGACAACTGGATCAAGGCACTTGAACGATGTCTCTAAGAAGCGCCTCTGCTCTCTCCTCCGCCCCTGGCTCCGCCGCCTTTCAGATGGCCTTCATTCCCAGGAAGGCTTTCTCTCGTGGCAACCCCTGGAAACCTCACATGTTTTTCCTTACAGCTCTAGGTTTAGCATAAACCAGGTGTCTCTTTCCTGGTTGACTCCGTAGAAGTCCCAGGATAAACTCTGATTGGATGCCTTAGGTCATGTGCCCGTCTCTGATTGGATGCCTTAGGTCATGTGCCCGTCTCTGATTGGATGCCTTAGGTCATGTGCCCGTCTCTGATTGGATGCCTTAGATCATGTGCCTGTCTCTGATTGGATACCTTAGGTCATGTGCCTGTCTCCACGTTTGTCATTGGACTGGAGTTACGAAGTATGCTGAGTAGGCTGGGATGAGGTGGGCCTCAGTGTCTCAAACATTTGGGAGTAAGAAGGGGGAAGTGTGTGATTTCCAGGGAAAATCTGGGAACTGTTTCTGACAAAAGGGCATCTAGCTACTTGGAAGATAAACCCATAGGTGCCACTACCTTAGTTTATCTGCATGTGAGCCTCATGGATTTCCTTTATACCAGCTGCCCTTTCCTGGGAATGCCCAGGTTTGCTTTTTATGACCAGGTGCCCAGAAAGCTCAACAGGCAGTCAGTGGTCCTTGCCAGGCTGTTCAGGGAAGGGGCGGGAGGCAGGAGAACAGTGAAGTCTGCCCTGACGCACCATCCTACCCCAGATGAAGAGCTTGAGCAGCTTACTGTTTTAACTGCATAACTCATCAAAAGAAAATGCATAGTTTTATAGCCTTCCTTGATTGAGACTACATGGCTCATTAATTTTTGATATACCTGCCAAGGACTCAGAGGAAGTCAGTGAGCCTGGTGCCTGGGGGCCAGCGGGATCCAGCCAGGACACCCACCCTAGGGAGCATGAGGGCAGTGGGGCACACTGCTTGGCACTGTGGGGGCAAGCCTTGCCTGAGCAAAGTGGCACCCTGCAGGGAGAGACTGGGCAGGGACAACAGATGGGAACGCTGGTGCTTTCTCATAGCTCTGGGCAGGGCTGAACGTTGTCGCAGACGGGACTGAACGTGGAAACTTGGATTTAACTGTCAGGCCACGAGGCTTTCCTGGACAGAAAATAAAGATTTTCAAGACAGGCACGACCTTGGAAATCTTCTAGCTGGGGTCCTAGAGTGGGTAAGAGATTTGCTTGAGGCCACACAACCGTTGAGTGCAAGAGCAGCTGGGACAGTAGTGCTTTTTTTGTCACTATGGTTTAGTGTTCTTTCTGCCTCCCTAATGCAGGGTATTATATTGGGCCACAGAGATACACTGTTTCTTCAGGTGGTGTGGCCCCAGGACTTCCTGTTCTCTGATGCCTTGTGGCTCCTTACAGCGTGGCTGTTACTTGGCCTGAGGGCTTCCTCCTGCGAGTACACAAGGCACCAAGGAGGTGACCCCCCAGGAACAGCCAATGAGAGATGAGAAGTGGCAGATGAACATGCGACTCCTTACACGTAGGTGGAACCACTCTGAGGCGCGAGCTTCACTGTTATTCTCAAAGTATGTCCCAGCCCGCAGCATCAGCATCACCTGGGAACCTGAAAGAAATGCAGATTGGCAGGCCCTACCCATTCAGACCTACTGATCAGAAACTCTGAGGTGGGTCCCAGCAGTCAGTTTCAATATCCCTTTTAGGTGACTCTGACGCACACACGAGTTTGAGGATCTATCCTGCGCCGTCTCCAGCGCTTCCCCTGATAACCTCCTTATTAATGTACACCACTTGTTCTCTCTGCTTCTCCATCTTCCCTAGTTTTTGACTGGTGCTTTCTGAGATCATTTCCCAAATAAACAACTTGCCCTCAAATCCTTGCTCCCCAGCTTCTGCAGGAACCTGGGAGTACCAACAGCCCCAAACACATCTGAGGTTTCCTTTTCTTTATAACCACAGCTGGTCCCAGAAGCAGTGCAGGCTGACGCAAAGCCCTTGATAGGTCAGACTGTCTTGGGCCACTAACTTAACCTCATTGAGCTAAAGCTTTCTAACTGAGAGCCTACATTTGGGGGCCTGAAGGCCTAGGAATCAAAAGAGGTGTGTGAGTGGAGTTGAGGATTAATTCTTTTCTAGGACACTTGGTGTCTAGGGACGGCGTGATGCCTGCGCCTGGAGGGGCAGATGTCCTTTCCTAATACGTTTCTGCTGCAAAAATTTTCCCAGAGGCCACAAAAACCCTGGCAGAAAGGGACTGGGATGCTGATCCCTCACTTGACATCAAGTTTCAAAGGTAAATTGAATTACAGGAAAGTAGTTACAAGAGAGGGCAGCAGGCTCCCTGAGGGTGTAGGACATCTGTATCAGTAAACTGCATTCTCTTAAGGATTCACTGGAGGGGACAGCTGGTCGCAGATACAGCGTTCAACCCGAGCCACCGCCCAAGGGCACATGCCAGACCAAATGGGCACCAATGTGTACTGTAGTTGTTATAAGCTGTGACGCTAGGGGCTCAGGCAGTCGGCCGTGGAGCACCCCTCACTGAGGACAGTCCAGAGGGATAAGTGTCCTGTTTCTCGCTGTGGGAAATCTTCGGGGCAAGACAGAAGGGACTCCACCTGAGCTTCCAGAAGCAGGCAGCTCGGCAGTGACTGTGGTGTTGAGTAAGATCTCAGTGCCAGTGGGAGGGGTGGTTTGGTGAAAACCAGATTCCTGTGATCCTGCCAGAAGTTTTAGAAGCACCACAGATGGCTGGCTCTCCCCTCCCCCCAGCAGCCTGGTAGGCGCTGAAGTAACTGAAGCCAGAGGCTGGCAAGGATGTTGGGAGCCAGCAGTTGCTGAACTCAGTTTCAAATAAGGCTGCCACTAGCCAGCCCTTCCACAGGCCAAAGTGGTGAGCACTGACTTTGTATTATGGAGAGCAATTTATGAGAATTTCTGGTAATAAAGTAGGTAGAGTTGTTACAATGTGAGATAATCATGTGTACATATACACACAATATACATTCATGTATATATATGCACACACACATATCTGCATGTATGAATACACAACCCTCGAGAACCTCAATAGATAGAAAGGCACACGCCTCAGCTGGCTGTAGTGGAAACCAGTGAGCTAACGGAAGTGCAGCAACTCAGCACAGTGCCCCGCATGGAGGGGGCGATAAACGTCAGGGGTATCCCCATAAAGGCAGAGGGCAGCCATATGGAATACAGTGAGAAGCAAGAACGTCCCAGACTCATGGACGCAGGAGCCCGGAACACAGACATCCAATCAGCCAGTGTGAGCTCTCAGCCCCTCCCTCAGGGCCTCCCTGGTCAGCCCAGCAGGCTCCATTCACAGAGAAGGAATGTGACAGGCACTCCTGGAGTGTACATGTGGTGACCTGGGCCCCCAAGATTTTCCACTTTAATCCTGGTTTCGCTCTCCCCTGGGGGCACAGTATTCCTGGTGTTAGGTCAGTGGTCATTGCTATCAAAGCCAAGAAAAAGAAAAGCTTACAGCTTCTCAGTGTGAGCCCTAAGACCCTGAAGACCCACTTCATATCTTCCAGAGCCGCAGGAATATGCCATCCCACGTACCAACATTGAAACTGGCTGCTCCAGCCGAAGGCGCCAACCAGGACCAACGTGTGGCCAGGCCGCTCTGAAAAATGCACCAGGGTCCCCAGACTGCAAAACCACCTCTCAACAACAATGAAGAGTTGCTTTTTCACATTTTCAATTACAATTAAATGAAGGAATGGAATCAGCCACCACCAAACACTATAAACTTCATGTTTGCAGCCCTGCAAGCGTCGCTCTTCCTCAAAATACAACCTTGCTGGAATTTTCTCCTTCTCATCCTTCATTGACGGGAATTAGTGATGGAACACTCCCATATGTTACTGACAAGAACGCAGCCTTCTAAAAGGCGAGTATTTGGCTGGGTGCAGTGGCTGAGACCTGTAATCCTAGAACTTTGGGAGGTCAAGATAGGTGGATCACATGAGGCCAGGAGTTCAAGACCAGCCTGACCAACATGCTGAAACCCCGTCTCTACTAAAAATACAAAAATTAGCCAGGCGTGGTGGCGCTTGCCTGTAATCCCAGCTACTCAGGTGGCTGAGGCACAAGACTTGCTTGAACCCTAGAGGCAGTGAGCCAAGATCGCACCACTGCACTTCAACCTGGGCAACAGAGCAAGACCCTGTCTCAAGAAATAAAAAAATAAAAGGCTAAGATTCATCCAGCTAGACTGGGGATATGGGAGCGAGGATTTCTGCTGCACAACTGAAGTCCTGTGGACTCAGTAGCCCTGGGTGGGTATAAAAATGCTAATTGCCTTGACTTATTGAGTGCCGTACGGGGTGGTACGTGTCTTCATACGGTGTGGCTAGTTGTCACAACAGCCACGCAGACTGCTACTTACTTACTCTGTGATCTTAGCGTACGTAGGAGTTTGCAGATCTCTAACCCTGCTATTAGTGAGAGCACACAGTGTGCCATACCCTGTGCCCTGTTTACAAGTGGTACTTCTGACATTGACCAATCTCATGGCTGCCAAACTGTAGTCTTACAAATGAGGAAAGGAAAATGGAGCTGACATTAACTGTGCTGCTAAGGAATGGTTACTGTGGAGGAAAGTGGACGCTTCTATTTTTTCAATCAGTAATTACAGGGCACACATTTTAAAGGAAATAAACTAATATGAATTACTTTCAAATATGATTGGTAAAATAGACAATTCTTTCTAAGAAAATATGTGTTTTGTAATCTTGGCTTTTTGAAACAGCTCAAAGTATATTATACATATCATAAAATTTACACATTTCCAGTGTACAATTCAATGCATTTTTAGTAAATTTAGAGTTGTACAGCAGTCTCCATAAATCAATTTTACAAGGTTTTCATGGCCCAATATGGTCCCTTGTGCCAACTTACAATTAATCTCCATTCCCACCTCAGCCCCAGGCAACTACCAATATACTTTTTTTCTCTGTAAATTTGAATCTTGGCTGCTCTTTAATGCAGTTCTCAGCCTCTGTGTTTTCATTTGTCCAACTGCAGATTAGACAAGAGGCAGCATGGGGTGGTGGATAAGTCGTGGACCAGGAGTGAAGTGAAGATCTGCTCACTCACCTGGGCCACTCACCAGGTGAGATTGAAGGGGGCTCCTCCTGGGTTCTAGTGTCTTCATTGACTCGCAGTTTTGCAAGGCTGCTGAGAGTCAGCTGTGCAAACATGTTGTGACCTAGGCAAGTGGCACCATCCTTATTTACAGACGAGGCAACCAAAGCTTAGTAGGTTAAGTAGTAGTCTCAGTGTCACGCAGCTAGAAAGTGGTAGTGTTGCAATACACACTCAGTCTTTCTAGCCTTGAAGCACTTGTGTTTTCTAGTATACCTCACTGGTCCCCAAAATCAATCCAATATTGAGCTGAGTGAATTTTCACAAGTCTCTCAGCTGTATGGAGTAATTCCCCCTGAGCTTACTTACGGTCAGGCTTCAGTGTGAACCAGAGACTGATCTCCCTCCCCAGCAGCTGTCATTGGCAGCACCCCTGGAGATGCACGTATGTAGACAGCAAGCACCTCGAGTCTCTTCTAGGTTTACAGCTTCGTCTGCGGGTTCTCCAGGGTCCCAGGTGTCCAGCTGTGGACCAGGCATCCACGCTGCCTCTCATCCCGCATGTTTCTTCCCATCGCTTGGAATTTCCATTTCAAAGTGGGTTCATGGCAACCATTCCTAATCAAGGAGAGTCACTGCTCTCATCTTTGACCCTCAGCTCTGTTATCCAAACACACAGGACTCACCTTCCCACAAGCACAGGCAACTCTCACAAGAGGCAGACTCACATCTTGCAATTCTGACCTTGATAATCGAACTCTAAAGTCATTCTGCTGGTAGTCATTTGCCAAGGAGTCAACCGACAGATTCTCCCCTGGGAAACAAAGGGGCCATGACTCAAGGGTTCTGGGACCTGAAACCTCCGAAATGACTATTTGGCTCAGCTTATTTTCCAAAGTGGTTACCTGAAAAATATCAAAAGCCCTAGACACAAGGTATTCATGAATCTCTGAACTTGCCTATACAGAGTAAGGTAGGAGGTGGTGACTTCTGCTGTTGGTTCTATACTAATGCACACTTCTTTGCAAAATAAGTTTGGTCAGGTCAGTGTCTGTTACTTTGCTTTGTTTAAGTTATTTTCTATAGCAGTTCACCTTCCACCCACCAACCCGCACTTACCAAGTTCTGTTTTTATGCATTTTATATAATTGCATTTTACGTAAGATTTTATTCACAAAAGAATTCCACTGCAAAAAAACCTGGAAAAACACTGAGTGTGTTGCCTCCAGCTCTAACAAATAATTTAAGGCTTTGTGGAAGATTTCTTTTACAACCGAGAGCCATCCCTATAATTGATGTGAAGGAGCACTCGGTCGACAGGCATTCCATTACAGCTTTCTTTACAGACAGTGTCTTAGGAATTCACCAATCCACGAGCCTTCAGGAATTTTACTTGGAACAACAGACAAAGTAACAAATACCACGGACATCTGCGCAGGACATTCGGCCATCACATTTGTTGATCTGTTTTGGTCCTCTCTCTGATGTGCAGGTTATTGAAGAAGGGCTCAATAACAAAAGGGTCTCAAGAGAGCCAGTGTAAGGGACGTTGCACAGAAAGCAGAAGTGCTTCGATAAAGCTGCACTAATGTTTAAGCTAGGGATCTTGTTTACTTCTTCAGATCCAAGTTCATACACTTTGAGCCACAGGTGTGTGCAGGACTCCCTTACCGGATATCCTGGCCACACGTGTGTGTGTATGTGTTGTGTGTGTGTGCATGTGTGCACGCATATGTGAGACACAAAAGCAGACGGGGCTTGGGAAGGAGGGAAGGAAAGACGCAGAGGAGAAAAGACACAGATAAATGCACAGAGAGACAGAAAAAATATTCACAGAGAGATAAAGTTACACAGAAGCAGACATAGACAGACAGGGACCAAACCTGCGAAAACCAAGCTGTTTATACAGGGGAAGACAGAAAAACAGAAAGACACAGAGAGATAGGAAGAGACGTGGTCAGCCGAAAACTATTTGGTGACGATAGCCTAACAAGGCCTATGAACGTAACACAATGCGTGGGTCTTATTTAGAGGATGATCTGAATGAAAAGCTCTTAAAGTGGAGTCAGTTGGGGAAATCTGAAGCACTGATGCGACGTTTGATAATACCAAGAAATTCTTGCTAACTATTGAGTGTGTTAATGGTATTGTTATGTTTTAATTGAGCCATTACCTCTTAGACACTTCCTGAAATGTTTAGGGGTAAAATGACACAATGTCTGAGCTTGTTTGAAAATAACATGCAGGGAGGAGTGGGTGAGGATGTCAATGAATGATTATGAAAACTGGGTGATGGGCACCTGGGGGTTCCTTGTATTATTCTGTACCTTCTGTGTATGTTTGAAATTCTCCATAATATGAAGTTTAAAAAACTGTTAAATGCTTCCCATGAGTCAGGCAATATTGTGGGGAATGGGAAATAGGGTAAACAGGATAGAGGCAGGGATGAGAGAGGCAGTGGAGATGGAGGGATGGCGGCAGAGGCAGACAAAATCCAGAGAGACAAAGGAGAGACAGAGGGACGCAGGGTGGGGAGGCTGAAGGCGTAAGTGCTGCGCTCACACCCGTGCACAGAAGGGAGACTTCATCCCAGTGCTAGTAGGGTACTCACACATATTCCAGCATTCCAGGAATCCCAGAGTTAAAAATGAGACTTCAACAGCAATCACTGCACCCAGCACCAGCCATGGCAGGAGTGTAGCTGCTGTCAGAGCCTCTCCGTGTTGTGTTTTTTGGAGTCTTTTGGGAGCCCGAACCCAGGTCCATTGAGCTGCCACACATCGTCCCCCAGGCTCCCTTGTCTCTTTCTCTGGCTGTGGTCCAGCCTGTGGCCTCAGCGGGGCACCTCTGTTCTTTCCTCTCTGGTCCCTGGGGTTTCTCCTGGTCACCACTCCCCCTTCCCATGGGCCCCTCTCTGCACAGCGGGCACCTTCGTCCTTCTCTCCTGCTGGCCACCACAGTGGGTCCTGTGCACACATGCCTGCTGGGCATGGCCATCTCTTCCAGGTTTTGCTTCTGCCCCACACTGATAGCCGGCACCCTAGTCAGAGAAGGCGCTGGAGCCTTCCATAGGAAAAAATGCGTCATGGTCTGTGGCAACGTGGAGAAGATGAAGGCACTGCCCTACTCTGCGTCACACGGAGGCCACGGACAGCCAGAGCTGGCCTACTTGTGCCCCCCTCACCACTCTGCGTCCGACAGCCCTTTCCATTTTCCTGCACAGCACTCTCCCTTCCAGCAATGCGTGAGTCTGTGGGGCTCGGAGGGGTGGGTCCAGGGCCAGCCGCCACACTGCACTCTGCGTCACTGCTTCTAATAATCAAGGCCAAGCACGGCCTGCCCTGCAGATGGAGTAGCAGTCAGGGTTCTCCAGAGGACCGTGAGCCGTAGAATATGTCTAGATATACAGAAAGAGATGTGTCCACGAGGATTACCTTATGCCATTATGAAGGCTGAGGAGTTCTACAGTCTGCTATTTGCAAACTAGAAGCAGGTCACGTAGGCCCAGTCCAAAGGTAAAGTCCTGAGAACCAGGAGGACAGTGGCCTAAGGCCCAGTCTGAGTGAGAAGGCCCAAAAACTGGGGGCACTGATGTCTGAAGAAAGGAGAAGTTGGAAGTCTCAGCCTAAGCGAAGAGCATGCTCAGACTTCTGCCTTTCTGTCCTCCCAGCGCCCTCCGTGGAGCGGATGATGGCATATTGGTGAGGGCAGTCTTTACTCAGCCCGCTGAGTCAGGCTCATTTCTTCCTAAAACACTCTCAGGCACACCCCAAAGTGGTGTTCTACCAGCTGTCTGGGCATTCCTTCACCCAGTCAGATCGAGGGAAAAGGGGCCGCCACAGGTGGCTTTCCTCCCTTGTGGCTGGCTCTGCGGTCTTCAGAACACCTGCCCCAGATGTCCCCTCCCAGAATGCCTCCAGCCATGCAGAGCCCACACTTGGCAGAAAGCAGGTCCCTCCTACATACAGTTATCAGGAAGGAGAACTCCGAGAGGGTCACTGCAATTCCTTGTGCCCTGTGCTGTCACATTCCAGAGCCTGGTTCCCGCCTCCCTCCATCCTTTCTCTAGAAGCCTTCCTTTGCATTTAAATTCAAAGAGACACTGAGGATGCTAGACTGCGAGGTCCATCCAGACCTACTCCTCCAAGACTTAAGAGGAAAAGATGTATTTTCCCCAACAAAGGCAGAACCTTCCCGTCATGAAGAAATGATTCCTCAAGCCATACTCGAGAGCATGGATGTGTGCAAAGGGTGCTGTGATGTGAAGGGAGGTGTTTCAGCCTAAGAGGTAGACGCTGCTCCTCCCTTTGTGTGTGAGGAGAAAGGCTGAGGTCATGTCTGGAAAGCACCTGGCACTGGGCTCTTCACTTACAGGCTCTCCGTAAATAAGTGCCCCTTTCCCAAGTCCTACCCTCTCCTCCTCCACCAGGAAGATCCCTTTTCTGTAAAGCAGGCAGCTGTCACACTTCTTCCAGGGGGGATTTGCGTTCTGAACCTTCCCTCTGCATTTGCAGGGTGATTAAAGAAGGGGCAGGAAGATGGAAACACGCTAAAGGCTGATAGATACGCTAAGAAAGCAAAAGGGAGCATAAAAGAAAAATTTAACTTTGGCTTAGATTTTCCAAGTGTTTATTGCACATCTTCTATGTGCCAAGCATATGCTAGCTTTCACATTCTAGGAGATGAAAGTTTAATAATCATTATAGCAGCTAGCATTTATTGAGCGTTTACTATTTGCCAACTGTTGTGCAGTGCACTTTACACACACTATTTAATTTAAACATAATCTAAAAAGGTAGGTTATGCCCATCTTACCAATGAGAAAATGAGGCTTGGAGAAATCCCACCTGTGTCCTTCTGACCAGAGGGTTTGCTGTTGTGGCACACAGGCTCTGGAGGTTGTGGCTGTGTAACTCTGAGAAACCTGTGATGAGGCGCTGATGCTATTTGTATTTTTGAAGGCACTGTCTGGCTCTGAATCAGAAAGGAAACAGGCCACGGAAAGGATTCCCCTGTTGTAGGCAGAGCACGTCAGCCGTGTCTGAAACACCGAGACACCCTGCGAGGAGGAAGCACCTCCGCCTCGTCCCCTCATTGCTTGAGCTCCCTGAGGTCCCACGATCCTCTTCAGCCCAGATGGTTTTTGACAATCCCAAACAGGGATCTGTGTCACTCAGTGTGTCAGCCTAAGACTGTCACTGTCCTTAGCGTCAGGCAAAGAGGGGGCAAGTGGGAGGCGATTTCCTCCTGTGCCATTTCTCTCATCCTGGCTTTCAAGGGTGAAAGTCTACATTTTGTTCCATCCCGAATTCGGTTACAGTCCCACTGACCAGTGGATCTCTCCACCATTGAGGAGATTTCCCAAATGCATGGATGTGACTTGTATGTCAGCAGTCCCTTCGAGACCCGGGAGTCCGCAAGTCTTCCATAGACCCTCCCATCCGACTGTCTCCTCACTGGTTCTACCGTCCAGCCAGGGAGAGGTACAGGTACCTAAGGGTGTCAGGAAGGCCCTTCAGGCTTGAATGCGGTCCATAGACAGCAGGGCAGCACTCTCGTTGAGCATCCAGAGTCTCGGGCTGAATAGAACTTATTTTTTTAACGCGACCTCAGGTGGGTCACGTGTACATTAGGGTTGGAGAAGGACTCCTAAGCCAGTGGTTCTCACACGTGGCTGCACACTGGACCCATCTGGGGAGTTTTGAAAATACCAGTGCCTGGTCCCACCTCCCAGAGATTCTTATTTTCTTGGTTTCCAGGTTGCTGGGGTGAAGAAGTAGTGAAAGGTCCCCAGTGATCCCGGTGCGCAGCTGGGGTTGAGAACCACTGGCTTAGAGAATTGGGAAACACCTACTTTAGCTACACTGATGAAATCTAGCCGAGCGGCCCCGCTGCCGGCATCCTATCACTTCGAGTGCCAAGAGGGACTCCCCCCAGGACTCCGATTCCAGAGTCAGCCCCCCTCCTCTCTCCCTGGCAAGGAGGGGCCGGACCTCTGTCCTCTGCAACAAAGGGGGCTTCTCTGGCTTTGTTTCATGGGAAGACGGCAGGTGAGGGAGCAGGAGTCTGCAGTCGACTGCCTTCACTGCCCTGTGCCCAGGTGGCCACAGTCCCTGCGGAGGAAGAAGGCATTCCTGGCCAGTGCATCTGAAGGTCAAACGCGCTTGCACGCCGTTCCCGAAGGATGGACAAGCAGTGGAAGGCGTCAGCCTTGGCTGCTGCCCGGCCTTGCTTTTCTGGGACAAACAGAAGTTATGGGATGGAAGGAGCGTGGAGAGGCGGGGGTTGCTGGCCCTCCGGGCACCACAGCTGGTGACCTGCAGCAGCCGTGGGCAGCCTGCTCCGTTCTCTGGCCCTGCGGGTCCGGGATCCCTGCAGGGCGCTGAGCGCTCCCACTGCAGATGCCCCCCCATCGAGGCGGTTTCCTGTGGGCAGTTATATTGGGAACAGGAACTGGGCTTTGGGAAGAAGAGGGGTGGCCAAGGGCCTGGAGGCCGGCGGTGGCCGGCGGAGGCCCTGCAGCTCAGCCACGACGACCGGGCCCAGTGTCCACAGCCCAGGCCGCCTGCGCCCGGCTCGGATGGTCCACGCTGCCTCGGGTTCCAGGGAGCCAGACGCTGGGAGGACGGACTTTGTTTCCGTTTTCTTTTTATTTTTTCTTGGTTTGAAAGTAACAGGAGCGAAGGCCAACAGCATTTTCGACTCCGGAAGTGGGGTCTGCCAGGCACACACGCCGAACAGACTTCTCCAAGTGTGTTTTTCTAACGCATTGGAAACCACACAGTTCAGCGGAAACTTCATCTCGCATGCCGTAGCCTGCTTTCCCGGAACGTGTCCAGAGACGCTGTGTCAACACTGCCGAACGCAGCGAGCCGCCCTCCCCACGGAACGGTGTGATTTGCCAAGGAAAAGACTCGACGCCGAGCCTGGGGAGGGGCGGAATGCAGGCGGCTGGGCAGACTGCGCACAGAAAGGGAGGGTGGCTCCCCCTGGACAGGCACTTCCCCATGGCACAGCTGGCACCGACCTCTTCGGAGGCCCCGCTGCATCCCCTTGGGTTCCCTGTTCCCAGGCAGGGCCGCGTCCGTGTGCTCAGCTGCTGACTGTCCTGCTCTTACAGCACCCAGGGTGGGAGTACGGGGAGCGCGGAGGAGGCTGGGGTGAGGATGTTTCTCAGCCCAAGTTCTGCCCTGAAGCAGCTTGGCGGAAGAGGAAAGGGCTGTGGCATCGCTGAGACCTCAGACAGGATGAAAATCCCCACCTAGCGCGTAGTCCTAGCTGCGTTTTCCTAAAGCAAGGACGAGCGCTTCCTCTGTGCAGACATTACAAATAGAAAGGGCGCTCAGGATGGCGAAGGTGTTTACTCCACCTTTATAGCAGGTGCTCACTGAATATCCGTGTCCCCCCACCGGTTTGTCCCTGGAGGTTGAGTGTGGGGTTCTCTCTCTTACTTGGTTTTCAGGAGATAGAGGACAGCTCCCCCATAAAAGGGAACGTTTTGGGTATGGAATTTTCTGGTTAAAGCAGCCCTGCAGACACCAGGTACAGCGAAGAAAGTCCTTTTCTTTCTCCCCATGGAATATATATAAGTCCCCGTTCTGCTGGGTGGCAGGAAACGTCACCCAGTTGATGTAATGACTCCAGCCATTGTTAGGGTTAACCTAGGATCTGCAGCTTGCAATCTGATCACAGTCCAGCCCAACAGGAATGTGGGATTTCTTGCAGCGCCCCTTGCTTTTGTCCTAACTTAGGCCCTGAGGAACAGGTGGTGAGCGGAGGTCTTCGTGATTGGATGTGTGGGAAGGAGCAGCCACCTTGACCTCTTCTGCTCTGGGTACCTGCATGCAGGGTGGTGACCAGCCTCTCTGTGCAGGTGGACTGGACGTGGGCAGCCTGCTGAGGAGTGTGGCTCGTGTCATGCACACTCTGGGTGTGGCAAGTGGGTGGTTGGGATTCCAAAAAGCTGTCTTAGAATCAAATCAGCCATGCTCCCCTTCCTGTACCCCAATCAGCCATGCTCCCCTTCCTGTACCCCTTCCAACCACCACATAAGCTGCTCCCTTTTTTGGGATTTGTCTCCCTGAATTACCCACTTACCTGGCAACTTTCAGGAGCATGTGGACTCTCTCTGCTGGCCATGTGGGACTTGCAGTCTCCTCCACACCACCTGGGGGCTGAAGACAGCCTGTTGTCTGCCTCCTGTATCTCTCCTGTACCAGCTCTCTGGTACCCTGCTGGCTCCAATGAGCTAGTTCCATGAGATAGTCAGAAACCTCCAGAAGAGATGCAGAGGCCTTCCTCTTCTCTCTTAGCTGACCCCAACCCTCACGAGGAGCCCTCTCCCATTTCTTACTCCTTCCTGTCAGGATGATGATGATGATGGTGACCTCTGTGTGTCTACAGTGGAATATATCACTCCTCATTCTTGACCTTTAAACTCTTCAGGCAGCGGGAAAACCACCTCCCACTACGTCTTTGCATCAAGTCTGTCTAGTTTCAAACTCTGAGCTGTGTCCTTGCGCAACTTTAGGGTTAGGAGTCTCTGCTCTGATGCTGGTGGCATGTCTGCTGCAATGGATGACCTTGATTTTAGTTTCCAGTTGGTGGAGAGTCCCAACAAGAAGCCACCAGAGATCACTAAGGGGCACATTTAATTAACATCTGACTTACCAACCTGCCAGAGTTACGTCATTTTATTTTTATTCTATTTATTTATTGCAGAAAAGTGATTTATTTAGGCAGAGAAGAAGAAAAAGGAGAGAGAAAAAGATGAGAGAGAGAAAGCTTCCATGAAGACTGTGGAGGGGACCCAAATACGGAATCCCGGAGAGGAAAGCAGCTTCCACACTGAGTGGAACGGGACCCCAGAGGGGAAATCCCAGTTACGTCATTTTAAAGCTGACTGGCTTCAGGTCCCCTCTCAAATTGTTCATGGGCTATTGGCAGCCATCTTGTGGGATGACCTTGAGCTCATTGCTTCAGGTTTCTGAGCTTCAATTTTCCAAGGCGGGAGCATCTCTAAGTCCCCTTCCGGTTGCAGACTTCTGATATGCATGTGTTTGAGATTCTGGACAAGCCTGTAAATGCTGAGCTCTGGCATCCATATGAAATACAGAGAGTCCCCATCAGACTCCAGTTTCTCTAGTAATGGAGGGGAGGTCTGGTATAGATTAAATATAATCCACTGATAATCCAAAACCCCACGTTAGCCTTTGGTTTTGATCTCACGTATTAGAGCAGTGAACAAGTTACAAAATTGACCAATTTGAATTCTACCTGTCCCTTCCCCTTCTATCCTCTCAAAGACATGCTAATTTGATCTGTAATGTGGCCAAAGGGCAGACAGTAGAAGGGAGGAGAAGCCAGAGGCATGGAAAATCCCCAAACTGGATCATCCGCCCCCTGGATAATGGGCGGCTGCCTCAACAGAATGCTCAATGAGGGCTCATCTTTTTTCCAGCCAGCCCTGTCCCCATGCTGCAAGAGCTGTAATCTCCATGGCAAAATGCATTAAACCATTGAGTTCCTTAGACAAATTCCACCATTCCTCAGTCAATTCACAGGCAGGCTAGATTGTTTGAAATTGAGAAACTGGTTAATTGTCATTTGGAAGTAGCAGGATGTCTGAAAGACCTAACCAAAATGCCCGTCTAGGGGCCTGGGAACCCCATTTTCTGCTATCTGGATAAGTAAAAGCAAGCAGAAACTTGCATAAATTTTTCATGATTGCCTCTATAATTATAAATGTTTTACTATGAATACCCCTTAAACTGTAAATGAGCCTGACTTGTAAATATTGCTAAAATCCCACGTGACCTCCTCTGGTCTCCCTCTACACCGTAATCTCTTTGGAGTGCTGGGAGTACCCATTTTTGCTAACCATAATCTCTATCTCAGCTTCTATCTTTGAAGGAGGAAATTTGATTGGTTTTTGGCTTGGCAATGGATAGGCTGCCTTTGGATCAAAGAAGGGTGGTTCATTGCCGTCTCCACCCAGTCCCTGCCTGGACAAGGCTCCCTCGTTGAACCGTGAAACTCTGACAGCAGGTACTTAGACTGCAGGTGGACATCTGAGCTGGTCTGTGCTTACAGAATTCTTGGACTCTATGGCAAGAGGCTAAACTAGCATGTAGCAAGGTCCTTCCCCATTGCTAAGAACAAGTTAGACTTCATGAGTCTCTGAAGGTCCCTTAAGTTCAAATGCTCTGTAATTTCTTTCCTAAGCCTAAAAATTCTTACAGTCTCTTGAATTAGATCCCAGCAGGGATGAGGACTCACCGGATACGGTGCCTGCCATGGAGCAGGTTGGAGGCCGCAAGACCCTAAGCCAAGGTTGAGGTGGTACCGAGGACTGGGAGTTAACAGAAATTCGTGAAAGTCAGGGCCAGAAGTGTGCAGACCGTGGCCCTCAGGAAGGGGAAGCAATGAAGGACCAGGTGTAAAACCAGTGTCACCAGTGTGTTGCTGGGGCCGGACACCTGTATGCTTCTGGCACATGGAACTGGATATCCCTTGTCTCTATCTTCTGATTTATCTTGAGGCTGAGGAACCTCCTTGGAGAAGATTCAGACTCTGCTCACAGTTGGAGTTAGACCTCCGTTCACATTTCCTCCACCTGCTTACACACTCCTCCCCCAGCACTGCAGGCGGCTCAGTGGCTTGAGAGACTTGCCCTTGACTGAACCCGAGGTTATGTATCTCAGCCCCAAGAGGCAGCGTTACTAACTTCCCTAGGGCTGCAGAAGGCTAGCTCCTAGCCCATTTGTAGGACCAGACTGAGGCTGGTATCCGTCTGAGACCACATTCTTGATTAGCTGCTTTCTCACTCCTTCCTGTTCCCCTTCTGCTGAAGACCTTCTTTTCAATAAATTGTATACCTTGACATTCCTGTCTCAGGTTCTGTTTCTAGAGATCCTGACCTAAGCGACATTTTGTTGTTTAATATTGGGGAAGACCACTTTTTTAATACCTGCTTCTTTTATGTCTTTGGGATCTTTCATTCTAATCAGGGGAAAATATGTTAATTCACCCACATGGTGTATTTGTTGACTGTTAAAGAATAATATAACTACTGCTGCACAAGGTTAACTTATTTAAAGCAGAAAGATAGATACTTTTTGGTGTTAAGAGATGTTTTAATTTAGTATGTAGTGACAAAAATTTGTACATTAGCAATTGGGTAAAAAAAAAAAAAAAAAGATATTTGTGTTGTTTTGAACCGCTTCCCAGACACATAAATTAATAGAAATTGCCTAAAGACTTGGGAACAGGCATTTTTATTCTGGACACTTTCTTTTCTTTTTGTTTTCCTTATAGCCCCCTTCCCCTCTCCTCCTTCTCCGCCTCCTCTCCCTCTTCTTTCTCTTCCTCCCCTCGGTGAGCTGTGACCTTCTTACTGCTGTACTCATCTCAAAATTTCAGTTCCTTGCCCCATCCCAGTTGTGTATCCTCTCCCAAAAGGCAAAATGCCTTACACCGTTGAGTTCCCTGTATTCACGTCTCCTCCTTCAAATAGTGATCTCAAGCATAGTTCCTGCTGCTAAGAAAGAAGCCCCCTTTTCTAACTCCCCCCACCAAGCTGCTGCCAAGCGATCCCATGACTGGGTTCCGGGTGGCTCCTCTGCTCGTGCGACTGTCTCATCCAGCTGCTAGCCAGTGCCGCCTTGCTCTACCTCCCCTTCCTCTTCGTTTCATTCCCCAGTCCTCATACCCAAGGCTCATACCCCAGGCTTTTCTTCTTCCTTGGTTCTCCTTATAATGGTAATGGCTGCCCCTTGACAGTCGTTGGTGACCGTTGGTGAGAACAAGCGCATACGGGTCTAGAATTGCTTTACGGGCCAGCCTGTCAGTTTTCTATGGCTGCATAACAAATTACCACAAGCTGAAGGATTTAAAATGTTTAGGTTGGTGCAAAAGTGACCGCAGTTCTTGCCATCACTTTTAATTTAATTTGCCATTACTTCTAATTTAATCTGCCATTGCTTTTAATTTAATTTGCCGTTACTTCTAACGGCAAGAACTGCAGTCACTTCTGCACTAACTTAGTAACATCCATTTGTTAGCTCACGGTTCTGTAGGTCAAAATTCCTGGGCCATCTTGACAGAGTTCCCTGCTCAGGTTTCACATTCAGGGTGTCCCTTTCTTCTGGAGGCTTCAGTGTGGTGGGGCAGGGGGGCGGGTGTGGCAGAAATCCAAGCTCATTCATGTTGTTGGCAGAATCCAGTTCCTCAGTTACAGGACTGAGGTCTCCATCTTCTTGCTAGCTGTTGACCAGGATTTGTTGTCAGCTCTTGGAGGCCAGCGGCCGCTGCATGCCACATGACCCCTCCATCGTTGGGTCGGCAGTGGAGACTCTCCCTTGCACTGATTCCCTCTGATACTAATATATTGCGTCTCTTATGTCCCCTGTCTCTGATCTCTAGACCCAGATTTAAAGGACTCATGAGATCAGGTCGGGCCCACTTGAATAATCTTCCTTTCTTAGAGTCAACCACGCCATATAACACAACCTAATCACATGAACAATATCCCCTCTTATTAACATAGGAAGTAAACACCAGGGGCTGGGAATTTTCAGGGACGTCTTAGAATTCTGCCTACTACAGTTGGTTTCTCATTTCTTCTCTTTTGGTCCATAATGTCTGGCTTCTACCTGGGCTGGTATTGGCTACAAGCTTTTTGGACCCTGTGTTGAGAGATGTGGTTCCTGGTGTCAGGCTGTTGGAAATGTATGGTGTTAACCACTGTTAATGTTTTTCCAGAGATACTCCGTTCTTTGTATTTAACCATTCTCTGTGTACATATGCACATGCACCAAATGTACACACACATGCACACACACACACACACACACACACACACTCGCTCTCTCTACATAAACATACTTGCATAAGTACATATATAGCCTTAATAAATGGGGGTCATAATGTAAGTACTGTTTATTTTCTGGTGCTTATTTCATTTTTAAATTTCATGTTAAATAGCTGCATAATATTTATTGCACTTACCCAAGAACACCAGTTCTGAAGCTAGATTGTCCAGGTCCTTCTTAGTTATAGACCAGCTGACTCACGTCTTGTGACCCTAAGTGTTCTCATCCATAAAACGGAGATAATAACTGTACCTCCTTTAAATAATGTCTGTGAGAATTAAAGGGGTTTGTGAAGGAGTCAGGGCACAGAGCTTCGTATGTAGTAGGTTCTCAAAAGTTTTCTATTTTTTTCATTATTCATCCGTCAGAGATCACTCCGCCACTCCTACCAGGTGTTCTTATTCAGCAAAACTGGCTTTCTCTAACAATTGTCTCTACCATTATTTTGGTTCTGCACAGAAGTTATTACATAGACAGTAGTTCAGAATTAATTAAACCAAGACTAGAAATTCCACTGTCTTCATGTAACTTGCTACTAGCCATCTGTGAATTTGTCAGTATGAAATCAGATGAAAAATGGCAAAATCAGAGGAAACTTTGTTTTGGGAACTGTGAGTTTGTTTTTTGCCTGTTCATATTAATATATTTTTATGAATAAATAGTAGTCCTATATTCTTTCACTTTAAATTCTTTAGTTCTGAAATCGTTCCTAGCAGTGAAAAGTAGTTTGATTTCCTACTAACTCATCTATTAGTATCTATTACTATTAGGTATTACTATCATTAGTAATAGATTAATAAAATTTATCTATCAAATATCGTGTTGACATGTGATCTCCAGTGTTAGAGATGGGTCCAGTAGGAGGTGTTTGGGTCATGGGGTGGATCCCTGTTGAGTGCCTTGGCATCCTCCTCACAGCAATGAGTGCGTTCTTGCTCTGAGTTCACAGGAGATCTGGTTGTTCAAAAAGTTATCTATTACTATCGTTGTTGGTATTCAAAGCTTTATTGATGGGCATTCAAGTTGTTTCCAGTGGTTCACCATTATTGAGTCTATGGAGAGTGTTCTTGCACGTAAATCTTCTGCACATCTGATGATTTCCTTGGAATAACTTGCTAGAGTCAAAGCTCACGACTGAATGAGGTTTTTGTTTGTATCTACACTGCCAAGTTGCCCTATAGGAAGTGCGTGCCTGCGCATACCCCCAGCAGCTGTATGTGAGCATGTGGTCCTATCCCCCAACTGGCACAGTGACAGGGGGCTACTCTGAAAAGACAGGGTGCACATACAGAACTCATTCTCCTGATCTGACCTAGGTGCCACAGACATTCACAAGTAATTTATTGCGGGCAATAATTAAACTCTCCAAGTTTGTGAATAATTGACTCTTTGGTCCAAATTGGAATGGATTCCATGCTCTTCCTAAAACATCAGAGTTTCTTGCCATGCATTCTGATATACTTCTTGAAGAAGCAGAGTTAGTTATAAGAACATGGGTTTCTTTTGTAATTAGGAAAGAGAAAAGTAAAAGTTATATTTTTACAGGATCCTAAATGTAAGGATTATCCTTGGGCAGCAGAGAGAAAATCTCTTCTTCGTGGTCTTTGGGTTATTATGGATAACATCAGTTCCTAGGCATGAGTGAAGGAGGTTGAAAAAGTTAAATTCAGATAGCTTCAAGATTTTTCTTTTAAGCAAGGTATTTAAAAGAAAAAAGAAAAAAGTTTCCTGCCGAGAGAGGAACACTACTGCATGAGGATCAGAAAAACAGCATAAAACTTACCAATGACACTTGACATTGGAAATCATAGTTTTGTCATGACTGCAATCAGTATGATCGTTTGCCTTGTAGGAGCAGAGAGGACAGGTGGTTGAATTGGTCCAAGACAGAGGGCCAGTAGAACAGGTAGGTCTGAAACATGTTGAGGATGCTGCCCTGAGCAACACGCATCAAGTCTAGGCTGCACAGAGAAGGATGCCTGGTCATGCCCAGGGTGGGAAAGAAAGGATGGATGGGAGGGCAGGAGGGTCTCAATGCCAAGATAAAATGAATATAAATTCCAGGTGAGTTCAGAAGCTTAGGGGATAGGTGTTGTGTTCAGAAATAATCAAGGTTAAAATTTCTAAAGTCCTGAGCATGAGCAGGGATTGTTGTTGACCTGGAGATGGTTGAATGTTGCTGGGACTGTGATTAGGAAATTCTATCAGCTAGTTTTACCTGCATCTTAAACGATGCCAAAACACAGTGGCTTAAAGAAACAGCCAAAATGTGGGAGAGCTGGGTAGGATAGCAGGCCCTAGAAAAAGCTGAGAGGGCAGACAAAGCTGAGATGTTCAAAACCCTGCTGATACAGTTTGGCTGTTTGTTGCCTCCAAATATTGTGTTGACATGTGATCTCAGTGTTAGAGATGGGTCCAGTAGGAGGTGTTTGGGTCATGGGGTGGATCTCTGTGGAGTAGCTTGGCGTCCTCCTCACAGCAATGAGTGCGTTCTTGCTCTGAATTCATGGGAGAGCTGGTTGTTTAAAAAGAGCCTAGCATTTTCCTTCCTCTCTCTTGCTCCTGCTCTTATCATGTAACATGATAGCTCCCCCTTTACTTTCCACCATGACTGCAAACTTTCTAAGGCCCTTACCAGAAGCTGAGCACATGCCGCTGCCATGCTTCCTGCATAGCCTGTAGAACCAAGAGCCAAAATAGACCTCTTTTGTTTATAAATTACTCAGCCTCAGGTGTTCCTTTATAGCAATGCAAAGCAGACTAAGACAGAAAACTGGTATCGCGGAGTGGAATGTTGCCATAAAGACACCTGAAAATCGGGAAGCAGCTGTGGAGGTGGGTAGTGGAGAAAGATCCAAGAGTTTGGAAGGCTCAGAAGAAGACAGGAAGATGAGGGAAGTTTGGAGCTTCTTAGATACTGTTTAAATGGTTGTGGTCAAAATGCTGATGGAGACATGGACTGTGAAGGCCAGACTGATGGGGTCTCAGAAGGAAACGAGAAACGTCCTGGGAACTGGAGTAAAGGCCACCTCTGCTACCATCCTAGCAAAGGGCTTGGACGCATCGTGTTCATATACCTCTGCTACCATCCTAGCAAAGGGCTCGGACGCATCGTGTTCATGTACCTCTGCCACCATCCTAGCAAAGGGCTCGGACGCATCGTGTTCATGTACCTCTGCCACCATCCTAGCAAAGGGCTTGGATGCATCGTGTTCATGTACCTCTGCTACCATCCTAGCAAAGGGCTTGGACGCATCGTGTTCATGTCTAGGGATTTGCAGAAGGCTAAACCTAAGCGTCGTGACCTAGGGCAGCAGTCCTCAACTTTTTAGCAACAGGGACTGGTTTCATGGAAGACAGTTTTTCCATGCACCAGGCAGGGGATTATTTCAGGACGATTCAAGAACCTTACATTTATTATAACCTTTACTTCTGTTATTACACTGTAACACATCATGAATCAGTGGGAGTGCTGAGCGTGTTTTCCTGCAGCTAGACAGTCCCATCTGGGGGCAGTGAGAGACAGTGACAGATCATGAGACATTAGATTCTCATAAGGAGCATGCAGCCTAGATCCCTTACATGCACAGTTTGTAATAGGGTTCACGCTTCGGAGAATCTCATGCCACTGCTGATGTGACAGGGGTGACTCAGGTGGTAATGTGAGTGACGGAGAATGACTGTAAGTACGGATGAAGCTTCATTCACTTGCCTGCCACTCGCCTCCTGCTGTGTGGCCCGGGTCCTAACAGGCCATATACTGGTACTGGTTTGTGGCCTGGGGGTTGGGGACCCCTGACCTAGGGTATTTGGTGGAAGAAATCTCTAAACAACAAAGCATTCAAGATGTGATCTGGCTGCTTCTAATGGCCTGCAGTCAGATACGGGAGCAAATAAATGACTTGAAGTTGGAACTTAAAAGAGAAGGAGAACATAAACATTTGGAAAATTCGCAGGCTGGCCATGTGGTGGAGAAGAAAAAAGCATTTTTTAGGAGAGGAATTCAAGCAGCCTGTGGATCAAACACTTGCTTGCTGGAGAGATCAGTGTAACTGAAAGGGCGCCAAGTGCTAATGTCCAAGGCAGTGAGGAAAAAGCCTTGAAGGCATTTCAGAAATCTTGGAGGCAGCCCTTCCCATCATAGGCCCAGAGGCTTAGGTGGACTGAATGGCTTCCAAGGGCCAGGCCCTGGGTGCTATTGCCCTGAGCCACTTTAGGAGGCTTCTCTCCCTATCCCTGCTGTTCCAGCTGCAGCTCAAAGGGCCTCAGGTACAGATAAGACTGCCACTTTCACTACCAACTGAAGGCCACCAAGGATTACCAGCTGCCATAATCCTTGGTGGCTTTCATGTGGTGGCGAGCCTATTGGTGCACAGAATACAAGAAGGAAGTAGGGTTGACAGTTTTCATGTAAGTTCCAGAGTTTGTATGAGGAAGTCTGGCTGCCCAGGAAGAAGCCTACGTAGGGCTGCAGCTCCCGCACAGAATCCCCACCAAGGCACTGCCTAGTGGAGCTCTGGGAAGGGAGCCATTGTCCTGCAGACCCAAAAATGGTGGTGCCAGCAGCAACTTTTATTCTGATCCTGGAAAAGTCGCAGGCATTCAGCTCCAACCTGGGAGAGCAACTGTAGTACCTGCACGCTGCAGCTGCAGAGACAGGGCTGCTCAAGGCCTTGGGAGCTCACCTTTTGCACCAGCGTGCCCCAGACACAGGACATGGAGTCAAGAGGATTATTTTTGAGCTTTAAGGTTTAATGTCTGCCTGCTCATTTTGGACCGATATGGGGCTTATTGTCCCTTTCATTTAGCCAACTTCTCCCTTTTAAAATGAGGATATTTGCCCGATTTTTGTTCCACTATTGCATCTTGAAAGTAAATAGCTTGTTTTTTTTTTTTTTTTACTTTACACGCTCATAGGTAGAAGGAACTTACCTTGATTCTCAGATGAGACTTTGGACCTTAGACATCGGACTTTGATTTGATGCTGGAACACATCAAGTCTTTGGGAAACTATTGAGAGGGATGGTTGTATTTTGCAAAGTAAGAAGAACATAAGATTTGGGGCCCCAGGAGAAGAATGATGTAGTTTGGTTTGGATGTTTGCCTCTCCAAATGTCATGTTGAAATACGATCCCCAAAGTTGGAAGTGAGGCCTAGTGGGAAGTGTCTGGGTCATGGGGGCAAATCCTTTAGGAATATCTTGCTGCCCTCCTTGTGGTAATGAGTGAGTTCTTGCAAAATCTGGTTGTTTACCAAGGATGTGCACCTCCCCCTCCCCGCCTTCTGTCTCTCTTGCTTCTTCTCTTGCTATGTGGTACACTGGCTCCCCCTTCACCTTACACCATGATTGTAAGGTTCCTGAGGTCTTCACCAGAAGCCAACTAGATGGTGCCATGCCGTAACAGCCTGCAGAACTGTGAGCCAAATAAACCTCCTTTCTTTATAAATTATGCAGCCTCAGGTATTCCTTTGTAGTGATGGAAAATGGATTAAGATACCTGCTGATCCAACAGCTTGAGCAACGTGGATGGCCAAGCCCCTCTACTTTCCAAAGGAAGCACTTCATTATAAGACAGCTTTACAGCTAGAAGATCCTTCCTTGGACTGATCTGAAAGCTACCTTCCTGCAGTTTCTACTTGTTGGTACCAGTTCTGTGCCCTGGGCCAGAGAGAGGGGCAATTCTGTGTCCTCTACCACACGGTCACTGGAGAAGAGCTTGGGATGCTGAGGGAACAAACTCATCTGAGTGACAGCCCTTCCCACTCATGTAGATCCTGACTGAACCCCTGCTCTTCTATGCCATGTGATTAGCTTCACGTAAGTCCTCATTGCTTTAAGTTCCTGACTCAGATAACAAGTTAATTCTTCCCTGGAAGGAGAGACAAGAGGTCATCTGTTCAGGAAGAGGGAATTGTTTTAGAGGCAGCTGCAAAACAGAGTGTGGTAATTAGACAGGAAATCTCAGTGTCCCTAATGCCTAAAGCAGCTAATTGAGGCAAAGGTGTATTTACTGAGCCTTAAATTATATACTTAATTTTTTATGACTTAATAAATGTAGACTTAGTCAAAATAATATATAACCTCAAGAGACAAAAATAATGTAATAGGCAATTTTAACTTTGTTATCTCATTTAAACCTTTTAACAGCCCTGGGAGATAGATTGAAATATTTTCACTTTATAGGAAGGAAAATCAACCCTCAGAAGGCAAGTGTAATCATACTCTCAGCAAGCTAGGCCAGCCTTATTCTGGGCAACCTGGAATACAGTGCTCACCTGCCCCTTATGGCGAGGAATTTGGGTGAAGACCTGGATCCAGGGTACTAATCTACATTCCGCATGAATCATGCAGGGTAAATGGTGGCAATAGTTCCAGTTTCACAGTTGTAATTTGAACCTTTGAATATCATTGGTAGGCAAAATAACAACCCCTCCCCCCAAACCCATGTCCTAACCCTGAAATCTGAGACTATGTTATCTTCTATGGCAAAGAAGACTTTGCAGGTATGATTAATTTAAGGGTCTGTGAATGGGAAAATTATCCTGGATTATCTGGATGAGCCCAACATAATCTCAGGAGTCCTTATAAAAAGGAGGAAAGAGCATCAGAGAGAGAGATAGAGAGGTTTAAATATGTTATGCTGCTGACTTTAAGGGATCACAAGCCAAGGAATGCATGTGGCCCCTGAAAAGCTGGAAAAGGCAAGGACATGAATTCTTTCCACAGGCCTCCAGAAAAAAACAGCCCTACCATACTTTGAGTTTAGCTCATTGAGAACTCTGACCTACAGAACAATAAATTTATGTTATTTTAAGCCAGTGAGTTTATGGTGATCTGTTAGAGCAGTCATAGGAAACGAATACAGTATACAACCATGGTTCTGACTTGCTTGGCATGTACCAAGGCACACGTGAACAGACAGCACATGTCAGCTTGTGTCTTTGGGCTCTGCAGAAGCAGACCCTGAAACTTATGGGAGTGTAAAGAAGCAAAGAAGACAGGCAAGGAAAGTTACTCTTTCTGAGCAAGTTACCACTGCGGTCATTTGAGGGTGCGGCTGACGGAGGGTCTCTGGGAAATAGTGTGGGATAGGCTGCAGAAATGGACCACCTGAAGGGCAGGAAAGCTGCACTTTTCATCTGTTATTGATCGATGGCTGCTCTTGGAGGTCCCTAACACTTCTAACTTGTTCCCACATGGACTGATCAAAGTCTTCAGAAAAGAGTTGCATGTGCTCACAGTAAGAAGCCATTGGTGTACAGGGGAATGTTGACTCCTGAGGCAATATGGTAGGCCCATTAGCATCTGCTGAGGCTGATTTCTTGGAGAGTTTGCCAGAAAAAGGCGACTTCTCCCATTCTGCAGGTTCACGTGGATGCTTTCGGAGTTAACTTGGAATGTTGCCTTGGGTCCGAAATCTCAGTTAAAGAACCGAAGGGCTTGAAGACTCAGCACTTTTACCCCTTTCACCTGTCAGACCTAAGGCATAACTGGATGGTGTGGGCTGTGAGCAGCCGACTCCAGCCACAGCAAGGAGAAACCATGTTTTTCCTGGACTGTGACCTTGGATGACACAGCAGGCAGTTCCTGGCTGGTAGGGAAGGCATTTCATGAGGAACAGGAGAAAGGCGTTTCTTAAGGATTGCTCACTTGATAAAGAGGGAGCTAGACTGTGTCTTGACCAAGGGAGAGAGGAATAAAGCTGGGGGAAAATGAAGACGACCTAACATTTTAATGTCAAGAGGGAACAAGAGTCTTGTGAAATACACTCAGCTCTGGTAAATAAATCACCTGAAATACAACCAGACAGACACTGTGTTCAGAAGAAGGGCAAGCAGAATCACACTATGGATGATGACCTAGAAACTCATGGATCCGTGCGGAGAAACACAGTGGAGACTCTTGTGGTGAGACTACAATGTGGGAAGAACAGTTGTTTTGTGGAAGGGGTTTTAGCAGTGGGGCTGGAGCTGGGGTTGGAGTGTCAGCTGAAAACAGCACATTCCTGCGGTGCCCTGCTGACAACTTCCACGCCTAGCCAGGCAGGGAAAGCCACAAGGGAAGAAAAATCGTTCTGGAATTGATTATTATCACCAGAAAAAGCTAATTGGTAAAATGGAAGCAATAAAAGCTTTGCATAAGTGACCGTTTTACTCCAGGGTTTATAAAGGGAATGTTGAGGGTGGTAAGAAAATGGATTCTAGACTTTGGAAGGCAGATTTCCAAAACAGTCACAGAAAATGGATATAGTTCTGTGGCTAGAACGTCTTACTGGTGATATGACATAAGAAAAAATGGAGACTTTAAAGCTAAAATGATTATAATCCACATTTCTCCAGAAAGAAACGTGCCTGTACATGATGCTTCAGATAAATTCTACTCTAGGGGATATAAGGAAAAGCTAGAAGAAGGGGCACAGCCAAGGTGCGTGATGAAAGTCAGACACGGGCCAGGAGGGCTTCGGGAGGATTAAATTCCGGGAAAATCATTGAGCTCCCCAACTGCTCAAAATGGTAATAACAGCTGACATTTTTTGGTCTCCTTCTGTATTCCAGTCACCGGGCAAAGCATATTATCGTATTTTAGCCTCACATCAGTCCTATGAGGTAGGAAGAGGAAACTAAGGCCCAGAGCGACCAACTGGCTGGTGCAAGTCACACGCCAGTAAGCAGATTAGACAAAAATGTTGACCAGTGAGACGGACCGACAGCCGGTTCAGCCTTGCCCAAAGGGCGCGGCTTCCTGCCTCCACATTCACCTGGAGAAAGGCTTCTAGGACCTGCCACCAGGCTCTGTCTTTGGCATAATTGTGGCTAACATTTGAGTGAAGGACCCTGATCTAGATTTCATAAACCCAGGAGGCACAGAGAAGGAATGCTGATAGATAAAGATTCACAGTCATTGCAAGCTGGACTTCTGAGGCAATGTGAACTGCTGCTTATGCGCAGGTTGAAGGGCCTTCTGAGATTTCTCAGGTGGTTCTAGGGGGGCCGGATTGTCACAAACCTCACATGAGACACAGGGTGTTGTGGCCAATCTCGTGAGGGCCTGGTGGTTTGACCATCTGCTTGGAGCTCCCGCCCTCACAGCTGTGACTGGGCCGCTTAGGCCTGGTGGTGGCAAGGAGTGTCTAGGGTACCCCTGTGGTAGCTCAGTGGTGGTATCCCACCCGAGGGCGCCCCTTCCTGCTCCTGGATTCCACTACGTTGGTCTTCATTCTGCGGTCACACTGTCTTGCATACCCAGACACCTCGTGTCTTCCTTTCCAGTGTGATCTTCTACTTTCTGTTTGTGAGTTTCTTGTAACTTTTTGTCCATTGCAAGCCCTTCTTCTTAATTTTAAATGTGTTTATGTAGATATGTAATATGTTATTTTTATGTTTTCTATCTTTTCTACGATTTAGCCTAGGAGGGGCAGAATGTGGTGGTTGCCCAGTCATTGGAAACAGAAGTTGCTGTCTAAAGCATACTGTTGAAACCCGTCTCTGAAGTCTCTGTTTCAGAGCCATGGAAAATGGGAAAATTAAGTTACTTCATTCCAAGTCCAACTCAGAAGGCACAGAGAGGTGCTTACGGTCACTGCTCAAGTGACAGCCTGTTTCACAGACCCACACCGGTGTCTCCCTAGTAAAAGACTGAAAAGGCAGTCACTATGGTACTTCATCACTTTCTAGACTTGGGGCAGTTTTTTTCTTCATGAAATCTCAGAGGAGACCTTGGAATATCTCCCAGAACAACTTCTTCTCGTTCTTCATCTTTTTTTTTTTTTTTCTTTTTGAGATGGAATCTCGCTCTTGTTGCCCAGGCTGGAGTACAATGACACGATCTCAGCTCACTGCAGCCTCCACCTCCTGGGTTCAAGCGATTCTCCTGCCTCAGCCTCCCAAGTAGCTGGGACTACAGGCATGTGCTACCATGCCTGGCTAATTTTATATATTTTTAGAGAAAGGATTTTTCTATGTTGGTCAGGCTGGTCTCAAACCACTGACCTCAGGTTGTCCACCTGCCTTGGCCTCCCAAAGTGCTGGGATTACAGACGTGAGCCACTGTGCCTGGCTGACAGCTTCTTATAAAATATCCAATGAGATTATAATAACTGGAGGCTGCAAAAAAATAACTTATTTTGATGATTATATAACGTTTTTATTTTTAAACCTAGATTGCAAGAGCCAAAACTTTTTAGTTTTTTCTGCACACTTGAATATTAAAACTCTTTAAAAATGCTTTCTTTTCCTTCCTTCATTTCTTCTTTTCTCTTTTTCTTTCTTATATTTACAAGAAAAAAAAGAAGAAAAAGGGAATTAAATTGAGTCTTTTTTATCTCATTTTATTATCAAGAATATGGTCTGCAAATATAATGTAGCACAGTATCCAAATGTGGTTTTACAGTTAATAGAACTAGCAGGATTCCCAGAGTCCAATTCCATCCTTTAATATAAATTTCAGGAGATTGTTTAAAAAAGACAAAACCACCTTGGAGAGCTAAATTCATCAGAATCAACCGTGAAAGGCAAGGAAATGTGGATAATACAGTGCGGGCTGGAGCTCTTAAGCCTACAGGAGTTTGAGAACGTCTTATAGTGTGGAGAGGGCCCTTGTTGGCCACCCGGGATTTAAGGTTCTTGATGAGCCAGCGTCAGTCTTCCCTTTCAGGCCTCTCTCTCATTATTTTCTCTTGCTCTCACTTTTTCTCACACACTTTCTTTTTCTCTCTACTTACACACACACACACATGCACGCATGCACACACACAGAAAGGAGAAGTTAAACAATTCAGAGAACAGTCCTGCAAATTAGGACCATATCTGCACCATGAGCATTAATATTCTGTGACTGTCATTCACTTTATTTATTTCAGGAATAAGCTGAAGTTTGCCAAAATTCCCAAAATATTTTCATAGTTGATGGTGAAGCTAAGGTTGCCAGATAAAAATACAGGATGCCCAGTTAAATCTGAGTTTCAGATAAACAATAAATATTGGGAACTGTTTGTATTTTAAAAAATTGTGTTTTTTCTGAAATTCAATTATAACTGGGCATCCTGTCTTTTGATTTTGCTAAATCTGACGGTCCTAGCAGGGGTGATGTGTCGATCAGGGTTTTGACAGAAAAGAGATGAAACACTTAAGCTGGGTAGTTTAAGGAAGGTTTTGAAAAGAGATTATTTACAAAAGTGTAATGATCCCCAGGAAAATGAGGGTTGATGCAGAACCTGGAGTTAGAAACAGCAGGTATAGTTTCTGACCCACAGGAGCGAGGAGAGCGTGAGGCTTTCAGAACCGGAAGACAGGGAGGCCCCATGAGGATGGCTGCTTGAAGAACAATGACCTCTGCATGGGAGACTGGACCCAACTGGCAAGAGACTGACCCAAAACTCTGTGATGTGGCTCATAGAGATCAGTGTCTTAGCCAGAGAGCTGGTGTAGACAGGCGGAGATTGGATCTAAAGAGGCAAAGAAAACACTTCCAGCATGAGACATCTTGGGGGCTCTGGACATCCCGATGACATGGATCTAGCATGTAATTAGGCCACAACACTGGGCGCAGAACCCATGTGACGGTGAAATGCCTGCTTGGGAAGGGTCCCTCTTCCCTGGGACAGCCTCCGGGTCCCACTCCATGGGTCTATGTTTCTTGGGTTTCTCTCTCTCTCTCTCTCTCTCTCTCTCTCTCTCTCTCTCTCTCTCTCTGTGTGTGTGTGTGTGTGTGTGTGTGTGTGTGTGTGTGTCTGTCTGTCTGTCTGTCTGGAGTCTGGCAAGGCCAAAATCTGCAGGGTGGGCTGGAAGGCTGTAGATCCAGGAAGAACTGATTTTCATTTCAAGTCTGAAGCCTGTCTGCTGACAGACTTCCTTCTTGCTGAGGGGAGGTCAGTCTTTTGTTGTATTCAGCCATAAACTCTTTGGAGTTTCAACCACATTTGGGAGGCAATCCATTTTACTCAAAGTCCACCAATTAAATGTTAATCTCATCCAAAAACACCTTCACAGAAACATAAAAAGTAATGCTTTAACAAATACTTGGGCATTGTGGCCCAGCCAAGTTGACACCTTGTGTTAGTCTGTTCTCACATTGCTATAAAGAACTGCTTGAGACTGGGTAATTTATGAAGAAAAGAGGCTTGATTGACTCACAGTTCCACGTGGCTGGGGAGGCCTTGGAAAACTTACAATCATGGAGGACGGGGAAGCGGGCACATCTTACATGGCGGCAGGTGAGAGAGAGCAAGCAAGAGCAGGGAAAATGCCTTATAAAACCATCAAATCTCATGAGAACATCATTGGGGAAACTGCCCCCGTGATCCAGTCACCTCCCACCAGGTATCTCCCTCCATACCTGGGATTGCAATTCAAGATGAGATTTGGGTGGGGACGCAAAGCCTAACTATATCCCACGTAAAACCATCACAGCTGACTTTGAGTGTAGCCTTGGCCAGACGCTCAAAGGTTGTCCTTGTCACCGTCTTGTGGTCCAGTTCAGCTTCCAAGTTTGGACTCTTCCTATAAGGGTGTGGGGAAAAGCAAGAGAAAGCTTTGCCTTTTTCTCACCCTGAAAAATGGCTGGGGAGGCCTCTCTCTTCTCTCTCCTCTGGGAACCTGAAGTGGGTACAAGCCAGTGGCCAAGGAGTGGGGGATGATTAGGAGTCTTGGTCCTCTCTTCCTCAATTTTAAATACATTAGAGGAATTTTGAATAGGAATTTGCCACTGTCAAAAAGCTCTTTATCTGACATGGTTGGTATGAGTTTTTGATCAGGGAAAATATTAGGTATCAGTGTCAGAAGCCCACTGGCATAAGATATATCCCTTGTAAGTGTCTGCAGTATTGGGGTTAATAATGGTGCACAAGCCTAGGGTTTCGCCAAGCTTTCATGTGGGCACATCCTCAAAGGACCACTTGTGCAATCCCTAGACTAACATGGCGAGGGCCTTTTGGAGAAAATGTGATGCTTTGGGGGCAGATAGAAACTGGTCCAGATATTTAAGAATAGCTCGAATCCTTTGTATTAGAAATAATCTTCAAGTGACATTATGAACCAGTTTTGGGCTTCATAGAATTAACTGTGCAAAATGATTGCCCTGAAATCTAAATCTGGGACCTGCTGTGACCTTCGAAGTTTTACATTGGGAATTCCTCCTCTAGGTATGTCGCTAAGTCAAAGGATTTCACCATTGCATAGATCAGAGCAAAAATTAAAACTTCGGCATTTTCTTTAGATGAAAGCCTGTGATAGTGCTACCTGTAGCGGTCCGGTTTTCCCAGCAGCTACAGACGTTTTAACTACTGAGATGAGCACGAAGATTAACATTGTGTTCCTAAGGGATGTATAATGGGAGCGACATTGTTATTCTTACATTTTGTGGCAGGAACTTCCTGCCGTCTTGCCGTGAGCTAATTATTGGTTTACCTAGTGAATGGACAGAGTCAGTTAATACATTTCCAAAAGATGGTACCCTCCACCCCCTGCCAAAGTTCTAGATGGCTGGATGTTCAAAAAGTATTAGAAAATCCCAAGGTCAATAAAATTCCAAATTAAGAACTCAGAATGTAGCATTTTGAGTTTATGTTTTTGCTATAATATCATTAATAATCAGCTATTGACAAGCTTAGCTAAGTTACATTTTACAAAGATTTTAATTCCCCAACAAGATTAGCAAGAAGTTCAATGACTCTCAGTAAAGATAGTGTGTAAATGTCTCAGTTAAATGTATTTTCAGTCTCTGTAGAGTCTTACCTCACTCAGACTAGAGGGCTGGAATAAAGCAGGTTTTACCAGTTCAAGGGCATCTTGTTTGATTAAATGTTCAATCAATCTCTTATACAAAGCAAGAGCTCAATTTATAGATTCCAAGGGAATTGGCAAAATCATTATTGAAGGATTTAAGCAGAGGATTGACATGTTAGATTTGTATTTTAGAAAGTCTTTCTGACTGTGGTGTGGAAAAAGGCTTGGAGGGATAAAGATTAGCAGCAGGGAGTCCAGTCGAGGGTCTCCAGAGAATGGAAGGGCCTGAACTGGGCCAGGAGCTGTAGAGCTGGTGAGGAGCTGTGTGCCTGAGCATCAGTCTACAGGGCACATGACGGACCACGGGCACTGTCGTTGTGATCTAAATCCAACCTCACATTTGTGTTGAAGCCATATTTCCCGAGAACTACCTTCAGCCAGTTACCAAGGATGGCAGTAAAACAAGTGCAGGGATGTTTCTGGGGGACCCTGAGCTCCCCTGATGGTATTTTGGCTTGAAAGTCCCCAGTGGCTTTGTGGAAATTTCCTTGCACTGCACAACAGTGAGACAGTTCCACCCAACCTTCCTTCCCTCTTCCCGTCGTTCAAGGTTGTAATGCATCGTGAGCTTCCTCCACGTTTTCTCTCACAGATATTTTCCTTAACAAACATCCTTGCATGTTTAACCTCGCCTTGGTGTCTGCTTCTTAACAAACCTGGAGCACCACAGGGGGAAAATGTAAACAGCGTTCGTTTGTGACGGAGTCTTGCAGTATTGCCCACGCCTCAAGTGATCCTCTTGCCTCGGCCTCCCAAAGTGTTGGGATTACAGGCATGAGCCATTGTACCCAGCCAAAAAGATTGTAAAAGTAGAATTGGCAAAGGAATGAGGGAGAAATGAGTCTGCCACCATTCCCATGTTTCTGAGTGGCAGGAGGGTGGATGGAAGAACCCAAGGGAGGGGCAGGTGTGGAGCCGAGGGTTTCTTTATATCTCTGTGGTTTCTGCGGTGACGGGGGAGACGCTAACGCCCAAGAGACCACTCTCTGCCTCCTCTTCTAAGGTGTGAAAACGTGGCTGTTGCTGGTTCATCACCTGAGGTTTGACTGTGATGGTGCAAGCCCTGGGCTGACTGTTGCTAATTAACTTCATTCCACCCTCAGTTGTGGTAATCCCGACCCTTCAGGTCTCCATGCCTTTTCTCCTGCTGTCTTCAGCCTGGAAAGCTCCCCCAGAATTGCCTTCTGAAGTCTTTGTCTTGCTGGAAGCGGCTGCGTAGGAGAATGGGAAAGCGTAGGCTTTCAGTCGGGAGCCGGGCTCTTCAGCTCCAGCTGTGCTGCTAAGAGAGGACCACAGGGGGTCGAATTCTTGTTCTGTCACCCATGAGCTATATGACCTCGGACAAGTTATGTCACTTCTCTGTACCTCAGTTTCTTCGTCCATAAATGGGGACGGCAAGAGCCTTGTCAGGTTCCTGAGAGGTTTAAGAAGTCAAGCTCAACAGGGATGGCACATGGTCTATGCTCAGTGTGTGAGTGCAGAGTCTTTAGCCTGTCTGGGTCCTTAGTTGTGAAGCAGAGGTGTTAGGCTAGATGACCTTATCAGATCGTAGAGTCTAATTCCCGCGCTGCCTGACCCACTCCCCTGCTCCCACCCTGAGAGCCCCTCACCTCTTCCTGGGCCCTCCCACAGGGCGCTGTGACACCTCCAGATGGCTCTCACGCTAGTTTTGCGTTATGTTTTACTTGGTTGTGTGCAAATCTGTCTGCTCTGCTGGACGGGAAGCTGTTTGAGGACAGGGAATATTTTTCACTGTCACCCTAGAATGACCAACACAGCAGGAGCACAAAAATTCTTGTGAGTAATTAAGTGATTAAGAGTGGCTTCTGGAGACAGATGGTTGCAAAACTAGGATTCATTTTAACAACAGATAAAATGATTAAATTCTCACTTGGACTGTGGCTGTGCTTAAGTCCTTTTTAAACATTATCTCACTTAACTCTCTTATCAGCTCTAAAGAGAGACATTATTATTCCCATTTTGCAGATGAGGAAAGAGGCTCACAGAGATTTAGGAACTTGCTAACTGAGTGGCAGAACTGGGATGGAAACCCAGCTCTGCTGACTTCCAAAGACCATGTTATTCATGCTAAATTGCCAGAGTCTTTGATGCTAAACATTCCTCAAACTCTTACAGACTAATTTGTGTTTGTTACTTTGTGTCCTCCCAAAACTCATGTGGTGAAGGCCTAGTCCCCAGTGTGATGGTGTTTGGGAGTAAGGCCTTTGGGAGGTAATTAGGGTTGGAATAGTCATGAGGCTGGGAGTCTTACGATGCAATTAGTGCCCTTGTAAGAAGAGAAAGAACCTTTCTCTCTTTCCATGCTCGTACATGGAGGAAAGAACGCGTGATGACACAGTGAGAAGGTGACTGCCTATAAGCCAGGAAGAAAGTCTCACTAGGAACGGAATCTGACAGCACCTTCTTAGACTTCGCAGCCTCCAGAAGTGTCAGCAGTGCCTCTTGCTTAAGCCACCCCGTCTATGATAATTTGTCATAGTAGCCGAAGCTGACACAGTGTAGTATTTCACTTCCACCCTGGCCATAGGCCAAACAAACACTGTGTTGTCACCTGCCTGCCCGTTGCACACCTCCCCATCCATCTCGGGGAACCCTGATTGTCATTCCAGGCTGGCTCTCTCCAGTGGTCCCTGCACTAGACTTCTCCCTCCCCTCAGAACCTCGCCAGTTGGATTCGTTAATGCACATGAAGGTATTAAACACTTCAAGGGGTTGTTTCTTGTGCTCAGGCTGTTGATCCCTCCAACCCCACATACGAGCCCTTTGAGTCTAAGACAGGCTGCTGGGGAGATACAGGGGGAGCAGAAGGGCCTTTTAGTCCCTCCCGAATAAAATCTCAGATCTCAGATACTGTTATTTAGGCAATTCCATCAGTTGCTTGAGAGAGAGGTGTGATCCCTGTAGTATCTGTTAATAGAAACATAAATCTAGGGAGGTCTCAGAGCCTCTCATTTCACAGTCAGCCAACTGAAGTCCAGCAAGGTTACTCACAATGACTCATCCAAAGCGGCAGAGCCAAGGCCAGAAAGCACCGTCAGGGAAGGCGCATCCCTCCCGGGGCAGGGCGCACCCGTGCATGCGTCCTCTGCTTCCCTTTCTTTCTCCTTCTCTCACACACTTCCTTGTTGCTTCTGCTAAGCAGGAGGGCTAAATCACAGCCACAGTTTCCAGAGGTCAGTTTCCAGGGCAGGCAGGTGCTGAGGTGATACAACCACGTGGTGAATCACTCTGGAAGAACAGCGCAAGCACATTCTCATGTGGTCAGCTCCATGGGATGCAGCATTTGTCTACAGCTGCAGGGAAGTGGGAACAATCCTAGCTGTGGGATAAAACCCCTCTTAAGAGTTTTCACTGTTTTAACTGAGCCTTTGAGGATCTCCCCATGCTGTAACCACAGCAACCCTATGGACAACTGTGGGGGATGCAAAAACCCTTTACCAAGATCACTGAACCCCCAAGTTGGGGGAAATAAAATGTGGATCTACCAGGAGAAAACAAAAATCCAGAAAAGGAGCCATTCCTTAGTAGATTATAAGTGACCAAAATTGGCTCAAAAGTAGAAAATCTGTTCAGGCCAATAATTATGGAAGACTCGGAAACGTTGTCCAAGAATTAGCTGAAAGAAAAGTCACCAGTTCCCGCAGGAATATGATTGACTAATAAAAAAAACTTTTAGGGATCATTTTTTTGTTGTTGTATAAATTATTTTAGACCATAAAAATGTGAAATGCTCCTCTGATTGATTTCACAAAGCAAATTTAACCCTAGAACTAAAACTATGACAACTGGCATTCCCAAAAGAAAATCCTGGACTGATCATCTCATTTATACGAATAGATATAAAAATTCTAAATAGATAGACTACCACTGAAAAGTATAGTGAAAAGAATACATGTTATGACAAAGTAGAGTTCAGGGTACTAGGAATGCTATAAATCAGGAAAGCTATAAATAAATAGAATTAATTGCCTAAGTAGACCACATTGCCTTAACACAGTTTACATCTATTCCTGATGTTTAAATACAAGTAAATGATATTTACTTAAAGTGCTGGTTATTCCCAGTTTTTTCTCCTCCCTTTTCAGTCCTGTTTTGTGCCCTTCTGTGGACGACCTGCACAGACCGCATCCTTTAGGCTCTCAGATCCTCTGTCTTCAGACTGCTCAGCCACTGGATAACGGCAGAGGAAGGAAGGTGAAGGGAAGGATGCTTGCAGTGCTTGTCCCCTCCCTCCCTTTCTTCCCCTGCGGTTTCAGCCGTGGCAGTGGTCAGTAGTGGATGTGTTCCTCCTTGACCACAGCTCCTCTAGGCAGGCCTTCTGGCATGGCTCTGACTCTCACAGGTTCCAGTGACGTTTTTCCCTCCCTTTGTCCCTTCAGGTTTACGGGTAGTAACAGCTTCCCACTGCTGCTTAGCCCTGGACACCTCACCATCTTTTTTTGGTTCCTGTAACCCCACCCACATCTCTATGCTTAGTTTCCTCGTTCACTTCTGTTTAGTTAAATATTTTTCAGCATACGATCTTATTGCCAGGATCTTGACTAATACATCCAGCATGATGAATACTATTTATTATAGATCGATAAGCAATATTATATTTAAATTATCTCATAATATAATAATAGGTAGAAAACCTTGAATTTTCCTCTTTGACAATTTTTGGGTCAAGGAGAAAATTGAAGCTGAAATTTCAAACTCCAAGACTTAGCAATAATAAAATACTGCATGTCAAAATTAATGGAAGATGGCCAAAGCTGATTTCACAGGAAAATAAAGCCATAAACACATATATTAGACAGTACAAATAAAAATTTTTAAAAATGTTCTCCAGAAGTTAAGAAAGAATATCAAGGATAACATATGAAAAGCATAAATAATAAATATAAAAGCAGAAATGAATGAATTACAACACTGAAAAAGAAGAAACAAAATTTAAAAATTTGACAAAAACCATGTTAGAAGTAAAAAATAAAAAATTAGAAAGAAGATATAATGAAAGACACAGAGGACATTCAAAAAAGTTTCTGGGAACGTTTGGCAAACCTAAGTACAAATTAAATTGAAACTTTGATGAAATAATTAAACATCTTAGAAAACATAGAAATTACCAAAATTCACCCTAGAGGAGATAAGAATTCTAACTAGACCAGTAATCAAAAATGGATACTAAAATATCCCCTGATCACCAGGCCAGTTGGTTTCTCAGGTAAATAATTTCAAATGTTCAGGGAACAAAGAATTCCAATACTTAAACTGTCTCCAGGCACAGCAAGATAAGAAGAGCTTCCATGGAAAGCCAAAAATAACAGCACCGCTTAAATCAGAGTACATGGGAGGTAACCAAACTTGTTTATGAATACTGCTGTTAAAATGTATTAATAATAAAAATTAGCAACTAGAATGAACAGATTAAAAAAAGGTCTCTGTCATGAAAGTGAAAAAAGAAGACGGGATACCTCAGGAATAAAAATTCTGCAAGTTACTAGGTTCCAAGCAGTCCATTTTGATACTCAGAGATTTGCAACAGCTTAAGAAAACTTGCAGATAAGCCGGGCGTGGTGGCTCACGCCTGTAATCCAAGCACTTTGGAGGCCAAGGCGGGCGGATCACCTGAGGTCGGGAGTTCAAGACCAGCCTGACCAACATGGTGAAACCCCATCTTAAATTTAAAAAATATATAGAAAAATAAAAAAAATGATGATTTAAAAAAAAAATTAAAAAAAAAAAAAGAAAACTTGCAGATAAACCATATAGCCTACAAATATGGAGAAAAAAATTTAAGAAAAAGGTATGTCATGAATGCATAAAATATATATAGATACTAGTCTATTTTTTTAATTGTACTTTAGTTTCTGGGGTACATGTGCAGATCGTGCAGGACTGTTGCATATGTACATACATGGCAATGTGGTTTACTGCCTCCATCCCTTCATCACCTCCCTCTGACATTTCTCCCCCTGTTATCCCTCCCCCACC
>NW_022437083.1:266623-269937 GCF_009761245.1 Sapajus apella
TCTCATTGTTCAACACCGCCTATGAGTGAGAACATGCGGTGTTTGATTTTCTGTTCTTGCGTCAGTTTGCTGAGAATGATGGTTTCTAGAGTCCTTCATGTCCCTACAAAGGACACGAACCCATCCTTTTTTATGGCTGCATAGTATTCCAAGGTGTATATGTGCTACAATTTCCTTGTCCAGTCTATCATCGATGGGCGTTTGGGATAGTTCCAGGTCTCTGCTATTGTAAACAGTGCCGCTATAAACATACGTGTGCATGTGTCTTTATAATAGAATGATTTATGATTCTTTGGGTATATACCCAGTAATGGGATTGCTGGGTCAAATGGAGTTTCTATTTCTAGGTCCTTGAGGAATTGCCACACTGTCTTCCACAATGGTTGAACTAATTTACACACCCACCAACAGTGTAAAAGTGTTCCTATTTCTCCACATCCTCTCCAGCATCTGTTGTCTCCAGATTTTTTAATGATCACCATTCTAACTGGAGTGAGATGGTATCTCAATGTGGTTTTGATTTACATTACTCTAATCACCAGTGATGATGAGCATTTTCTCATATGTTTGTTGGCCTCATATATGTCTTTTTTTGAAAAGTGTCTGTTCATATCCTTCATCCACTTTTGGATGGGTTTGTTTTTTTCTTGTAAATCTGTTTTTGTTCTTTGTAGGTTCTGGATATTAGCTCTTTGTCAGATGGGTAGATTGCAAAAAATTTTTCCCATTCTGTTTTTTGCCAGTTCATTCTAATAATTGTTTCTTTTGCTGTACAGAAGCTCTGGAGTTTAATTAGGTCCCATTTGTCTATTTTGGCTTTTGTTGCCAATGCTTTTGGTGTTTTAGTCATGAAGTCCTTGCCTATGCCTATGTCCTGAATGGTTTTGCCTAGGTTTTCTTCTAGGGTTTTTATGGTATTAGGTCTTATGTTTAAGTCTTTAATCCATCTGGAGTTAATTTTAGTGTAAGGTGTCAGGAAGGGGTCCAGTTTCTGCTTTCTGCACACTGCTAGCCAGTTTTCCCAACACCATTTATTAAACAAGGAATATTTTCCCCATTGCTTGTTTATGTGAGGTTTGTCAAAGATCAGATGGTTGTAGATGTGTAGCATTGCCTCCAGGGCCTCTGTTCTGTTCCATTGTTCTATTATCTCTGTTTTGGTACCAGCACCATGCTGTTTTGATTACTGTAGCTTTGTAGTATAGTTTGAAATCAGGTAGCTTGATGCCTCTGGCTTTGTTCTTTTTGCTTAGGATTGTCTTGGCTATGTGGGCTCTCTTTTGGTTCCATATGAAGTTTAAGGTGGTTTTTCCCAGTTCTGTGAAGAAGGTCATTCGTAGCTTGATGGGGATAGGATTGAATCTACAAATTACTTTGGGCAGTATGGCCATTTTCATGATATTGATTCTTCCTAACCATGAGCATGGAGTGTTTTTCCATTTATTTGTGTCCTCTCTTATTTCCTTGAGCAGTGGTTTGTCCTTTCCTTGAAGAGGTCCTTCACGTCCTTTGTTAGTTGTATTCCTAGGTATTTTATTCTCTTTGTAACAATTGTGAATGGGAGTTCCCTCATGATTTGGCTCTCTGTTAGTCTGTTATTGGTGTATAGAAATGCTTGTAGTTTCTGCACATTGATTTCATATCCTGAGACTTTTCTGAAGTTGCTTATCAGTTTAAGGAGATTTTGGGCTGAGATGATAGGGTCTTCTAAATATACAATCATGTCATCTGCCAATAGAGACAATTTGACTTCCTCTTTTCCTAATTGAATACCCTTTATTTTTTATTTACTATCATAAATTATGCTCATCTATTATGAAAAGTTTAAACTTATCAGAAATTACACATACACATACAGACCATACATGGTAGCTTTTGCAGCTGAGAGAAATATAAAGAAATGTAAAATACAATATTAAGTTATAACTGCATAAAATTATATACATACTGTACTACTGTAATAATTTTGTATCCAACTCTTGTTACTCTTGGATCAGCTCCAGTGTTGGGAGTATCTGCTTAAAACACCCTGTGCTGCTAATCCTGTCCTTGTGAACAGTTTGTCTCTCCAGTAAATTGATTATCACATTAAAAAATGATCTCTTGTGGCTCACATGTATATTTCATCATGCAATACCATAAAACTTGAATAATATCACGGGACCCATACAAAGTGCCAGTACTTGAAGTGCTCCCAAGTAGCAGAGAAAAGTCATGACATTACAAGAAAAGACCGAGTTGCTTGATATGCACCATCACTTGAGGTCAGCAGTTGCAGTTGTCTACCATTTCGTGGTTAATGAAACCAGTGTAAGGATCATTGTTAAAAAAAATAAAAATAAATAAAAGAGAAAAGAAAAAGAAAACTATTTCGTGAAGCTATCACTGCGTTAAAAAAAAAAAAGTACATGAAACCTTGCATTTTTGTGAAATACTTTTTATCTTATACTGAAAGCACAGTTTTTCTGTGGGTGCAGGATTGCTATAAGAAAGGCATACCTTTGGCTGGGCGTGGTGGCTCACGCCTGTAATCCTAGCACTTTGGGAGGCTGAGGCGGGCAGATCACGAGGTCAAGAGATCAAGACCATCCTGGCCAACATGGTGAAACCCCATCTCTACTAAAAATACAAAAAATTAGTTGGGTGTGGTGGTGCGTTCCTGTAGTCCCAGCTACTCGGGAGTATGAGGCAGGAGAATTGCTTGAACCTGGGAGGCAGAGTTTGCAGTGAGCCGAGATCGCGCCACTGCACTCCAGCCTGGCGCCTGGCAACAGCAAGACTCTGCCTCAAAAAAAAAAAAAAAAAAAAAAAAAAAAAAGAAAGGCATACCTTTATACTCAAATATGATTTCCAAAAAGTGAAGTAATTATATGAAAGCCTAAAGCAAATGAATGGCAAAGGATCTAAAGCCTGAGAATTTAATGCCAGCAAAGGATGGTTTCATAATTTTAGAAAAAGGCCTGACTTAAAAAATGTCAAGATATCAGGAGAAGCAGCTTCTGTCAACCAAGAGGCAGCAAAGTTCCCAAACACCATCAAGAAAATCACCAAGGAGAAAGGATATTTGCCTGAACAGATTTTTCACGCAGATGAAAGTGCCCTATTCTGGAGGAAAATACCACAACAGAGATTTATGAGTTAAAAAGAGAAGTAAGCACCAGGATTTAAGGCAGAAAGAGATCTGACAAAGGGCTGATATCCAGAATTTACAAAGAACTAAAACAGATTTACGAGAAAAAAACTAACAAGCCCATTCAAAAGTGGGTGAAGGATATGAACAGACACTTTACAAAAGAAGACATACATGAGGCCAA
>NW_022437083.1:270037-320642 GCF_009761245.1 Sapajus apella
ATGAAAAAATGCTCATCATCACTGGTCATCAGAGAAATGCAAATCAAAACTACATTGAGATACCATCTCACGCCAGTTAGAATGGCGATCATTAAAAAATCTGGAGACAACAGATGCTGGAGAGGATGTGGAGAAATAGGAACACTTTTGCACTGTTGGTGGGAGTGTAAATTAGTTCAACCATTGTAGAAGACAGTGTGGCGATTCCTCAAGGACGTAGAAATAGAAATTCCATTTGACCCAGCAATCCCATTACTGGGTATATATCCAAAGGATTACAAATCGTTCTACTATAAGGACACGTGCACATGAATGTTCATTGCAGCACTGTTTACAATAGCAAAGACCTGGAACCAACCCAAATGCCCATCGACGATAGACTGGATAGGGAAAATGTGGCACATATACACCATGGAATATTATGCAGCCATCAAAAATGATGAGTTTGTGTCCTTTGTTGGGACATGGATGAACCTGGAAACTATCATTCTCAGCAAACTGACAGAAGAGCAGAAGATCAAACACTGCATGTTCTCACTCATAGGCGGGTGTTGAAGAATGAGAACACATGGACACAGGGAGGGGAGCACTATACACTGGGGACAGTTGGGGGGAAATAGGGGAGGGACGTTGGGGGTGGGGAGTTGGGGAGAGATAGCAAGGGGAGAGATGCCAGATGTAGGTGATGGGGGGGAAGGCAGCAAATCACACTGCCACGTGTGTACCTATGCAACAATCTTGCATGTTCTTCACATGTACCCCAAAACCTAAAATGCAATAAAATAAATAAATGGAAAAAAAAAAGAGATAACTCTATGTTGTTGACTGCCTTTATCCACAAAGCTGCTAACTCCTGGGCCTTGAATTGAAAAGACAAAAATGAGCTACTTGCCTTTTGGTTATACAAGAAAAATGCATGAACAATAAGAACGCTTTTTCTTGGTTACTTCCATTAATGTTTTGTCACTGAAGTGGGGAAGTGCCTTGCCAGTAAGAGACTGCCTTTTAAAATTCTTTTGATATTGGACAATGTCTCTGGCCACCCAGAATTCCACAAGGTCAATACCAAGGACATTAAAGTGGACTATTTGCCCCCAGACACAATGTCTGTAACTCAGTCTCCAGATCAGGGGGTCATAAGGACCTTTAAAAAATTATTACACATGATACCTTATGGAAAGTATTGTCAATGGTAAAGAGAACCTCATTAGAGAGAACAACATAAAAATGTGTGAGGATTACACCACTGAAAATGCCATCTTTGTCATAGAAAAAACCCATGAAAGCCGTCAAGTGTAAAATAATAAATTTCTGCTGGAGAAAACTGTGTTCAGATGTTGTACATGACTTCACAGGATTTACAAGAGTCAATCAAGGAATTCATGAAAGAGATTGTTGATATGGCAAAAAAAAGTGATGGGTAAAGAGTTTCAAGGTATGGATTTTGGAGAAATTCTACAGCTAGTAAACATCACATCATATCATCAAGAAAGTGAAAAAGGCAATCTACAAATTAAGACAAAATATTTGCAACTCACACATCTAAGTTATTTGATTCCAAAACATGCAAAGAACCTTCATAATTCAATAATAACAAGACAACCCAATTTAATGTACTTTTTATCTCTGTAGATTTGCCAATTCTCGACATTTCACATAAACAGAATAATGCAATATATAACTTTTGTGACTGACTTCTTTCATTTAGCATCATGAAGACATGATATTCATGTAAAAAGTATTTAATTTTGATAAAGTTTAATTTACCTTTTTTTGTTGCTTGTGCTTTGGTGTCTGTAGATCAATTTGGCAAGTATTGCCTTACTAGCAATGTTAATTCTTCTGCCACATAACGCAAATGCATTTCCATTCATTTAGTCCTTTATAAATTTATCTCAACAGTATTTTACAGTTTTCACTGGACAGGTTTTGCACTTTTTAAATTTAATTCTGAGGGTTTTAAAAATCTTTTTAATGCAATTGCAAATAGAATTGTTTTCTTAATTTCATTTTCAGATTGTTTATAAAATTAACTTCTGCATATTGTTCTTGTATCCTCCAATCTTGCTGAGCTTATTTGTTAGTTCTAGTAGTGTTTTGTGGATTCCTTGGGATTTTCTATATACAAGATAATGTCATCTAGAGATAGAAATAATTTAGGTTCTTCCTTTCCAATCTGGATACTTTTCATTTCACTTTGCCTAATTGCCCTGGCTGGAACTTTCAGAGTAATGTTGATTGAAAAGTGGTGACAGTGGATATTATTGTCTTGTTCCTGATCTTAGGTGGAAATAATTTAGTCTTTTACCATTAAGTGTGATGTTAACTGTGGGTTTTTCATAGGGGATCTTTATTAGGTTGAGGAAGTTCCCTTTTATTCATAAATGTTGTTATCTACTTAATCATCAAATGGGATTGGATTTTGTCAGCTACTTTCTCTGCATTTATTAAGAATATCATGAAGGGGGTTGGTCCTTCATTTTATAACGTACACATTAATTAATTACACTGATAGAGTTTTGGATGTTAAAACAACTTTATATTCCTGAGATAAATTCCACTTGGGCACTTTTACATGTTGCAGGATTCTGCCTGGTAATATTTTGTAAGAAATGTTGCATCTATATTTATGAAGAATTTTGGTCTGTAGTATTATTTTCTTGTGATACCTATTTTGTTTTTGTATCAGTGAAATACTTCCCCATAGAATGATTTGGGTATAGAATGTTCCCTTATCTTTTTGGTAGAATTTGTGAAAAATTAGCATTATTTTTTCTTCAAATGTGTGTTAGAATTCACTAATGAAGCCATTTGGGGCTGGGCTTCCCTTTGGGGGATAATTTTTAAACTAGTAAGTCAATCCTGTTATTTGTTATAGGGCCATTCAGATTTTCTATTTCTTCTCGAGTCAGTTTTGGTGTTTTGTGTCTTTCTAGAAATTTGTTCATTTTATCTAGGTTATCTAATTTGTTGGGGTACAATTGTACATAATACCCTTTATACTGTACACAATAATTGTATATAATAATTCTTTACATTACTCTAAGGTCAGTAGTAATATTCCCTCTTTCATTTTTTTAGAGACAGAGCTTCACTCTTGTCCAGGCTGGAGTGCAGTGGCACAATTATACCTTACTGCAGCCTTGAATTCCTGGGCTCAAGCTGTTCTCCCACCTCAGCTTTTGTTACTCCTGATTTTGGTAAGTTGAGTTTTCTCTCTTTTTCCTTGGTCAAGCTAGTTAAAAGTTTGTTGATATTTTTTATCTTTTCAAAGAACCAACTTTTTGTTTCATTGATTCTCTCTGTTTTTCTATTATCTATTTCATTTATTTCTGCTTCAATATTTCCTTCCCTCTGCTTGCCTTTGGTTAAGTTTGCTCTTTCTTTTTTCCTGAAGTGGAAGGTAAGGTTATTGATTTGAGATTATTCTTTTTTAATGTAGATGTTTATAGCTTTAAATTTCCCTGTAAGCACTGCTTTTGCTGCATTACAAAAGTTTTCATTTGATGTGTTTAGCTACATGTATGTCAAAGTATTTTCTAATTTTACTGTTATTTACTTTTTGATCCATTGATTATTTTGAAGCATGTTTAATTTTCACATATTAGTACATTTTCATGTTTCCTTCTGTTACTGATTTCCAATTTTATTTTGTTATGGTTAGATAGCATACCTTGTATAATTCCTTGAAAATTTATTGAGGTTTGCTTTATGTTTATTGTTTATTCTGGAAAATGTCCCATGTGTGCTTCAGAAGAATGTGTATTCTGCTGTTATTTGGTGGATTTCTTTCTATATACATCTCTTAGATCTATTTGGTTTACAGTTTGTTCAAGTCTTCAGTTTTCTTATTGAGCTTCTGTCTGTTGTTGCATCAATTACTGAAGATGGGTTATTGAAGTCTCTATTATTGTTGAATTGTCTATTTCTCCATTTTATTCCATTGGTTTTTCTTTCATATATTTTTGGGCTCTGTTGTTTGGTGCACATATGTTAATAATTGTTATGCCTACCAGATATGTTGAAAATTTATCATTATAAAATTTCCTGCTTTGTTTCTAGTAAAAATTTGTTTTAAAATGGATTTTGTCTAATATCAATACAAATATTCTGCATTGTTTTGGCCATTATTTGCATGGTGTATCTTTTTCTGTCTTTTTACTTCTAACCTATTTGTGTTTTGAATCTACCATGAAACCTTATAGCCAAAAGACTGATGAATCATGTTTCTTTAAAATCCATTTTTCAAAACCTCTGACTTTTAATTACAGAGCTTAATCCATTTACATTAAATATAATTGTTAAAATAGTATTTATGGTTGTCATTTTGCTATTTGTTTTCTATATGCCTATGACTTTTTGTTCCTCTGTTCTTCCATTAGTGCATTCTTTTGTTTTAAAATGGTATTTTCTAATATATAATTATAATCCCATTTTTAACCATATTTTTTGAGTTATTTTCTTAGCAGTTGCACTGAGAATTGTAATTAGCATCTGAAAACAATCTAGTTTGGATTAATATTAACTTAATTTTATTAATATCTGGAAACTTGGTATCAATATTGATTGATTCAATCTCTACTCTTTTGTGTTTTTATCACAAATTAAATCTTGGTATGTTATAAGCCCACTCATACAATTTTATAATTGCTCTGTGAAACTGTCTTTTAAATCAGATAGCAGAAGAAAAGATTACAAAAAGTACATTTATACTGTGGTTTACATTTGTCTATGTAATTACCTTTACTGGCACTCATTATTTCTGTATGTGAATTAGAGTCACCATCTAATGTCCTTTCATTTCAGCCTGAAGAACTCCCTTTGTTATTTCTTGTAAAGCAGATTTACTACTGATAAATTTTCTCTATTTTAGGTTGTCTCAAAATGTTTTAATTTCTTTTCCATTTTCCAAGGGTAATTTTGCTGTATGCAGAATTCTTAGATAACGGACATCGTCCTCTCCTCACCCCCTAGTACTTTAAATGTCATTCCACTGTCTTCTGGCCTCCATGGTTTCTGTTGAGAAGTCAGCTACTAACCTTATTAAGAATTTCTTTTATGTAATGAGTTGTTTTTCTCTTGCTATTTTCAAAATTCTGTGATTGACCTTGTCTTCCAACAGTTTGATTATAATATCTCCCTAAGATTATGTTACTTGGTGTTTGTTCAGCTTCTTGAATGTGTTGATTAAAGATTTCTCTTTCTTTTCTCCTTCTGAAGTTCCCATTATACATATATTTATGTGCTTGATGGTGTCTTGCAAGTCTCTCAGGCTCTGTTCATTTTCTTCCATCTTCTCACTATTCTTCAGACTAGATAATCTTTGTTGAATGATCTTTAAGTTTGTTGATTCTTCTGCCCACTCAAATCTGCTGTTGAAATCTGATAGTAATTTTTCATTTGAATAATTGTATTTTGGCTCTTTTCAAAATTTCTATTCACTTGCTGGTATTCTTTACCTAGTGAGTCACTGCTGTCACACTTTATTTGATTGTTTGGCTATAGTTCCTTTAGTTCTTTGAACATATTTATAATATTGATTTAACATCTTTGGTAAGTCCAACATCTAGTCCTCCTTCAGGGATAATTTTCATTAACTGATTTTTTATATATATGTAGGTCACACCTTCTTATTTCTCTGTGTGTTTCACGATTTTCATTGAAAATTGGGTACTTTAGATAATATTATGTGGTAATTTTGGGAATCTCTTTCTTTCCTGAGAGTTTGCTGTTGTTCATGCTTTTGTTGCTATTGTCTGTATTCTTTGTGGTTTGTGAAGCTTCTGTCCAATTAGTTGAGTGATCACATGATGTTTGGTCAGAATTTTGTTTTTGTTTTTGTTTTTGTTTTTTAATGCCTTGAGCCAATACGTCTTCCAGTTTTTGCTGAGGGACTCTGTGTACAAAGTCATGTCTTTCAACACTCAGACAGTTTATACCTCTACCTTAGACTTTACTTTCTATGAGTTCAGGGCCTCAAGCTCAGCCAGAGAGGAGGGATTTTGGGGTATTCTCAGGTCTTTCCTTCACATGCATATAGCATTGCATGGCACATATCCTTCCAGGTCCCCAGGAATATGTTAGAGATTTTCAAGGTCCTTTTTGGCATATTGCTCCCTAGATCTTCCTTTTAATTATTGGGCAGGTTCTTGTTTACCTCAACTGGTATTACAGCTTTGGGAAGCTGTGATGTTAAATAATCAACACTGATTTTTTAAAAAGGTTTTTTATTAAAAACTTTTCAACTGACAAATAGTAATTGTACATATTCATAGAGTACATAGCAATGCTTTCATACATATAATAAAGAATATTCAAATCAGGATAGTTAGCATATTCATCTCAAGTATTTATCATTTCTTTGGGATCGTTCAATGTCATCCTTCTAGCTATTTGAAACTATATAATGTATTATTGTTACTACTGATTATTTCGATAAACCTTCAGGAGATAGGGCTTTTCCTATAGGGTGAGCTTGGAGATAAGTAATGACAGCATGTTGCAAATGGGGTTTCTCCAGGGAGCTATGAGGTAGACCACATAGTGACAATGCCCTTCTGTGGGGCTTTTTGAGAAGCTCCAAACACCCCGCATGTTGACTGAATGGCTGCCAATTTTCAAGGCTACTGCAGAGCTGGAAAGACAGGAATAAGATTAGGTCAAGTTAAAGCGCCGTGAATCCTGCTGTTCTTACTGAGATATGCAGTTTTCATCAAATGAATGGTCTTCACGTTGTTGTAAGGCTTTGGTTAATCTTAGAATTCTGAAAACTTTGATTTAAACATGTTGCCACTGTTTTAATTGCTTTTTGGAAGAGCAGATTTATAGAGGCCTTTCTTTCAGCAATTTGGATGTCCAATCCTGTTTAATTTTTTAATATCGTGAATAGTGTGATTACATTTTCTAAGAGTTCATATAATAAAAATGAGAACAACTGTAATACAAATGCCAGTATAATCTAGACATCACTGGGAAAACAAAGGGCTCACTGACTGTGTAATTTTAATGAAAGATGTAAGGACACTTATAAGTGGGTTAAGGAGATAGTATAGCATACTATGTGATATGTGAAAAAATGTTGAATTGGGCCTGATAGGGAAGGAGACATGAAAACACAGATGGACATTGAATCTCCCAAGTCCAGAAAGACACAGACAAATACTTCTAAATCAATCAAGTAGTTTTTCATCTCCAAACAATACAATAAAGCTTAGCTGAAAGGAGCACTTGCTGAATTAACTCGAGATAACCACACAAGCATGCATTATCATGTAATTCCCTTGTTACCTGAAATTGAGTGAAATTGCCTTTCTTGATTAAAACAGCTATTAAGCACAATTATGATGCCCTATGAGTGAACCAAAGGGAAAATTTTGGTAATAGATGTTGGTGTTGACCCATTACAGTGCAGCACAGGTTTCTTTCAGCTCTTACCAATGGTCATACTTTCTACCATGTATCAAGCAATGCATCTTATCCTGAAAACTAGCAACAGCTTGTAGGAATTAGTTTCCAGCTTTCCACAAATGTCCATCCAGTTGGTAAATACAGGCTTAGTTTGGAGAGCCAGAAACTAATTCCTATCAGTCTAGAAACCTGCTGTTGCTAGTAAATAAAATATTTTTATTAAGTATTCTGTGCCAAACACTTTGAGACTTGAGGGTAAATTTAGCTTGATGTCATCACATTGAACCGATACCAGAATCCTTAAAGCATGCATTTGGTAAGAGCAGAACTACAAGTCAAAGTAACTTTTATGTTTGACTATATTCAGTTTACGCCTACATAAAAGAAAAGAAAAATATCCTAAAGGTTGCAGGGAGTTCAGAAAAGTATTGTTGGCAAAGAAAAATCGAGGGTAAAAATACCCTACTGTATCATGGAACAAAAAGAAAAATTTCATTGTTATTTTTTATTAAATATAGGTAATGTCTCTTTAATATCTATAATTGTATTATCTATTTCTTTTCAGAAACCCTACATTTATGTATGTTAAGAAAACATAATATAGCCTATACAATTTAAATATTTATATAAAAGCTTTTTTTAAAACACGAGTTTAAATAAATTGCTCTATCAGAATACAGAAAAAAAATCATAAAAATGTTATATTTTATTACATATTTATTTTATCGGTCCTATGATTATTTGCTAAATGCCACTGTTAATCATATTGTTGTTTTGTTTAAATAATAACCTTTTGTTATAGAAAAGTAAATAACACAGAATAATATATTTATTGATATTTTATATTAAAATAATGAAACATGTATATGATTATTACATACATTATTATTTGATTTCACATGCTGTGTTCTGAGTTGGTTCCCTACAAAGTAGATACTATCCACAAATACACAAAATCCTGGCCATTTTAGGGGCTCCAGTGCCCAGCGTTGTTAGTGAAACAGAGACAGGACCCCTGCCAATATGGGCCAAGAGCTTACAGTATCTATTCAGAGGCTGGGACAGCAGCAGAAGTTGGTGGGCAACTCTCGTGCCCAGGGAGAGATTGCAGGGCTATATAACAACTACGGGAAACTAGCCCATGTCCTACTCCCTGTGAGTCTCAGAAATATTGTGGTGGGTAGGAGGTCTTCGGAGAGGAAAGTAAGGTCTTCCATGAATATGTATGGTCAAGTGCTGATAAATTTGGGTGGTAAGTGTTAATGCAATATATTAGTTGGCTTGAGCTGCAATAACAAAATGTTGCAGGACGGAAGGCTTAAATAACAGAAATTCATTTTCTCACAATTCTGGAAGCTGGAAGTTCAAGATCAAGGCGCCGGAAGGGTTAATTTCTCCTGAGGCTTCTCTCCTTTTCTTGCAAATGGCCACCTCCTCACTGTGTCCTCACATGGTTTTTCCTCTGTACACATGAGAAGAGAGAGCACTGGTGTCTCTTCCTCTTTGTATAAAGCCACAGTCCTACAGGGTTAGAGGCCTACCCTTATGACTTCATTTACCTGAATTACCTCCTTAAAGGCGTTATCTCCAAATATGGTCACATTGAGTTTTGAGGCTTCCACATATGAATTTAGGGTAACACAATTCAGTCTGTAACAATGGCCCTCATTGGCACCCATAGGCAGGCAGAGCCCATAGAGCAGAAAATAGAAATGAGATCAAAGAAGAAAGGAGATCAACTGAAGAAATATCAGTGGTTCACTCTCCTGTTTAATTATACAGACTGTATCTGAGTCTTTGAAAGATTATGCAAACCATTAATTATGATAGAGAGGATTTGAATAATAAATCAATAAAATGTATTTAATACGTACCCAAGGATCTTAGTGTTCTCTAAATAGAGAATATATATTCTTTTTTATTGCATATAAAATACCCCCCCCCACACACACACACGCTATTCCCCACTCTGTTTATAATGCCACAAGCAATAAAGTAATAACAAAAACCTCTAAATACATGGAAATTTAAAAAATGCTACCCTTAAAAACTCTTGGGTCAAAAAGAAAATTCAAACTATAATGAGAATAATAGGAATAATTAATAACATAGCAACATTTGTGGAATGGGCCCCAAAGCATCACCAGATGGGAAATCAGTAGCCCTAAATGCTGCCATTAATAAACAGACAGAATGAAAATAAATGAGCTCCCGATTCCATTCAATAAGCTCTAAAAAGAACATCAAATAAAAAAAATTAATGATGATAAAATGCAGAAATTAATTAATTGGAAAGCAGAAAAGCAGAAGAACTGATAAATACCTTTAAAAGCTGGTTCTCTGAAAAAGACAAAACAATATAATAGAAAATATTCTGAGCAGTTTAACAAAAACAAAAGATAGAAAGCACAAATCAATGAAATTATGAATGAATACGTAATGCAACAAAAATGGCTTATAACAATTCGATTCTAAAACTTGTTAGAGAGGCCGTGGCTCTGAATCTGCATGGAGATCTTGTTTGTTGTGTAAAGTGCAGAATTCTTTTCCAGCATGTGAGCATATCACAGTATACTTATCTGTTCTGTCAATGACTATTTAGATTGTTTTCTGTTTTTTCTGCAACAAATACTACTACAATAAACATGGTTGTCCATATACCTTGTGCGTATGTGAAGAGTTCTGCAAGGGCACTGATTTTCAAGGGATGGTTCCTGGACCGGTAGCATCAGCATCATCTGGGAAATGATTAGCAATGCAAATTCACAGGTCCCATCTCAGGCCTACTGAATCAGAAACTCTAGGGTTAGGTCCCAGGAGTCTGTGCTTAAACAAGCCCTTTGCATGATTCTGACGCTTGCTCTAGTTTGCAAAGCATGGCTTTAGAGTGTATATCTGGAAGTCGAATTGCCGATTGAAGGGTTAGGTGCAACTCAGTTTTTATAGGACATTGCCAATAGCCTTCCTAAAGGCTATGCCAATGTATACTTTGATTAGCAATTAATAAGATTTTTGGTAAGCTGTAGTCTTGCAAACACTTGGTATTATAAAACTTAAAATGTCTAAGTGATAGGTGCAAAATAGTGCTTCACTGTTTTTGTTTATATTTCTTCGATAACTGGCGAAGTTAAGCACCTTATCCTAGGATTTTTGATCCTTGGGTTTTCCCTTATGTTAACTGCCTGCTCATATCTTTTCCTGTTTTTCTGTTGGGTTGATGTTCTCTTTCTAAATGACATGCAGAAGTTCTTTATGTATGTCAGGCTTGCATATTACAAATACCTTTTCCCACTCTCTGGTTTGTCTTTTTACTTTAATTAGGGAGATTATAATTAAACAGAAGTTTTACTTTCTATATGATAATGAAATTCATCACTTTTTCCTAATTTGTGCCTTGTGGGAGATCTTGGTCAAGAAATCCTGTCTGACTTCAGTGCCATAAAGATGACTTCTTTGTGTCTCTCATAAGACAGAGATAGCCTGAGAAGTAGTGCATTAAGTACACACTTAATGAATATGCTAGAGTTCCAGAGCCATTGCCCACTGGCCTTCTTGAGCACTTCACCACGAAACAAGAACAGTTTCTTCCTTTTGTAACTGTATAATTCCATCCCTCTCCTCTGTCCCCACCTTGCTTCTGTTACCTTGTCTTTCCTCATCTAGGCAGAGACTGAATCCCAGACACTAAGTGCACATGAAGCATTGACGGTTAGTGATGATGGTGGTGATAAAGTTTATAAGGGAAATGAGGTAGCCAATTCTGAGAGGTGTAACCACCAGAGAAGCACCACTGGCTGTACAGAGAACAGAAAATAAAACTGATGAAAATGTGCCTACAGGGTTATTATTTTTCATGTTATACATTATTTAGAACACAGATAGCCAGGCAGGTAGCATGTTTCACAAAAGGCTCCCCAAAACTGGAAAATTCGCTGGCTGTTGCTGATATGAACATGTCAGAGATTTGAAAAACATTTGGTAGAAACCAAGGAAATCAATTCACCCCCATATTGATGCGTCTAATCTGTTCGGGGATAGAAAGAATACTACTAATGTGGGCTTTTCAAAAAATACTGACGGAAAAGGAAATGGAATTGCATCTAGAAGATTCAAAGGAAGAGCACCCCTCTGACAATGATCTGTTATAGGACCCAGAGGAGGAAAAAAACTGAGAAATTAGTTAGCATTCTTTGTCGGCGGTGGAGTCAGGTGAGAGGTGACTGGATCATGGAGGCAGATCCCTCATGAATGCGTTAGCAGCATCCCATTCATAAGAAGTGTGTTCTTGCTCTGTTAGTTAATGTGAGATCTGGTTATTTAAAAGAGTCTGGGACCTCCCCCTTTTCTCTTTTGCTCCGACCTTACTGTGCCTGCTCCCATGTCGCCTTCCACCATGATTGTAAGCTTCCTGACACTCTTACCAGAAGCCAAGCAAATATTGGTGTCATGCTTTTACAGCTTGCAGAACTGTGAGCCAATTAAACCTCTTTTCCTTATAAATTACTCAGCCTCAGGTATTTCTTTATAGCAATGTAAGAATGGACTAACACAGACTCTCCAGGAATCAAAAGCATAAAGTCATAGAGAGCAGGCTAAGGTGATAAGGCACCAAAAAGAGAATAAAAGAAAGTGAAATGAAAGAAATGAATGAGAAGGAAGTATTGCACAGAAACTAAAATCTCAGCAACAAAACCAACATCTCCACTGAAATAGAAAGTTATGTTATATATTGTTTTGTATTACTATATACTTCTTTATATTGTTGGTATAGAGAAGTTATGTCAAGGGAAATATGAATAGTAACATAGAAGTTAAAGATACTCTCCCAGAGTATAAAGAAATGTACTAAAAAATGATAATGAAAGAAAAAAAATTCATATAGAATAATGAATACAAAGAAAATTGGTTTTCTTGAAGAAGACATAATAAAGAATGAAACAAAACAATATTAGTTTACCCAGTTATTCAACATGTATTTATTCAGTGATCTACCATGTGCTGTGCACTGTGCTAGGTGATGCATAGGCTGCAATGAGTATATTAAATGAGATCACTTCCTTCAATTACAGGAGCAAAAACACACATAAATATGTACTTACAGATTTTGGAAAGCATTGTGGAAGAACACAGAACAATAATTAATGATATAACAGAATAAAACTTTAGTGAGTTGAAGAAAGACCTCTGCATGGAACTTAAAATGCTTTCCCAGTCAGGCAAAGCCAATATAAACAGAACGATACCAGCTAGATAAAACAGCATCTAAATTGCCATTTTTTAATTATAAGATAAAATATATATATATAAGCAGTCATGCAGAACAATAGCAACCAAAATACCCTAACAGGACTCATCTCTTCGATGCTAAATGTTAGAAACTTCTGGATCATCTTATCTAAAGACTTTGGAAAAAAGTGATCATGAATTTCATACCCAATAAAGTGTCTTCCATGTGCAAAGGCACATGATTTTATCAGATAAACTCTTCAAAATATCTCTAATCTATGTATTCTTCTTGTAGAAACCATTAGTTCAACCAAACAAGAGGAGATGAAAAAGTAAGAGCTCAAGTATGAAACTAGTTTGAAATGAGATAAAACTAAATTATTGATGCACACAAATGAGAAAACTGAGCCTTTGAGGAACTAAAAGGCAGTCAGTACGGATGGAGGGAGGGGGAAAGCACGGCAGGGAGGACCCAGGCTGCACGGGTGTACTTGGGCCAGGTCCTACAGACCTTACAAGACATGCACATTTCTTTTTTAAACCTGTTCCTCTTTGAAAGAAATATGTCTAACAACTTCTAAAACATATTACTCAGATAATTAAAAACAGGTCTCCGCCTCAAATTATACAAAGCCTTCCCAATTCTGTAAAATAAGTGTGAATACTCCAATAGAAAAATTTTTTTAATGAAAAGACTGGACCTAAAAAGACAAAAATGTAATTAAAAATGCAAAATTTAGAAGTGAGGTTTGGCAGCTAGGATCCAAGATGGCCAAATAGGAACAGCACTGGAATGCAGTTCCCTGTGAGAACAATGCAGAGGGCGAGTGAACACCACGTTTCCAAATGAGTTATTACTGCCTACAGACCAGGAGATTCCTGGGCTAAAAAGTGCTACCAGTTTCCAGCATGGCTGTTTTAGCAGGTGCAGCGGGTCTCTGCACAAAAACACAAATCTGGGCAGCCGTTTCAACTGGTGCTGGAATGCCTGGGAGACAGAGGCACCTATTCAACTGAAAAAAAGGTGGCTGAAACAGAGAGCCAGGTGATCTGGCTTGGCGGGTCCCACCCCCATTAAGACCAGCAATCTGAAACGCTCTAGACTGAGAGTTTCACAGCAAGTGCAGCTGGACTCGGGACAGTCCAGCTCTGTTGTGGGAAGGGTATCTGCCATTACCAAGGCAGTCCACCATTACTGAGGCTGTCCGCCATTACTGAGGCAGTCTGCCATTACTGAAGCAGTCCGCCATTACTGAGGCACTCCGCCATTGCTGAGGCACTCCGCCATTGCTGAGGCAGCCTACCATTACTGAGGCAGACTGCCATTACTGGGGCTGTTCTAACTATACCTCTATAAACAAAACCACAAGGAAGTTCACACAGTAGCTGGGCAGAGCCCACGGCAGCTCAGCAACACTTCTGCTGGCAGACTGTGACTAGGCTACCTCCTTGCTGGGCAGGGCAGTTCTGAAAAAAAAGGCAGCAGCATGTCAGGAACTTATAAATAAAGCCCCCCCCTTCCCAGGACAGAGCACTTGGGAAAAAAGGCAGTTATGAGTTTCACTGCAGCAGACTTAAACGTACCTGCACAGCAGCTCTGAACAGAACAATGGAGCTCACAGCTCAGCACTTTATTTCCTATAAGGGACAGACTGTCTTCTCAAGCAGCTCCCTGATCACCATAGATCCAAAGAGTCACCTCATAAAGGACAGCTCAGGCTGACATTTGGTGGGTATCCTTCTAAGATGAAGATAACCGAAGAAGAAACTGGCAGCAACCCTTACTTTTCTCCAGCCACCACAGGTGATCCCCAGTCAAGCAGGGTCTGGAGTGGACCTCCAGCAGTCCTACAGCAGAGGAGCCTGACTGTTAGAAGGAAAACTAAAAAACAAAAAGAAATAACTTCATCATCAACAAAAAGGACATCTGCTCAGAGACCCCATCCAAAAGTCATGAACTACAAAGACCACAGGTAGTTAAATCCACAAAGATGGGAAGAAACTAGCACAAAAAGGATGAAGATACCCAAAACCAGAATGCCTCTCCTGCTCCAAGGGATCACAACTCATAACCAGCAAAGGAACAAAGCTGGATGGAAAATGAGTCTGATGAATTTACAGAAATAGGCTTCAGAAGGTGAGTAATAATGAACTTTTCTGAGCTAAAAGAACATGTTCTAACCCAATGCAAAGAAACTAAGAACCTTGAAAAAAGGTTTGATGAAATGCTAACGAGAATAAACAGCTTAGAGAAGAATATAAATGACTTGATGGAGCTGAAAAACACAACATGAGACCTTGCGAAGCATACACAAGTTTCAATAGCCAAATTGACCAAGCAGAAGAAAGAGTATCAGAGATTGAAGATCAACTCAATGAAATAAAAAAAGAAGGCAAGATTAGAGAAAAAAGAGTGAAAAGAGGTGAACAAAGCCTTCAAGAAATATGGGATTATGTGAAAAGACCTAATCTACGTTTGTTAGGTGTACCTGAATAAAGGAGAGAATGAATCCAAGCTGGAAAACACTCTTCAGGGCATTATCCAGGAGAACTTCCCCAACCTAGGAAGGTGGGCCAATATTCAAGTCCAGGAAATACAGAGAACACCAGAAAGATATTCCTCAAGAAGAGCAACCCCAAGGCACATAATTGTCAGATTCACCAGGGTTGAAATGAAAGAAAACATGCTAAGGGCAGCCAGAGAGAAAGGTCGGGTTACCCACAAAGGGAAGCCCATCAGACTAACAGCAGATTTCTCAGCAGAAACCCTACAAGCCAGAAAAGAGTGGGGGCCAATATTTAACATACTTAAAGAAAAGAACTTTCAACCTAGAATTTCATATCCAGCCAAACTAAACTTTGTAAGCAACGGAGAAATAAAATCCTTTATGAACAAGCAATTGCCGGGAGATTTTGTCACTACTTGGCCTGCCTTACAAGAGCTCCTGAAAGAAGCACTAAACATAGAAAGGAACACCAGTACCAGCCACTCCAAAAATGTACCAAATGGTAAAAGGCATCGTCAAAATGAAGAAACTGCATCAACTAATGGGCAAAACAACCAGCTAGCATAAAAATGGCAGGATCAAATTCACACATAACAATATTATCCTTAAATGTAAATGGGCCAAATGCCCCAATCAAAAGACACAGACTGGCAAATTGGATAAAAAGTCAAAACCCATCAGTGCGTTGTATCCAGGAAACCCATCTCACATGCAAGGACACACATAGGCTCAAAATAAAGGGATGGAGGAAGGTTTACCAAGCAAATGGAGAGCAAAAAAAAACCAGGAGTTGCAATCTTAGTCTCTGATAAAATAGACTTTAAGGCAACAAAGATCAAAAGAGACAAAAAAGGGCATTACATAATGATAAAAGGATTAATGCAACAAGAAGAGCTAATGATCCTAAATATATACACCCCCAATACAGGAGCACCCAGATACATAAAGCAAGTTTTTAACAACCTACAAAGAGACGTAGACTCCCACACAATAGTAGGGGGAGACTTTAGCACTCCACTAGACAGATCAACGAGGCAGAAAATTAATAAGGATATCCAGGACTTGAACTCAGATCTGGACCAAGCAAACCTAATAGACATCTACAGAACTCTCCACCCCAAATCTCAGCACCACATCACACATAATCTAAAACTGACCACATAATTGGAAGTAAATCACTCCTCAGGAAATGCAAAAGAATGGAAATCATAACAAACAGTCTCTCAGGCCACAGTGCAATCAAATTAGAACTTGGGATTAAGAAACTAACTCAGAATCGCACAACTTCATGGAAACTGAACAACTGGCTCTTGAATGTTGACTGGATAAACAATGAAATGAAGACAGAAATAAAGATGTTCTTCAAAACCAATGAAAACAAAGACACAACATACCAGAATCTCTGGGACACATTTAAAGCAGTGTATACAGGGAAATTTATAGCAATAAATGCCCACATGAGAAGTGAGAAAAGATCTAAACTCGACACCCTATCATCAAAATTGAAAGAGCTAGAGGAGCAAGATCAAAAAAAACTCAAAAACTAGCAGAAGACAAGAAATAACTAAGATCACAGCAGAACTGAAGGAGATAGAGACATAAAAAAAACCTTCAAAAAATCAATAAATCCAGGAGCTGGTTTTTTGAAAAGATCAACAAAATAGACCACTTGTCAGATTAATAAAAAAGAAAAGAGAGAAGAATCAAATAAATGCAATAAAAAATGATAAAGGGGATATCACCACCGATTCCACAGAAATGCAAACTATCATCAGAGATTACTACAAACAACTCTATGCACATAAACCAGTAAACCTGGAAGAAATGGACAAATCCCTGGACACTTTTACCCCCCCAAGCCTAAACCAGGAAGAAGTCAAAATGCTGAATAGACCAATAACAAGGGCTGAAGTTGAGGCAGCAATTAATAACCTACCAACCAAAAAAAGCCCAGGTCCACATGGATTCACAGCCAAATTTGACCAGATGTACGAAGAGAAGCTGGTACCATTCCTTCTGAAACTATTCTAAACAATCCAGAAAGAGGGAATCCTTCCCAAATCATTTTATGAGACCAACATCATCCTGATACCAAAACCTGGCAGACGCTCAACAAAGGGAGAAAACTTCAGGCCAATACCCATAATGACCATAGATGCAAAATATTCAATAAAATACTGGCAAACTAATTGCAACAGCACATCAAAAAGCTTATACATCACGATCAAGTAGGCTTCATTCTGGGGATGCAAGGCTGGTTCAACATATGCAAGTCTATAAATGTAATCCACCACATAAACAGAACCAAAGACAAAAACCACATGATTATCTCAATAGATGTAGAGAAGGCATTTGACAAAATTCAACAGCATTTTATGCTAAAAACTCTCAATAAACTAGGTATTGACAGAACACATCTCAAAATAATAAAAGCTATTAATGACAAACCCACAGAAAATATCATACTGAATGGGCACAAACTGGAAGCATTCTCTTTGAAATCTGGCACTAGACAGGATGCCCTCTCTCACCACTCCTATTCAATATAGTATTGGAAGTTCTAGCAAGAGCAATCAGGCAAGAAAAAGAAATAAAGGGTATTCAATTAGGAAAGGAGGAAGTCAAATTGTCTCTATTTGCAGACAACATGATTGTATATTTGGAAGACCCCATTGTCTCAGCCCAAAATCTCCTGAAACTGATAAGCAATTTCAGCAAAGTCTCAGGATACAAAATCAATGTGCAAAAATCACAGGCACTCCTGTACACCAGTAACAGACTTAAAGAGAGCCAAATCATGAGCAAACTCCCATTCACAATTGCTACAAAGAGAATAAAATACCTAGAAATGCAACTAACAAAGAATGTAAAGGACCTCTTCAAGGAGAACTACAAACCACTGCTCAAGGAAATAAGAGAGGACACAAACAGATGGAGAAACATTCTATGCTCATGGTTAGGAAGAATCAATATTGTGAAAATGGCCATACTGCCCAAAGTAATTTATAGATTTGATGCTATCCCCATCAAGTTGCCTGTGACTCTCTTCACAGAACTGGAAAAAACCACCTTAAACTTCATATGGAACCAAAAGAGAGCCCACATAGCCAAGACAATTCTAAGCAAAAAGAACAAAGCTGGAGGCATCATGGTACCTGACTTCAAACTATGCTACAAGGCTCCGTTCATCAAAACGACATGGTACTGGTACCAAAACAGAGATATAGACCAATGGAACAGAACAGAGGTCCTGGAGGCAACGCCACACATCCGCAACCTTCTGATCTTTCACAAACCTGACAAAAACAAGCAGTAGGGGAAGGATTCCTTGTTTAATAAATGGTGTTGGGAAAACTGGCTAGCAATGTGCAGAAAGCAGAAACTGGACCCCTTTCTGACACCTTACACTAAAATTAACTCGAGATGGATTAAAGACTTAAGCATAAGGCCTAACACCATAAAAATCCTAGAAGAAAACCTAGGCAAAACCATTCAGGACATAGGCATGGGCAAGGACCTCATGACTAAAACACCAAAAGCAATGGCAGCAAAAGCCAAAAGAGACAAATGGGATGGAATTAAACTCCAGAGCTTCTGCACAACAAAAGAAACAATCATTAGGGTGAACTGGCAACCAACAGAATGGGAAAAATTTTTTGCAAACTACCCATCTGACAAAGGGCTAATATCCTGAATCTACAAAAAACTAAAACAGATTTACAAGAAGAAAACCCATTCAAAAGTGGGTGAAGGACATGAAGAGACACTTTTCAAAAGAAGACATATATGAGGCCAACAAACATATGAAAAAATGCTAATCATCATTGGTCATTAGAGAAATGCAAATCAAAACTACATGGAGATGCCATCTCACACCAGTTAGAATGACAATCATTAAAAAATCTGGAAACAGCAGATGCTGGAGAGGATGTGGAGAAATAGGAACACTTTTACACTGTTGGTGGGAGTGTAAATTAATTCAGCCATTGGCGAAGACAGTGTGGCAATTCCTCAAGGACCTAGAAATAGAAATTCCATTTGACCCAGCAATCCCATTACTGGGTATATATCCAAAGGATTATAATTCATTTTATTATAAAGACACATGCACATATATGTTCATTGCAGCACTGTTTACAATAGCAAAGACCTGGAACCAACCCAAATGCCCATCGATGATAGACTGGACAAGGACAATGTGGCACATATACATCATGGAATACTATGCAGCCATAAAAAACAATGAGTTTTTGTCCTTTGTAGGGACATGGATGAATCTGGAAACAATCATTCTCAGCGAACTGACACAGAACAGAAAAACAAACACTGCATGTTCTCACTCATAGGTGAGTGTTGAACAGTGAGAACACACGGATACAGGGAGGGGAGCATCACACACTGGGGTCTGTTGAGGGGGAATAGGAGCGGGACAGTGGGGGGTAGGGAGGTTGGGGAGGGATAACAGGGGGAGAAATGCCAGATATAGGTGACAAGGGGATGGAGGCAGCAAACCACATTGCCATGCATGTACCTGTGCAACGATCCTGCATGTTTTGCACATGTACCCCAGAACCTAAAGTGCAATAAAAAATATATATATATATAAATGCAAAATTAAAAAAAACAAATATTTTTAACATTTCAAAATAAAAATAGCTGAAAAAAAGATACTCTCTAGTGTTGACAAGGGAAGGAGGAAATATACATTGGTTATGCAATGTTTGTAGAAATGTAAATTGGAATGATTTTCTTGGAGGACAGTTTGGCAGCATATGCCAAATGCCTTGCAAATATGCTACTCTTTGACTCAGTAATTCCACTTCTAGGAATGTGTTCTTGTTACTTTTCTTCATAGCATTTTCCTCAGATTTTTTAGAATCACTTTTTAATTTTATATTTGTTTGTGCGACTGTATGATTAATGCTTGTTTCTGTAAAGGCAGAGATTAGCCTTTTGTGCTTATTATTGTAAGCTAGCATGCAGTATATCCTTGAATAGATGAATTAAAATGTTTTAAGAAAGTATACACATACATATGTACATGTTGTAGGAAAATTTTCAATGAACTGAGTCATACTAGAGCTGTCTTCTACCAGTTATTCTGAATCTTAATTGTGGCAATGGTTACACATATTTATACATGTGTTAAAATTTACTAAACTTTCGATTATATGGTATATAATTTTTGAAAAAATAATTTTTGAAAAACTAATAAGGAAAAAACATGATACTGAAAATTCATCCCTTACCATATTTTACTATTTCTGTGCTTTTGAGTTATTGAAGTACTTATGGTGAACATGCTGTGTGATTGTGTGCTATTGCATTTTTCTTTCCAACTGTGCAGTGACTTCGCTATGGTAGCCTAAAATGGACCGCATGGGAGTATTTATACCACAGAAAGTGACAAATGCTAACAAATTAAGGTTTTTCTCTTTGGAGAGCCAGTTGTTAAATGCCGACCCGCTCTCCCTTGTTATGGACCCTGGCTTTGTAAGCAAATGTACCATGAGCTTTGGAACTTGGATAGTGCAGATGGGAGTGGATAGGAAGGTGTGTGGGTATAGGGCCTCCATCTGCTTATTTATCTGGGATCTGAAATGCATACAGGAATAGAGGAACTCTCTGGGAAATGTGAAGGAGGTATAACATTTTCCCTTTTTAGGCAAAGTTATTAAACTGTGTCTGAAAGACAGGGATTGTTGTGATGGAAGTCACTTGCTGGGAGAGGGAGCAAGACCCCTGTAGTGATTGAACACTTGCAACACCCATATCCAGCTGCTGAGAGTACTGAGCTGCTAATGGCTCACAGTTACCCCCTTCTCCAGAGAACTGCCCTCGACTGACCAGAAGCTGCCCTGCCTGAAGGGTTATGCTCCCTGCTCCTCCTCTGGAGACGGTCCATAGCCAGTGACTAGCTTGCATGAGGTATAAAAGGCTGGATCCTTGTACCTCTAGATGGAACAACTCTTTAGCACAATTCATGCTCCAGAGCTCTCTGCTCAGGCCGGAGCTGACTCATGCTGAGACCACACCCTCGCTTAGCTCCTTCTCCTGCCCTGCCCTGCTTCCCTTATTCCCTTCCCCTGAGAATCATCTTCAATAAATTAATTTATCATAAACCCTCAATTTCAAGTTCTTTTTGTATGTATCCTGGCCTCAGATAGAACAAAAAATGATTTCATTAGGGGAGTAGGTGAAGGCTTGATTAAGAACAGGCATGTGTGGGCTAGCAGGCCTGCCCTGCTCCTGTGCCACAGCCATTCTGTTAGCACGTGATGCTCTCAGAAAGTGGACATGTGGATGAAATTAAGATCAGAAGGTCGAATGACCAGGCACTTTCAGTCGTGAAGTGCCCTTATCTACACAACACACTGAGGTGGGAGCATCCTCACCACTCTGACCCATGCAGCTTGGGCATAGACTAGGAGATGCAGGATCAGCAGGGTGGGTATCTCTGTAGATTCTCTGGGTCCAGTAAGCAGTGCTAATAAGACAAAATTTGTAAAGACTCGTGGAGGTAGGATCCAGCGACACACAGGAATGGCGGCCAAGTTGGGATCTTGACTCTGGGTACCGTTAGGCTATTAGTAAGAAGTGGACGCAGCTCCTGGCTTCATCAAGAGGAGAGGAGACAGTAATGGAAAGGCGTTGCAATAGTGTAGATGGTTGCACATGAATGGCTGACTTCTGACTTCCCGGAGGGACCCAGTGGAGTTTCTGTTTCATTGCTGAAGAGTTTAAGGCAGTAAGAATGAAGAAAGAGCTCTGAGGGAGTTTTGCATGTATTCATTCAACAAATATTATTGAGCTAACCACTTGTCAAGCACTGCTCTACATTATCTTAGAGATCATGCTCCCTGGAACAAGCAGTGTGGCAGGAGGTAGCCTGCAGGAGGTTTACTGGGAAGTAATTTCAGAATAACATCAGTAGGGGAGTTAGGGAAGGAGGACATTATAGGCCCCAGCCAATTCCACAGAAAACCCTTGATTTGGAATGGCCCTTTGGAGTTGCTCCAAGTTGTGGTGAGGGGGCTGGGTCTTTAGGTGCCCCCAAACCTATAGCTCATTGGATGTGGGCTACCTGTGGAGGAAACGTAACTTTGAAAGGGTAACTCCCTTTGGCTGAAGGCCGTTCTGAGAGGACTTACATGCGCACCAGCCCTTGGAGCAGGTTGGGTAATGAGTACCTTGGTCCTCAGCATGTGATCTGGAGAGTGAACCGTGTCATTTGTTAGTGATACTGGGGTGCAACTGTGATAAAAAGAGAGAAACTCTTGCTTTATGGAGACTACGTTCTAGTGGAGACATAATAAATAAATGAGATTCTCAACGAAAATGCTATCACAGTGATCATTTCTGGTTGGGTAAGTTTATAAATAATTTTAATTTTTCCTATTCTTATGTACAGTTTGTAAGTAGCCAACAAGACGTATGACTTGGATAATTAAAAACCATAAACATAATTGTAAAAGTCTTCTAGAAGAATGTACGGGCAACAATAGTCAAGATTAATTTTGATTATGTAGAATCAGCAGAGTCATTTGTCCTATCAGCTGTTTAAATAAGAAGATGCAAGTCTGTACGAACAGATCAGTGGAACCAAACAAACATTTTAGAAAGGAGCCATACTTGACATAACAATTTGGTCTGTGATGCAGGTGGCATCATAGGAAGGTGTGTAAGGCAATAGACTGTCAGGCATCAGGGTCTGTGTTGCTGGCTGTGTCCATGCTTAACCTTTCTGAGGCTCAGCCCCCAGATCTGCAGTGTCTGAGGCTTAGAGCAAGTGATGTATGCTAATGTGTGTAAAAGGATTTAGCACAATTCCAGGCATGTAGCAAGTACTGATAAGTGGTAGTGGAGATGATTATTAATAAAATCATTAATATTCACTCGATGTATGAAAGATTTTATGTTTAAATAAAATGGAAGTACATTCCAGGAGAATTAAATAATTAAATGTAAAAAACGATCACTACATTCCAAATGAGTTTAATAATTTTTTAAAAACCCATACATTAACATTTAAGTGTACCCAAATCAAAAGTGCTGAAATTATAGCTTTAAATGCAATTCAAGCAAAAAAAAATTTTTTTTTGAGAAATGGAATTTGGGCATCATTAGAAGTCTCCTCACGATGGCTGGACTTTTCCCTTGCAGAATCAATTTGCCTCCCTCCACTCTGATGGAAGTAGGAACTATGCTTCTTGTTTGGAAATTCCTTCTAAGTATCTATTTAGAATTCTGCCGTTGCAGCCCACCATTTTCTCTCCGTCCCCTGCCTTGTATTTTACATTACCCAATGCTCTGCTAATAGGAGCCGTCTCCAGAGACATTATGTGACCTCCTCTACCTGAGATCTGATAACTCTGAGAGTTTTCAGATGTTTAAAGTGTCAGGCACACCATTATCCAAGGAAATATTTTGCCAAGTTTCACAAAATCATTTTCCCAAACACCGACAGTGCTTTGTGAAGGATAAATAAGTATAGAAAATTGCGGGATGAAGCAAACATCCAGTGATTCTGTAGGTGGATCATTGCCAAAGCCTCCTGAAACCTTGTTTATCTTATTAAAGATAAATTAGCTAGAAACGAGCAAAATCATTTTGACAAAATAACTGTATTTGGCATATGTTTACTCTGACCTTCAAAAGCACTCCAAGTGTTTCAGATTTTAATATTCTGCTTTTTTCATTAGCTCTTCTTGCTCAAGTAACATTAAAAATACTTTTGTATTTTACTATTATTTATTGATTGTTCATCACCTGGTAAATTATGAAACTTGTACATTATGGAGAATTAGGAAAATGGAGAAAAGTGAAAAGAGAAGGAAAGTCAGTATTAACCTCATGAAGCAGACATAACCATAACTAACATTTTAAGGTATTTCGGTCATCTTATTCTTCAGGTATTTACAGAGATATAGCAAAATTGGGATTATACAGCATAAAAAGTTGTATCTCCTTTTAAAAATTAAAGATTATGTAGTAAATTTCATTTTAATCTTTCAATGATATTCAGAAACCTCATTTTTGGAGGTTATCAAGTATGTGCTTGTGTTGAATTACTCTAATTTACCTCCGTGATTTTTTAGACATATAGGTTATTTTCAGTGTTCGCTATTATGTATAACTTCTTTGTGTAGATCTATCAATACATTTATTTTTGGATTTTTTTATTTTGTCAAGCTAAATTTCTAGAAATGTAATTACTAGTCATAAGACATGAACATTTTAAAGGTTTTTCACGTGTTAATTTAGCCTCTCTGTATCTCAGTTTCCATATTGTAAAATGGGATAATATTAATGCAAACCTCTCATGACTGTTGAGAGGATCTAGTAAGATAACTAATTGTAAGATTTTAGCCAATTATAAAGTAGTATACAGTTCATTATCGTGAGCTATTCCATTCCATTCCCTTCCAGTCCGTGCCGGTTGGTTCTCAGGCAGCCTAATCAGCTGCATTCTCCTGTAAGCTTGCTCAACACAAAGGCAGAGACCGTTAATAAATTCCTGGGTAGCCAGTGGCTGCTGGGACCCAATGCCAGCATTTTATTCCCTTGAAAAGTCCCCATTGCTTTTGCTCCATTTCCCTACCTGTAGTTACATGCTTTGTATGTGAGCTGTAACTGTGTGTGATATGCATGAGCTAAAACAGAGCAGTACGAGGAGTGGTAAACAGCTTGCCCATTTTTTGCCATTCCATACCCAAAGGTTCAACCCAGCTCCAAGAAGTTTCTGGAGCTTCACTGTTCTGTGGAAACATGAAGGGTAACTAATAAATACAGTGTTTTATTTTTTAATGGAAAAAGGTAACTTCCTGAATGTGTTCCGAGAATTCATATTTACAGTCATAGGTACACATGCACACACACACATTCTCTCTCTGTCTCTCTGTCTCTCTCTCTTTCTCCATATACACATATTATATGCGTCATTAATAGGTTCAACATCCAATATCAGGGAAATCGCCGGGGACACGGCCAGCACAGCCAGGTTCATTCCGATGGCAGCCTGAATCTGCAGCAGGGACCTGAGAAAACTAACCTAGGAAAGCACTAGCTGAGCCCCCCTGAAGGCCCAGAGCTCTCTGACCATAAACTGTCTAAGGGATAATGAGCTTCAAGTCACAAAGTGAAGCAAAATGGAAGAGAAATTCAGGCCAGTGAAATAAAGTTGAAGTGACTGCTATGCTGAGGGACAGCAGTAGCTCACAAGGAGAATCTCATTTCATCGTTAATTTGCATATGGTGAAGATTGATTTTCTACGGCTAATCCAAATTTATGACACATCAGGTGATATTTAAAGGACTCAATGGAGCATTTAATAGCCAAACAGTTTTCCTGATTAGTACCCACTTGACCTGGTGGCCCAGAGATGAATGCCGATTACCCTGTCCCCCTCCTCCCTCCAAGTGGCTCTAAGCAGAATAGTTGCCAATCAGGCAGCAGAAAAACACAGCCAGACTGTAGTCAGAACATCCTGCCACTTAGAAGTTGGGAACTCTCAAAGTGTGGAAGGGGGTTGGTGGAGGGGACGGATGGATTTGTCTCTTTTCAAAAATGACACTTGTCAGGGTCTTTATGGCTTTCACCTCCCAGCCTAATTTATGCAGAATATATTTATAGAGCTGTCATTAGATGCTATCGTTTTTCTGATAATCTCAACAATCTTGATAGGTACGAGTTCTTAATTCCATTTGGCAAATCAGAAGACTGAGTCTCAGAGAAGTTAGGTAATCTATTTGTCCAATCACCTAGCTAATAAGCGGTAGGGCCAGGATTGAAACTCGGTCCAGGGTGACTCCAAAGCTTAGATGCTTTCCAGTTCTGCACGGCTCATTGAAGGTTCCTGGGTCACTGCTTGGGTTGGTGTTAGGTCTGGGCAGAAGCTATCTGGAGTCTAGGCCAAGGCAGGGGGTGAGCGTAGGCAGAGCCAGGCCAGAGGTCTCTGCATATATCTAGGTACCACATACCAGAAAATTTTGATCATGGCTCCATTTCTTTGCAACACTCATCCAGAAGTCTTGAAGAGAATTCACTGGTTGTAGAGTCTGGGCTCATCACCCAGAATTGATTTCCATTGCTCCATCGTCACGTGTAAGCCTATCAATAGCAACTCTTCTCCAGAAGTCAACTTCCCCAGCCTTCAGTTTCACATCAGTCAGGTGGACTCTGTCACCAAGATGGACGTGTTTGTTCTCAGGAAATCCATACAGCCCTGGTTAAAGATTGCAGAAGTGTATTATTTATCTACTGATGCATAAAAAGCACCTACAAAATTTGATGGCTTAATACATCGTCACTGTTGTCCCTGTGGGTCAGCAGTCTGGGCTGGGGTCAGCTGGGCTGCTCCTCTGTTGGTTTTCCTGAGGACACTCGTGTGACTGCTATCAGGCAGTTTCACTGGGGCTGGGTGTTCCAACATGACCCACTCACATGTCTGGCTGTTGGTTACAGCTCTTCTCTGGGCCTTGCTCGCCATGAGCTTTCTCACTCTCCAGCCAGCTGGACTGGGCCTCTCCACACAGTGTTCTTGGGTCTCAGGAGGGTGAGGGCAGAAGCGGCCAGGCCACCTGAGGTCCACGCTTGGAACTCTAACACCATCACTTCTACTGCAATTTATTGTTCAAAGCAGGACATGAAGCACCCCTATTCAAGAGAGTAGAGTAGACTCCACCTCTTGTTGGGGAAAGCAAAGGCACATGAAAACAGAAGTGGGAGAAATCGGTGACCCTTTTCTGCAGTCTTTCTCAAGGAGGAAAATAATCCTAGCTGGACAAAGAAGAGGCTTTACCCCAGGTTCTTCCAACTTTAACATGCACATGAACCACCTTGGGAACTGCTACAGTGCAGTCCGTCTGGTGTGGGATGAGAGTATTTCGAACAAGCTCTCAGCTGGCGCTGATACAGCCGGTTCACAAACTACAGTTGGAGAACCAAGGTTCTAATTACAGACATGGAGTAAGTCCACTCCCTGTTTTCTACTAAGGGCAAGTGCTGGCCTGCCCAATTATGTACTGGTTCTTCCAAGGGTAGAGAGCCACCCGGCCTATGCCTGTAATTTAAGATATGCAGCCAGTGAACTCAGTCAATGGAGCATGTGTATTACAGGTCCACTTTCAGAACCCTGACATGGATCACATGCCTGCTGGAATTACTTGATTCTGTTAGCTCTGTGTCTGTGTTTTCCACTGTGGCTTTGTGACCATACTGGGGAAGATCCTCAAATGTCAATATTAAAATGTTGCACTTTGACTGTAAAAATGCCATCATTCCCTTCTATAGGATTTTGAAATTAGATTTTAAATAGTTTGACATTTTGAGCATTATTATAACAGATTGCTTAGGCCAGATGGATGGTTCTCTGAGTTCTTTACCAGAACTTGTAAAGCTTGTTTAATTGCATTCAGTCACAACTCTCTGACACTTTAACTCCTCTTCCATCGGAGGCTGTGCATACCATCATGTCAGGAAGGGGCCCAGGCTTGGGGACAGATGCTCAGGTAACAGAAACCTGGGTTAAAGTCGGGGGCTCTGGTCATTAGGAACCCAGAGTATCTTTCTCTTTCTGATATGAATTGATGATGCAGTTTGTAATACAGCTAAGGTGAATGTCCTGAGTGTGTGTCTGTTTCTGGCTGATGTGGAAGCAATGAGGCCTTTATACACAAGAGTGGCTGATAATTACATTTGCTCATTTGTTTTTTTTTTTTTTTTTTTTTTATGCCACCAAGCCATTTTATTTTTGTTTTTCTAAATGCTGATCGCCTGGGGGGAAGCTGAGACAATGCATGTAGTTCTTCTTTCGATAGCGTGGTGCTGCAAATTTGAAAAAATGGTAAAAAACACAGACATAGATGATGGGCCACACGCATAGTTATCTTTCTCTCTGAATGAAAACAAATACAAATCAGGCATCAGGTCAACACCAAGAGATACTCGTTTGCTTTTAATGGTTGCCCAGTTGCCTTTCGAAATGAGGACTGAAGTATGATACAGTTACACAAAGAGGAAAAGAAAGTTCTAGTTACGAATGAATAGAATGCCAGCATTCCAAAAAATCACAGAAATCAATGACTACAAGCCTCTTTACAAATAGGAAAACTGGGGCCCAGACAGGTGACCTGACTTCCATGAAGCCCTGGAGCTTGCCCCCGGGCGTCCTAATTCACTCTACAGACTCCAACAAATCACAAAGGAGACTTTACACTCTGAAGTTTCTGTCATGCTACTGGTCCTGCTTCTAAGATTTCTTGCACCTTCACTGGAAACTTATGGTCTTGTATTTGAGGTTTTCCAAATCATTTGTTCAAAATCATGAGTCTGATAAAATCTATTTTCCCCTTACGGCCTGTTCCATTCTTCCCTGGAGCTTTCTCGTTTCACACTATCATGTTTTTATTAAAGTGACGCTGACAAATGAGGGAAATAAAACTCTTCTGAGGGTTGCTTTCCACCAAACTTCCTCTCTCTTCTGCGCTTTATTGAAGATCGAAAGGACAAGAAAAACCTCATATTATACCACTCAGTAGGTTTTCCGGAATTGTACGTTAAATTGGTTGCTTCTCTGAGGGTCCATCAGGGTTTGTGGGGGAGGAAGGTGAAAACATTTTGTGTGCAATGCTGCACACCTTATATATATAAGACCATTTAATCCTTGCAACGACTTTCCTCTATTTTACTGGGAAAAAAAATTGAAGTCAGGGTAGTTAAATAGCTTGCCCAAGATTACACTATTAGAAGAAGAATACGTTGGTTTGGAACCCAGATCCCCAAACTCTTTGGTCTTTGTTCTATACCAGTCATTCTCAAATGTTTGTCCAGGTTGAATTAGAATCATTGTGGAGATTTTTAAACATAAATTCTCAGGATTCACCCTCTAGCGTGTCTTACAAATCTGAGTTGGGATTCAAAAATTCTATTATATATCTTTGTTTCTATTTTACTTTCTATTTCTATATCTGCATGTATCTCTATCAGTTAGTACTTGATACATAATCAATTGTCCTCAAAAGTTTAATATATACCATTATTTAGCTCATGACTCTGTGACTAGGGAACTGGGGCTCTCCTCAGCTGGGTGGCTCTCCTGCTGGTCTTGCTGGGCTCACACATCCATGGCTGCTGCCAGGTTGACTGGGCACGGGCTGGTCTGTGATGGCCTCAGCTGAAACAGTTGGTATTTGCTCCATTTGGTCCGTCGCCCTCTAGCAGCTTAGCCCAGGCTTTTTATGTGGTAGCAGCACCGGGGTCCCAGCAGCAAAAGAGGGCAAGTCCTAACGCACAAGTGATTTTCAAGCATCTACTTGTATCACCGTTGCTCTTGTCTCACTGACCGTGGCAAGCCAAGTGACCAAACCTGGAGACAACATGGGTACTGCACATAGGCAGGGATACAGGGAAGACAGTTATTGTGACCATTTTTGCAACCAATATGTATCTCTAGATGAATAGAGATATTTGCTGAACATGCATGGAGATAAAGGTTGAAACAGTACTCAAGGGTATGGAAACGGGCATGCACGTCGTCTAGCCCCGTTCCTCATAATCCTGCTCTCCGAAGGACCCTACTTTTTACTATGCTTTCAGCTAGTGGTATATAACGTTTTACTGTTATTCAACAATTTGAAAAAATATCATAGTTGTATGAGTAAACTTAACTTACAGAGTCGAATTCTTCAATAAGTTTGTTACAAACAACAGAAGCTTCCGTCTTATTTTGTTCTCCCCAGAGGCAAATAGTTTCCATTTTTCTGGTTGATTCTTTTGTTAGTCACCTGCATATTACTAAGAATTCTTTTTTCTGTTTTTAGTTTTCAACTGTTCAGTATCTGTTGTTTTTCTTCAGAAGATGAGAACCCAGCCCTCTCTGCCTCACCTCTGCCCTCATCAAACCACACACGCTTTGCACCTCCTTCCTGGGGCTGAAGCCGTCTTAGAACCTTCTCTCCTGCCAGCCTGGGATTCAGCTGTCCCAGGTCAAGTGAGAGTTAGTCCCCATCCATTCGCTTCCAGCTTCCAACATTTTTCTCTTTCCTTTTGTTCTGTGGGTTTTTGTCTGTAAAGAGCCCCTTTACTGTTGTTTTGTTGGGATTTCAAGACAGAGTAAAAATATATCCATGTTCTCAGTCTGTCATCCTGATTTAGAAGTCCTACAGTATTTTTTCCTGATTTGTCAACATCAAGAAATGTCTATTGACACTCTACTTTGAAAGGCCAGCACTTTAGGTCATTTATACTATCCCTTTCACCCCCTTCTATTCCTTTTGATTTGGTTATATTCTTATTCTTATTTTATTTATTTGTGTCAGATCCTAGGCGGTAAGGACACAGCAATAAAAAACATAATCAAAGTCCCTGAACTCTCAGACCTTAAACTCTAGGAGGGCAAACAGAATCTAAATTATATATACATACATGTGCATGCAGTTATTACAAACATAAAATATAATGTATGAAATTATAAACATATAAAATTCGTGTATAGTTTCTGGGCCTTCTACGTCTGAAGTCTTGTGTCTTTTTCTAGCCCTGAAAAATACCTTCTGTTGTTTTTAAACTAATTATCTCCCCTCTATTTTCTGTTTTCTCTTTCTGGATTTTTGCTTGGCGGCTGTTGGCCCTCCTGGTTAAACCTTTCTCCTGGTTTCAGCCCTGCCACCAACTGCTGTCTCATCCCCCTTCTCTCTCCCCTGCTCCATCTCTCTCTCACTTTGCATCCTAAGACGTTTTAAATTATGGCTCCTGCATTGAATGTTTAATGTAGTAATTATATTTTTAATTTTCTACATGCAACGTAGACAGCGATTCCCCTCCAGCTGTAACCCTGTGAAATCCATCAAGGGACCCACAAGAAACAAAGTAGGCAAGCCGAGGAACTAACAGCATTCTCGTAAGGAAGCCTGTTTTCCCAAGTTTAGGCCTGCCAGTTAGTTTTCTTTAGCTATCCCAAGGGTTAAAGATAAACAAGCTATAAATTCCGTATTTTATTTGCTGGTGGCTCCACAGTTCTAGCAGAGGACCTAGTATATGATCAAAAATTTGTTACTAATTTACTTAATAACACTATTTAGTGAATATTTATTGCATGTCGTGCCCCGTTAGGCTTGAAATACATCAGAGAACAAACAAGACAAAAATCCCTCATTCTAGTGAGGTGAAATAGATAGTAAACAATATGAATAATAAATAAGTAAATTACATAATATGTTACAAAGCGGTAAATGCCATGAAAAAATAGAGGTGAGTACACACTCACGTTCATTGTAACATTATTCGCAATAGTTAAGAGATGAAAGCAACCTAAGTGTTTATTGATGGATAGATGGATAAACAAAATAGAATTCCAAGATCAAGGTGTCAGCACATTCTGGGCCCAGTGAAGCTTGCTTTCTGCTTCAAAGATGGTGTCTTTCAGCTATGTCCTCATATGGCAGAAGGGGCAAACACTGTGTTCTCATGTGGTGGAAGGGCAGACAGCTCCCTCTGAGGTGGAGACGGCACCTCAAACACCTTAAACTTCTTTTATAAGGGTATTAATCCTATACATGAGGGCAGGGCCCTCATGAGAATCATTTCCAAAAGGCTCCACTTAATACTATCACATTGGATGTTAGATGTCAACATATAAATTTTGGGGGAAATACCAACAAGCAGATCAAAGCATTCTAGCCCCCTGAGTTTAGTCCTTCCAACATGCAAAATACATCTCTTCCATTCCAGTAGCCCCAAAAGTCTTAATTTGTTTCAACATCAAGGCAAAAGTCTAAACTCCAGAGTCTCATGTAACTATCATCTAAATCACGTTTGAGTAAGACTCAAAGGTGTGACTTATCCTGAGGCAAATTCCACTCCAGCTGTGAGTCTGAAATCTAACAAGTTATATGCTTCCAGACTACAATGGTGGAATAGACACAGGAAAGGCATTTTCATCCTAAAAAGGAGAAACAGGAAAGAAGGGAGGGACAACAGGTCCCAACCAAATTTAAAAGTCAACAGGGCAAACATTAAATCTCAAAGTTCCATCATAATCTCCTGTGGCTCCATGTCCCACTTTCTGGACACATGGGTGGGGCTTGGTCTCCCAGGGCTCTGGGTGGCCCTGCCGCCGTGGGTTCCTGGGTGTGGCAGCTCTCACGGATTGGTTTTGTGTCTGCCGTTCTCCCAGGCTCCGTAGTTCTGGGGTGTGGGGAACAGCCCTGACCCCCATGGCTTCACCAGGCATTGTCTTAGTGGGGACTTTCTGAGGTGGTCCCACCTCCAGGTCTCCACTGGATATCGTCCTAGTTGGGGTTCATTACAATGGTTCCACCATTGCTGTGGTTCTCTTCCTGGGCCTCGAGGCTCTTTGGCACAGCCTTCCAAATCTAGGTGGAGGTAGGCATCCCCTCACAGCTCATGCACCTGGCACCCTGGTGGAGACGGCACCTCAAACATGCTGCCAAGGTTTACCATCTGTGCTTTCTGGAAGGGCTGGACAAGCTGCACCTGCCTGAGTCACAGTGGCGTGGCCAAGGGGTGCTGCACTGTAGCTGGGGGAGTGGGGCCCAGAAATCATCCCGCTCTCAAGGCCCTGGCGTTCTGGGCCTGCGATGGGGAGGGCACCCCTCAGAGAGCTCCAAAATGCCTTTGAGGTCATTCTTCCATTGCCACAAAGAAGAGCACTAGGCTTCTGCCCACCCATATTAATCTCTTTATCGGATGGTCACTTGGCCACACCCTTGGTGTTATCTCCCAAACATGCCTTTCCATTCTTTACAGTATGGCCAGGCTGAGAATTTTCCAAATCTTTAAGTTTGCTTCTCTTTTGATTATAAATTCCCTCTTTAACTTTCTTTCTTCTTCTCCCATTTTACTGTAAGCAGTCAAGAGCAGCCATGCCTCACCCCCAACACTTTACTTAGAGATTTCTTCCACCAACTATTCTATTTCAGCACTCACAAGCTCTGCCTTCCACAAAACACTAGGATGTGAATCCGATTCGGCCACGTGATTGCTGATCCTTTATACAAGGATGGCTGTTCCTCCAGTTTTTAATAACATGTTTTAATTTCTGTCTGAGACTTCATGAGAACAGTGCTTCTCAGCCACATTTCTGCAGACACGCTAATCGTGACCTTTCAGGTAATCTCTGCAAAGACTGACTCATCCTCCACAGCTCTCTTCTTTTTCTGAGCCCGCACACTAATCACCCTGAATGCTCTGTTCACAGCAATGTGGGCTTTGTTCAGCTGCACCCCCAAACTCTCAGTCTTTACCCGTCACCCAGTTGCAAAGCCTCTTCTACATTTTCACATTTTTAGGGTTGTTGTAATTGCACCCCACTTCTCAGTACCAATTTCTGCCTTAGTTCAGACTGCTATAACAAAATACATTAGATTGAGTAATTTACAAGCAACGTAAAGTGAGTTATTGCTCACAATTCTAGAGGCTGGAAGTCCCAAGCCCAGCGTACCAGAAGATTCAGTGTCTGGTAAGGTTTCACTCTGCTTCATAGAGCTTGCCTTCTGGCAGTGTCCTCACATGGCCTAAGGGCAAGGCAGCTCCCGTCAACCTTTTGTAAGGAGACAAATCCCATTCTTGAGGGTGGAGCCTTCATGATTTAACCTCTTCCCCAAAGGACCCATCCCTTAATACTCTCACACTGTATATTAGGTTTCAACATATGAACTTCAGGGGTACACCAACATTCAGACCATAGTACGATGGGATGTTATACAGCCTTAAAAAGAGGGAAATTCTGACACACACTACCTGGATAAACTGAGACAAATATGCTAAGTGAAATAAGCCAGACACAAAAGAATGAGTACTCTATGATGCCACTCATAAAATACCTGGAGAAGTCAAATTCGTTGAAACAGAAAGTAGAACAATGGTCACCAGGGGCCGGAGGGGGAGGAAGAGGGGAGCTGTTGTTTATTAAGCACAGAGTTTCAGTTTTGCAAGATGAAAGCATTCTGAATATTAGTTAACAATGTGAGTTACTTAACACTACGGAACTGTACACTTAGAAATGGTTTAAGATGGTATATTTTATGTTAAGCACTTTTTTACCGCAATTTTTAAAAATCTGAAAAATAGTAGGACTGGGGCGCCGAGGGCAGGGGGCTCAGGGAGGTCTCAGTGTTAAGGGAGTGGTTAGGACGGGCCCAATTGTGAAAGTAACACTTCAGCGAAGATAGGAAGGAAGAAGGGGATGGTCACATGGCTGTCCGGAGGATTTTAATTCCAGGCAGAGAGAGCAGACAATGCAAAGGAGAAGGCTCGGCCTCCTATGTGTGAAGAAGGGCAAGGAGGCTGATGTGATTGGAGAGGGGTGGGTGGCTTTGTGTTTGAGATGGGAGCCATCAGAGGGCCCTTACCGAGGGGTGACATAATCTGACTTAGGTTTATAGGGATTCCCTCTAACCAGGGGAAAGGGTAGAAGCTGGGAGACCATTTAAGAGGCTCTTAGAATGGTAAAAGTAAATAAATGAATAAAGAAACAGATAAACAGAAACCATAAAATTAGGGAATGCTGAAGCTGTTGTATATTATTGTGTAGTGAAGAATTAACTTCACCCAAAGCAAGTGCTGGCCTTTGTCTTCAGCTGCTAGAAGCTGATCTCTGGGTTCCTTGAATGTCTTGTTTGGGAGAAGTGTTTTTGTTTGCCATGGATTCTTAGCCACTGGACAGCCTAAATAATCCAATATGGTGAGGACTTTGGCACATGCTGTATCAGTTCTGATCTTTTTCCAGCCTCAGTTTAAGAACTGGAAACTAAAACTTCTAGCCCCAATCTCCAAGAGAGGAAGAGGGACTAAAGGTCAGCTAACATGGGCAGTATGTGATCAAGCCCCAGAACAAACACTGGACGATGGAATTCAGTTCAGCTTCCCTAGCTGGCAGTATGCTGGAGTATTATTACTAATTGTAGTTGGCCGGAGGTAACATTTTCAAGGACTCCCTGGGAGATGACTGGCAGTTTTCTGTTTGGGACCCTCCCCGACCTTGGCCCGGTGTATCTCTTCCTTTGGCTTGTTCTGACTTGTATCCTTTTGCTATAATAAAACTGTAATTGGAAACATAGCTCTTTCCTAAGTTATGTGAGTAGTTCCAGCAAGGTTATGCCCGAGAAAGTCTGTGGGTGGGGAGCCTTGAATTTGTAGCCAGTTGGTCAGAAGTGAGGGTGGCCCTGAAGATCTCAGCTTGTAGCTGCTATCTGAATATTTGCAGGCGTGGTAGTTGTGTTGGAAGACCGTGCCTGTAACTTTTGGCAAACTTATTGCAGTTATATATTTCATTACGGTGGCTACTGAACTATATCATATGCATTCTGTCACAGAGTTTCACTTCCTGGATTAGAAGTTTGCAAATTATAGCCCATAGGCAAAATATGGCCCACTGTCTTATTTTTGCAAATAAAGTTTTATTAGAAAACAGCTGTGCTCATTCCTTTATGTGTTATCTATGGGTACTTTCATGCTGCAACAGCAGACCTGAGCAATTGTGGCAGAGATGGTACCGTCTGCAAAGCCTAAAATAGTTACTGTCTGGCTCTTTATAAAAAAAAAAAAAAAAAAAAAAAAAAAAAAAATTGCCAGCTCCTGCTCCTGACCTGGACCTGACCCTGACCTGGGAATTGGGAGTATGAACTCAGAGGGTCACCAAATATGGGCGTTGTCTTTCACAGGACAACATTGTCCTGATGGCTCCTACAGGACAGGGAAAGTGATACGTAGTAATGGCTTCAGCGAAAGGAGGGCAAATTGCTAGTTAAGTGTGGCACTGTTGCTCTGTTAATGTAAAATGACAGCTCTCAAAGGTGGCTTCCACCTTGACCTCTGTCATCAAAGTATATTCTACGGTCAGGCGCCATAGCTCATGCCTATAATATCAGCAATTTAGGAGACCGAGGCAGGTGGATTACTTAAGGTTGGGAGTTCAAGACCAGCCTGGCCAACGTGGTGAAACCTTGTCTCTACTGAAAATATGAAAATTAGCCAGGCATGATGGCACATTCCTGTAACCCCAGCTACTTGGGAGGCTGAAGCAGGAGAACTGCTTGACCCCAGGAGGTGGAGGTGGCAGTGAGCCGAGATTACAGCACTATTCTCCAGCCCGGGTGACAAGAGTGAGACTCCATCTCAAAAAAAAAAAAAAAAAACTCTCTCCTCTCTCTCTCTCTCTCTCTCTCTCTCTCTCTGTGTGTGTGTATGTGTGTGTGTGTGTGTGTGTGTGTGTGTGTGTATATTCCATAGAAGAGAGGAAATTGGTCCCCATGACATACATCTCTAATTTTAGGCTTAACATTGATGGTAATTTACATTAAATATTCTACAAATCTTGCCAACAACTAACATAATAGGTATTCAGTTCTTTTAAACAATGCCAGCTGAAGTCACTGTGTCTGAAGATTGGCTTGAATTCCATTCTTAATTCTGTAGAAAGTGAATGCTGCCCTGATACTTCTCCCAGGACTGCGAAAGTTATGTCCCAAGGGCCACTCACACCGAGCTCCGGCCTCTGCTGAACTAGTGCCGTTCTGGGCCCCTCTTCCCACCCACATATGTTGTTCCCAGCCTGCCTCCCTGAACGATGGCTGAAACTCATCCACTTCTAGACTCATGGAAGGCCGTTTCAGGTTTATGAGACTTTGCCAAAAGTTAGGAAAGACAGAGAACCTGACGTGGCAGTCAACATCGGCAACTTACAAGTAAATACTGCAGCACAGCGGTTCCCAAACTGTGTCCGGGCGCCTTGAGATGTTGTAGCCAACTTATGGAAATGCTATGAGGGCACCGGGCGTGGTGGCTCGTGCCTTTTGAGATCCCAGAACTTTGGGATTTTCGCCATGTTGCCCAGGCTGGTTGCGAACTGAGCTCAAGCAATCTGCTGAGGAGCTCGAGATGAGCCTGGACAACATGGCAAAACTGCATATAGCCTGGGTGACAGAGCCAGACTTTGTCTCTAAAAAAGCAAAGAAAAAAATGCTATGAGGTATTCTATATTTTCAAGGTAAACAAAGCGATACTCAGTATCTGTCAGGTACGCAGCAGAAGTTACTAGCTCAAAGGAGTTCACTGTTTCAACGGTAGATCGCGCTACATCCTCGCAGTGATATCTTTGTGAAATCTGAATGTTCAGGGTTACTGAGATAAAAGGCGAGCACTGAGTGAAAATCAACACGGAACAGGAAATGAGGGTGGGGGTGCCCAGTCTTAGTCCAGGGTTTGAGAGGTGTGCACATCCAAGGTACACACATCTGATCACTCAGTCATGGTGGTTATTTAACAGTAAAATAACATTATTCTTATTTGAATTTACATTATTACTTCAAACTACAAGTGTTCAGACATATTAAGCTGGTTGAGTTTGCTACTTAATAAAGGAACTGTCCTTTCTTGTGGCCCAGGGGACACTATGGAAAACTGTCAGAGACACCAAGGGAGCAGTGAACCAAGAAAGTTTGGGAGTGGCTGTTACAGTAATTACTGCTGTTGGAGGAAAGTCACTGGGTCATTTCTACCATGCAGGTACCAGCTCCTGGCTCGGGCTTGGCATTTATTTTCTCTCTCTGCCGTGCTACTGTTTCCCAGCTGCTGTTTGCTTCCCATGCAGAACCCTTCAGTCATCTTCCCCGTTTCTCTGCCTCCTTTCAGAGTGTGCCCTCAGGGCGCTGCTCCCTGCCACCCTCCAGCAACTTATCAATGTATTTCCCTAAACAAAGACAATTTCCTCTCTAAAAACAATTCTTTTACCAGCAATTAAAAAAAAAAAATTCTTCCTCTTCTACTATAAATCGCTGTGCTATGGGAGAAGAGGCTTGAATCACCAGAGCATGGCACTCAAGAACAGGGTGAAAGGAAGATCAGATCAAAGGCAAAATTGGTGAATAAAGGCAGAGACTGCACCTAAGAAAAGGTTGATTCTTCACAGTTTTACTGTGACCACAAGCTGTGTGCCCAAAACACATTTAAATCTGTCCAGAGTCCAAATGCAGAGCCTATAACAGATGAACTCTTTTTCCTTAACTCTGTAAAACTGAATATTTTCTGACCTCAAAAGGCAGGATTTTATATCATTGGGATGCTTTATTTCCTCCTGCAATTAAATATACCAGTATAAGCTGTGAGAGCAAAAGCTGGTAATTTAGTCCCGCAGATATGTCTGTTTTCTCAAACATTTTAATGAAATTTTTCTTGATCAACACCTTTGGATTTTGAGCATACACACCAACCAATCCTTGCCTTGCTTTATCGTTTATTCCATTCTTATTTCAGAAGAACATTAGACAACTTGGCCAGTCCAGGAGGGTGTGGGGAAAACAGCTGATTCTTTTATGAGAGCGGATTGGTCCTGGCAATTATGAAGCCCTGACTGCACTGAGGTCCGATGAGTGTAATATCCGTGTTCTCTCCACCTCCGGCTCACTGCGGCAACATCCTCTTCCACATCCATCACTGTCTCATGCCTGACAGAATGATAGGCACACAAAGTCATTCCTTATTGTAGGTGAAATCTCTCACCCAAATGGTTTTTTGGTAGTTACTCTGACACATCTCTGGCCAACAGGCTCCTGTAAAATGGGTTCTACATTCTGCTCTGCTTTGCAAGAACCACCTGTTTCCAGGTTTCTTTGCATTTATTTGCATTAACCTCCATGGCAAGCAGGACCTCTGCACTGTTAACAGCACTCTGAGAGGCCATTTACATAAGCCTTTTCATTTACATAATGCATAGACTTAATGGATGAGGGTGAACGTGGCATTCTTGGTGCTTCTGTTGGGAATGCTTGCTTGGAATTACTTCTGGTTCATCAGTCTGAAGGACCCAAGATCTCCTGAAATTTTGGGTGAAAAGTCCATGTTTTATTTCCTATCCTAATTTGTCGAGATCTCAATCTGATCTTGACCAAGCACTTTTCTGTAAATGACTCCTACTATTTCAGGCACCAGACTAACTGCTTATAGTAATTCTTCTCCAAACACAGCCACCATCAATTCCTTCCCCTCCTGGATGTGCATTTGTTCCTCATTTGAAAAGATGAAGCTTATTTCTCCTTCCCCTGAATCTAGGCTGGCCTTTAGAGTTTCTCTGACCAATAAACATTGGTGGAGATGATGCTATGCTGGTTCCAGGTCTAACCTTTAGTGAGGCTGGGAGTGTCTGCTGCTTCTCTCTGAGATGCCAGCTGCCAAGTAGGGTGACCAAATAACTCTGATTCTACCATGCTGTATGAAAGCCCAGTTAGGCTAGATGCAGTGACTTATGCCTGTAATCCCAACACTTTCGGAGGCCGAGACAGGAGGATTGCTTTAGCCCAGAAATTCAAGAGTAGCCCGGAAAACACAGTGAGACCCTGTCTCTACAAAACATAAAAATAAAAAAATTAGCCAGATGTAGTGTGCCCTTGTAGTTCCAGCTACTTGTGGGGCTGAGGTGGGAGGATCACTTGAGCCCAGGAGGTCAAGGCTGCAGTGAGCCATGATCATACCATGGTACTGTAGCCTGGGTGACAGAGCAAAACTTTGTCTCAGTAAACATGAGCAGGAAAAAAAAGAAAACCCAGTTATCAAATGGAGAGGTCACAGACACACACACACACACACACACACACACACACACACACACACAGCACCATCTTGAATGTTTCAGCGCCAACATCCACCACACAGAAGAGAAGAACCACCCAGCTGAGCCCAGCCTAGATGGCAGAATTTTGAGAAATCATAACCATTGTTTTAAGTCACTAAGTTTTGGAATGAATGGTTATATAGTAGCAGATAACTGAAACAGTGCTTAATATTATTTAAATTAATAAATATAACAATCAACGCTGTTAGGTATGAACCACTCTCCACATTTCACAATTGAGGAAACTGGGGTTTTAAGAATTACATGACCTGCGGATGTCCCACTGCTAGTAAATGACTGAGCAGGCACGTGATCCCAGGCTGCCTGATTTCAGTCTTCTCACTTACCAAAATATGCTCATGCCTCTCCACAGAGAATCAGGTCTCCCATGTACGTGGTATACGATAGCAGTGCCCTTTGTTCAAAGGAAACGTGAGAGTGCTTGGATTAACAGACGCTAGTGGCTCCTGACTACCCCTTTCCTCTATGGTTCCCTAAAGGACACCTATGTCAGGCTTTTTACAAAGAGAGATGGTGGCCGTGTGAACCAGGTCTGGGAATGACAGCTGCCGACAGGAACTAGAGGACGAGAGGACAGCTGGGAAAGGAAGTGGCATTTGTTGAATAGGTGCATGTGCTGCTATCTGTACATGACTGATTGGCTAATCCTTAGGCAACCTAATAAGGGCGGCATGATTATCTCTGCTTAACAGGTGAGAAAACTGAGACACAGAGAAGTTAAGGAACTTGCCCAAAGTCGCCTAGAAGTAAATAGCAAAGACAGGATTTGACTTCAAGTCTATCTCTCCAAAATCTGGGGTCTTTCTGAGTTAACTAAACCAAAGCCCAGGACTTACACCAGTTGTATAAGATTGAGATTTGAGATTTTTACGGTTGGAGGTCAGGAAGTTTTCAGGTTGTAAGCTTTCTTTCTCAATGTACTAATTTTGCCATAACAGAAAGCCAAGCTGGGGGTGAAAAGAGGAAAAGCAACAACAGTGGGAGCTAATGAAAAGACACATCTGTGTGGGAAAGCGAAGTAAAACAGAAAGAACTCCTGAGTGGAGCCTTCTGAGCTAACCAAGCATGGGGGGTTGCTGCTGCACGGAGGGCCTGCACGTCAGACGGCGGGGCTGACCCTCACGACAGGGTCCTTATGCCCACACAGAATGACACCCACTTCACTCCTCTGTATCAGACACCTACGGCAGAGACTGCTGATTGCTGTAGTGAGCCTCTAGGGAATTTTCAAATGTCTTGAGAAGTTAAATCAATCTCTAAAATTGCCCTGCATGTTTCATGGCTCCAGGGTACATTAGCAAAGATTCCAGAGTCCGCCAGAACTGCAGCCTTGTAGTTTCCGTCTGCTTAGAGGAAGCCTAGCTCAGTAGCTAAATCCTGGGACAGTTTGTCTGCCTTTGTGAACACCCACACACATACACGCACGCACACACACGCACACAACTGGTAAGCCTCACGGTATGGACCTTTATCAGCAAGCCAATCAGTGTTCTAGCTTCCTTTGGGTTTCCCAGTTACTTAGGAGTCAGTCTGGACAGTGTGTGCTCTCTCTCTTGTGCTCTCTCTCTCTCTCTCTTCCCCCTTCCCCCTTCTCCCTCTCTCCCTCTGTCTCTCTCCCTATCCCCCCCATCTCCCTCTCTCCCTCCCTCCCTCCCTCTCTCTCCCTCCCTCCCTCCCTCTCTCTCCCTCTCTCTCTCTCCCTCCCTCCCTCCCTCCCTTCCTCACTCTTTCTCACTGGCTCGCTCTGTCTGTCTTCTCTATCAGAATAGAGGCTGCAGGACCAGCTGAGTGTTGTCTGTGTTCCCTGTAGGCTGCACTAGAGACACGTGCAGTCTGCCCAGGCTGTTCCTGCATTCTGCTCCCTTCTGCCTTCATCCCTAGCACATAAGGGATGCTGGCATCTTTGGAATGCTCCCCTTTACCCAAGCCCACAGCAGGTGCTGAGGCTCTGGAAGTCTGTGGCTACTGGCTATCACTGTTCCCTCTGGGATTGCCTTGAGAGAAGAAGTGTGACCAGCCACCCACAGGCTGTGGGGTCCCCTATCCCTCCTTGTAGATCCCACATGGAGGGTGAAGCCGGGAGTCTGGAGGGGCCCTCCCACCTCTGACGTTCTAAGACCAGACAGTCTTTCCCATTAGCAGCCTGCCATGCTCAGAAGGGCGAGCCTTTCCTTCCAGTTCTTAAAGGCTCAGCCTTGCCATGCCCATGTGGGGAGCCCTTCTAGGGTCATTCTGGGAGGCACGATGCATGGATGAATCTATGAGCTTCTGTGGGTTTTGCTCTCCACACATAGAACTAGCTGCATATTTATATAACAGGCGAGAAGCAGACACACGTGGGGTTGGCTTAGTAATTAGACACATGGCTGGTCCCTTCCTTTTTTTGCTAAGTAATTGCAGCATCTGGTTTACCCCAAGAATGACTCTCCTATTAAAAGGCAGAGGGGAGGAAAGAAAGACCTTAGAAACCCACGCATATCTGCTGGTAGAGCTACTGGAGAAGCGGGCAAATTAAGAGTCTCATTGAGTAATTTTGTTTAAAGCAAAGCAGTGATAAGCATCGCTCCTGCCACCCTCTCCCCATCTCATAAATGCCTCCGAAAGCTTTAGACAACTGGAGCTTATCAGAAACGGACTAACAGTATTTTTGGAGCTGTGAGGTCATCCGTCATACCACCGGGAGGGTTGGATCCGGGGCTCCGGGCTCCATGACCATATGGAATATTCAGCCTTGCTTGCTCTCTGCACACTGAGCTGTAAGATCACGCTTATTGTTCTTTCCAAGCTGCATTAAACTGATCTGTGAATCTGTCTGAAGAGGTTCTTCGCTCATCACTGCAGAGCAGGGCTCAGGTTCATGGCTGAGCAGGCAGGCACACACTCTCAGATAAAAATGGTAAAGTATGGAAGAGAGAAGGCTCAGATATGGCACTCTGGGTTGGAAAACGACTTTGGCAAGCCATGCAATCTTCCTGAGACTCAGTTTTCTCATCTAACAAATGGGAATAAGAATAGCTAGCTCTGAGCACAGGGGCCAGGGAGAAGAAGAACAACAAAAATAGCCAGCTGACCAGGTAGCCAGCTAGATATTTGCCTGCGTGTCTCACAGGGTTATTTTGGAGCTCAAATAAGGGTGGCCAAAAAAAAAATGTGGGTTTTTAATCACTATAGAAATATGAGATGCTGTTATTTGGCCCAGCCACATTGCAAGGAGAGTTCTCAAGGCAAACACGGAGAAGAGCCTGCTTTGATTATGTCAGTTCAGAGTCACTCTTTTAAGGACCCTTGTCTTTATGATCCTTCTCAAGGTATTGGTTGATTTTATTTTCTTCATCTGTAAGAAGAGGAAATGTGGCCAGGTGCGGTGGCTCACACCTGTAATCCCAGCACTTTGGGAGGCTGAGGCAGGCAGATCACTTGAGGTTAGGAGTTCGAAACCAGCCTGGCCAACATAGTGAAATCTCATCTCTACTAAAAATCCAAAAATTTAGCTAGGCGTGGTGGTAGACGCCTGTAATCCCAGCTACTCGGGATGCTGAGGCAAAATAATCACTTGAACCTGGGAGTGAGCCAAGATTGTGCCACTGTACTGTAGCCTGGGTGACAGAGTGAGACTCCTTCTCAAAAACAAAAACAGGAAGAAGAAGAAGAGGAAATGCACACCCAGGAAAGCTTATGAAATTCCCAGCCCTAGGTCGACGAAAGGCAGGGCAGGGCAAGGCATCTGGGAGCTCTAGCCACTTTGGGGTGGCTCCCAGATGACAGTTTTGGTGGTTTCATCTCCTGAAGGAGGGAGGCACTCATGTCAGTTTCTCAACTCAGCCTCAAAGCCATTCTGCCTTGACTTCAATACATAATAGGTACATGTTGAATTGGTTTAATGAGACGCTAATTAAAGAAATATAAAGTAAAATGTCGCTGGGAAAGGATTGTCCAAGATGAGTGACAAAGTCTGTAGACAAAGACCAAGTAGAGGGTGGTCAGCTCTGTCTGCCGAATCTGAAGAGTTTCACAAGGTCTTCATGCATCTCTGAAAGCAGAACTGCCTCAGATCAAAGTGGACAGGAGTCATGGCACTTGGGAGCTGGGAGCACATTGAAGGATTCTCTTCCTTCATCGCTCATTTCACAGATAAGCAAAATGAGTCCCACCAAGGGAAAGGATTTGGCCTGAGTGACAAAGTACATAAAAGGCAGGGCTAAGACTAAAGCCCAGGTCCTCCATAAACATTATATTTCCAATAAATGTGGGACTATAACTTTGGTAAAAAGTAGCCAGAGTTCTAGGCCCACATTTCAGTTCTCCATGCAGGGCACCAAGCTACGCACCAAGCTGTGGCTGAATCTTTGATGCTTAATCATAGCCCCTTATCTAACCAGATTCTGGCAGGGCAGACTGTTGAAGCCTCTCAGGCGCTGAATCACAAGGCTGGAAGTGACCCAGAAAGGCCTGGAAGGAAGCAACGTGTCACCTGGACAAGAGGTGGAAGGACAGAGTATCCTGGTAGAGGCGAATTGATAGCAAGATGTCTTGGCAGGAGGCAAAATGGGAGAGAGATGGAAAGGGAGTGTCAGGGCGGTGACACAGGACGGGTAAGAGCGAGAAAGTCCTGTAGGAACCAAAGCAGGTGGAGAAAGAAAACCAAAACCAATGTGCTGGAAGTGGAGTGTAAAACAGCAACTTGCTTTTGAAAAACGAAAGTAAATCAAGCAAACAAAACCCAAAGGGATGATGCCCCTGGTGCAAGGCATGGAATACAAGAGCAGCATAAGCCTTGTGTGAGTAGAACAGAATGCCTGGCCCAGAACCCCGTGAACTACCTCAGCATCCAGAAAGAGTCAGAGGGACTGGTGAGAGTGTCTCCAGTCGTAGAGGACAGAAGCCGACGAGAAGGCAGGTGGACCTGTTCTTCTGTGCGCTGGCACCCAGAGCCTGTTTCATCCAGAGGTAAAGGAAAGGAGACAAAAGCAGCCGAGTTAATGCACAAATATTTCTAAAACGTTTGCTTCCATAACACACTCTTTTTTAAAACTGAGAAACAGTGACAGACCTAAGGGGTGGAGCCCTTTTTCATGAAGTGACGTTGCTCAGATTGTCCTTTTTCACTGAAGTGACATTGCTCAGATCGTCCTACAGTAGATAGCCAGGCTGGGAAAGCCGAGCTCTCTAGACGTGGGTCTGGATGGCATCTGGAGGAGAGCCAAAGCCACCGGGTCCCCTCCCACTTCCGGTCTTCAGTATATTTTTGGAAATGTGTGGTGTAGTTAAATGCCCCATTCTCATAAAGATTTTAGCCTTGAAATCTTTGGCTTTATTCTCAGCTGGACCTAGGCCCAGGGTGACCGTCACTTAAGTGATTCCATGCCTTGGGGAGCCTAAGTTAGGGCTTTCATGTTCAAAGGACATGGTCCATTGAAGACTTGGAATATGGACTTGCTGTGATCTTCATCGTCTTCAGTTCTCAGAGCCAAAGCAGGCTGACTTTGAAACGGTGGCTTGTATTCTCTTCCTCTCCTCCCCTCCGCCCCCATAGCATCAGCTGTTCAAGGGCAGAGGGAGATAATGGAATACAGGATTGGAGGAGCTGTGGCCACACCAGCAGAGTGCACCTCTTGGGCTTTTCAGAGCTTTTCCCCCAATAGGCAAACCTCTCCTAAGACACCCTTTTGTCATGAAAAGCAAACCATGTCAGCCAAAGTTTTCAACCAGACTTTGAGGGCTGGATCTCAAATAAAAGGAGAATGGTTTTGAAATCCGTATTCAGCCAGCATAGTTTGATATTCCAAACGTGCACAAACTCAGAGGAGGGTGCAAATTCTTTCCTTTCCTTGGGAGAGCAATGGGGGGTGGTATTAATGATTGTTCCAGGTCAAGGCATCAATTTGAGCTGGTTTAGGTACGCTCAGGAATAGGTCCTAACGTTGGAGACAGTCACACTGGGCAAGGAGGGGCCTGCACCGTGGATGAATGGCACCACGCAGCAGGGTGGGTAGAAGGCACACGCATAGTGGCAGTTGGAACATACGTTCAAGTGGCATTGCTTGCGAGTTTGTCAGAGGCCTTGTGTGTATCAGATGGGGGCTAAGAAAACAGGCTTGGTGCTGGAGCAGTCCAGGAAGTTCTGCGGGGGCATCACCAGCGCAGACACTTAAAGTTCACCTCAAGGGGAGAGAATGGGATGAGAGAGATGAGAAGACTAAAGACTAACTGAACACCCCACGTGAAAGTCTGTGCCAGGCACAGAATTACGTGACATCTACGGTTTTTCACTTAGATATCCATCCACAAGCGAAATAATGTTTTCCACTTTACAGAAGTAGAAACTGGCTAAGAGACTTGTTAGAACTGTGTGTCCAGGCCTCAAAGGCCTCAGCTGATGATGGTGCAAAGACACTAGTGAACATGGGCAGGAACCACTGTAGGGAACGGCAGCGGAGGAGAGGCTGGATGAGGCTGGAAGGTGCAGGAAAGGAGCAGGGAACGGCAGCAGAGGAGAGGTTGGATGGGGTTGGAAGGTGTGGGAAACTGGTAAAGGAGCAGTGGGCCAAGCCGTGGACAGTGTTAAGTGGCAGACAGATTTTCAGCTGGAGAATTTTAGCAGAGGCGTGACGACACTAGTGTCTTATGGCAGGCTAGGAGCTGCACAGAGGCTAGATGGAAGGAGGCATTCTCTATTGCAAGTGGGAAATGATAAAGAAACTGACATGGCGATCCAAGAATGAGACGATGTCGATCCAAACTAAGGTTTTTCAACAGCAGTGGAAGGGAATAGATGTGAACAAAAATCCCAGGAATAACCCATAGAACTTGTCATTTCACTGTGTAATGAGGAAAAAGATTTATCCTAGTAATAGATCATATTTGACTGTTTCAGATCTTCAAGGGGAGGCCAGGCAGTGTAAAGCCACCTCCACTGTGAGGCGAGGCTGAATGAAGAAAACTTCATTCTGAACGTTTTCCCCGTCTCTCCAGAGAGAGTTTCAGTGTGTCACAGCCACTGATGGTAGATGCTCTGATGTCCTCCTGCACACTGGAAGCACTGTCACTTCCTGCTGGATACAGTGCTGATGCACGGTGATTGCACGTCACTTTCACAGGGTTCTTCTCTTTTGGGAAGTGGGCTATGGTTGAGGAAGGAATGATGAATAACCTTAAAAGGAGTTCTTTTGATTTGGTGCAGTGGATGCTGTCTGTGCTCACTTGGATCATCTTTACCAGACTGGCACATCCACCCGCCTAGCTGCAACCAGTGTTGGCCGCTAAGAGCCCACAGCTGTCTTGTTCATTGGCCTTGAAGCCAATGGAGATGATCAGTCCTCCACCCACCCATCCGAGAGCAGTCATTGGCTGTCTGAACTAGAATCACAAAAACCCAGTCCCCTTGCCTCTAGGTGGAACCAGTTCTGTGGTTCAATTCACACTCCAGAGAACCTACATCAGTCTCCAGCTGAGACCCACATCTTTCATTAGTTCCACCCCTTGCTCCATCCTACTTCCTTGAGAGCTCTGTCCCAATAAATCACTTACTCAAGGATCCATGTCTCAGACTCTGCTTCTAGGGAACCTGCCTTTAAGGCACTTGGAGCTCAAAAAGATTTAATTCATAACAACTGAATCCACACTATAGACTGAAACTTGTACAGTGTTGGAAGGGTTGAAAACGAGACAGAGATACAAATTAAAGATTAGAAAGATATAACCAGCCATAGGGCTGGGCAGACAAAGGGCAGAGATGGCGTCATCAGAACCTGGAAGTCTGGCTGCCTGGATAGAGCTAAACCTCAGAGTTGAAAGCAGGAGAGACACTACCCAGTAGGAGGTGGAACCTGGGATGTAGTTACAACTGCTCGCGGTTTCCCGTTGGTTCTTCCCACTGGTTGAAACTAACAGAAAGCCAGTGGACAAGGGAGCCTGGGAAATGTAGTTTTCAGGGAACTGATGTCACATGGTGCAGAACAGGAGAAGGACAGGAAATGGATCCAAGATGAATAGGTAAATAACCAGTGTAACATAGGGAGGAAACCACAAGTAACACACATAATCAACTATGCCTAGAAACGTGTCAACTTATCCCCCTCTTCATGAAGCACCAGGGACACCGTCGCAGGAAGGGTCCAGAAAAAGTCTCTGGGCTATTTCTCTTCTTCTCTTTTCTTATACATGTCATCTTTGGATGTTTCTCTGGGACCCATGCTGGTCACGTGGCTGGTCACTTCCTGTAGCAGGCCTGATCACTGATGTACTACCTGCAGAGAATTCTGCTGTCTCCTTTTCCCAAACTTCTCCAGGATTTGCAGTGGAACATTTTTATCAACTCTGTTTCTTGCTGTCTTTGATCCTGTTTGGTACTATGCTATTTAATGCAAATGTGGAGATTCACCTCTAATTTTGTAAACAAAATTGCAAAAAGCTCAGAAATGCCACCTGCCCTTTGTATTATCATGATCAAATGGGTTGATAGACCTCTCAGACTTCAGTAGAGAAGGGGCATCCTCTATTTAATCTTGGTACTAGTGAAAAAAGTGTGCCCTTCCGCACTCATTGCTTTTAGAAATACTCTGTGTGTGCGTCCTTTGTCACTGTCCACCTTCCTGCCACCTCCATCAGGCTGTGTTTGCCCTTTTTACCCTTTGATGTGTGGGGTAAAAATAATAGATTTTTTATTACATTATTGGATTAATCACCAAGTGTGAGCCTCAAGTCTCTTTTAGGCCAGTTGGCAAAACAATTTATTCCCCACCTTTCAGCTGAGCTGTGTTTCAATTTATGAGTCAGATGGGGCTCCTTTTTCTGTGTCCTAACCACATAATGTGGCCCAAGAGGCTCTTTCATTTCTTGGCCCCAGGGATAGTTTTACCACTGAGTCAGAGCCGCCTCACTGTCAGCTCACTGAGATGGTGCCTTGCTTCCAGAGAGGTGAGTGTCTTTGGACCGAGTTCTGAAACAAAGGCCCTTTAGGGACATCAAGTGTTTTGCACGTGCCTCGTGCGTTTCTTGCTTGGTAATCTTATTCATTCGCTCAACACATATTTACTGAGCACCCTCTCTGGGTTTGCTTCTGGGCATGTGATGGCAACTGTAGGCAAATGAAGGGCGGAGAGCATGCCGTGGCTTGACTGACCGGCCCCACACCACTAGTCACACACCTCCATCACAGCTCTGCCTAAATACTCTCATTCTGTCTTTCAGAAAATTCTAATTGCGAGGGAACCACACGCGAGGCACTGTGCTAGGCACACATTTGATAGCTAGCATGGTGAATAGGATTATTTGTCTGTGATTCTTCCATGTTTCTGGTGGCTTTCTGTGAGTGACGCTCACTTCTCCATCCCATTTACTCTGGACCCAGCTGCGACACTTCCCTCGGCCAATGGAATGTGAGCAGAGTGGACAGCGTGTCAATGTGGAGCTGAGGCCTTAAGAGCCGTCGCATACCGTTTCTCCCTCATCTTGGGGTTTCTAACCTCCCCTATGGGAAGGGACTTCTTCAGGACGTGGTTGGGCTTTCAGGTAGGATGCTCAGCATACCAAATGGGCAGCTAGAAAGCCACAGTCCAGAGTTGCACCTGAGTGCAGCTGGCCCACAGACTCACGAGTGAAGATAAATGCTGGTTGTTGAAAGCCGCTAGAATTAGGGTTTGTTTTTTATACAATAATACTGCAATTCTAAAAAGCTGCCTAATAATGTAACTGCTCCAAACTTCGGTTGTTTTCCATTCCCAGTATGCACTACCTGCAGCTCCTGGTTCCAAGAGTTTCAAAGGAAATACCATATGTAAGATACTAAGTATAGCACCTAGCATATACTAAGTGCTTCAAAAATAGTGGCCTCATCATCATCATTAATATTAATAGGGCTACAAGATTTATGTATTGGGTAATTTTCAATGACTTTGGTATACACACTCTGCAGTAGGTTCCAGATTCATCTATGGCCTGGTTTATAAAGCCAGACCTCACACAACACCTAAATCAGCTGGGCCCAGATCATAATTGCTCTCTGAGCTGACAACATTTTAACTTGAATTTCCTTTAATATACCAAGTGAATACTGTGTGAATTGCAGGTGCTAAAATTTATCACCAGATCACTTGATTTGAGATCCGTGGGCCAAGGGAATACACCATCACAATCTCTACACGTCATGAAAGAGCTGGTTTTCTCAAGAACATCAGGTGAGAGGAGTCATTTAATGAGAGCAATAACTTCCAAATAAAAACGCAGGTTCTGAGAATTAGGTCATCCTAAGTGGAACTCAGAAACCTGGACCTAAAAATAGACTAATTCCATGCAGGGTAAGAGATGAAGCATTTGGACCTATATGAGGCGGCAAGTTAGAACTGGAATCTTTGTATAAATCCAGAATCCTCAAATGTCCCACGCTCACTGACGTAATATGATGATTAATTTTGTCTATCAACTTGGCTGGCTATGGTATCCAGATGTTTGTCAAATATTGTTCTGTATGTTTCTGTGAAGACTTTTTAATTAAGATTAATATTGAAACCAGTGGACTTTGAGTAAAGCAGATTTCCCTCCATGAGGTGAATGGGCCTCATCTAATCAGTTGAAGGCCTTAATTAAGTAAAGACTAGCCTCCCGGAGGAAGAGGACCTTTTGCCAGCAGACCACCTTTGGACTCCAGCTGCGGCTCTTCCATGAGTCTCCAGCTTGCTACCGACCGTGCTGACTTTGGACTCGCCATTGCTCCACTGTCCTTACACAAATGTAAGCCAATTCCTTAAAATAAATCTCTCTCTCTGTCTCACACACACACACAGAAACACACACAGGCACACACACACACAAAGACACACA
>NW_022437083.1:320742-378527 GCF_009761245.1 Sapajus apella
AAACAGACACACAGACACACACACACAGACACACAGAAACACACACACACACAGACACAGAAACACACACACAGACACACACACAGACACACAGACACACACACAGACACACAGACACACAGAAACACACGCACAGACACAGAAACACACACACAGACACACACACAGAAACACAAAGACACACAGACACACAGAAACACACACACGCACAGACACAGAAACACACACATATCCAGTTGATTGTATTTCCCTGGAGGACCCTGACTGACACATACAGTGAACTAGGGAAAGTCTACTTGCCCTCAGAAGACGATAGCCAGCAAGCTTCAATGTCTCTTAACCACTCTTTTTAATGAACAATGAGTCTACTTAGGAAATTTGCAAATTTATTGTAGGAGACCCCAAACCTAGAAATTAATAAAGAGTGATTCTCAGTAGGCAACATCTCTGGGGCATCTGGAAAGAAGCAAAACTAAAACGTAGGAAGCTTCTGCCCTGAGCTACACAGGACATGCACAAATAAAGCCCATGAAATATGAACTCATGCCGGGCACGGTGGCTCACGCCTGTAATCCCAGCACTTCAGGAGGCCGAGGTGGGTGGATCACCTGAGGTCAGGAGTTCAAGACCAGCCTGGCCAACATGGAGAAACCCTGTCTCTAAAAAAATAAAAATAAATACAATAAAAAAAGAAATATGAACTCACAATTTGACATCATGAAATGCATCCTGGAATAAAATGTCATGAGCCATAGTCAGGAGAATCGATTAACCGAAAATTTAGACTTTTAAGAACTTTAGACAATAAGAGTATCAAATTCAGAATATAAAAATAAATACATTTAAAATGATTAAATAGAAATAGTATAATATAGAATTTACTGTAAAATTTCGGGCAAGTTACTTAATATCTGTGCCTCAGTTTCCATATCTGTCAGTGGATCTCTGAAACCTGCATTTCACAGGATCACTAAGGGAATCTGATGGGCACTCTATCCTGGAATCTACTGCCCTGGTCATACACTACACCAGGAGCTTTGTGGGACATGACATGCTTGCCTCCCTTCTGGATAGAGGTCATTCTTTCCATTGTCTGCTCACTTTCCTCTCACACTGCAAACAGGTAGAGTCACTTTCCCAAGTGAAAGGAGCATGGAAACTCTGTATGGTGCTTTTACCGGTTAATACATGCCTGCTGCCACCGGGAAAAGTGCCATTAGGTTTGGTTGGGAACCTTGGTTGCCAACCATCCCTGCTGAAGATAAGCAAAAAAGGTGAGCCGGGGGGTCAAGAGCACAGGTGGCCTTAGAACCAAAATACAGTCCGAGTACCAGTCAGCCACCGCTGGTTAAACTATGTTTCTACCCAAAGGTATCAGGGGCTGCAAGAGGGGAGCAAGTGAGGGACAGAACTAAGGAGAGCATGGTAGGAGCAAAATGATCCAGCCTAAAGCTTCAGTGTAAGATCCGATTCTTGAACAAAACACGTGGGTGTGTGGAGGAGGGCACACTAAGGGGGTTCACGTTGGAAACTACTGCTTATTTCTCCTGAGGAGAATAACAGGAAAACTGCCCTCATGTGTGTACATTTCAAGTGTAGGTGGGGTCACTTGGCAAAGGACAGGAGAGGGGGCTTTTCTAAAAAGGTGGATCTGATGGTGGATGCCCTTGGGTCATGGCAAGAAAGTAGAGCCTTCATGGAGGAAAACAGAGGCAGCCACAAGAGAGGGCGGCCTCGGGGGGCCGGGGAGGCAAACACTTCCCCTAGCTTCAGTGAACACCTGCATGATGCTACTGGAGCCTAACTACACACACAGGGATGGCCCAGAGGTGGACAAGAGGCAGAATCATTAGGAAATCACACCCTGGGAGAAAAGCACAGGAGGTGAGCCATTCATGCAGGGGCCCTGCTGACACACACACTCAAGGAAGCCAGGGGAGAGACAGTCACTCCCTTAGTGGTAGGTGGCGTGTCCGCCCAGTGAAAGGAAGTGGCTCCCCTGAGGACACAGGGTGCACAAAGGATCCCTGGCAGGAGGACATGCAGCAGGGACTGGCTGTTCAACCTGGGTTTACAACTGGCAGCTGTCCCCGCCCCCTGCCCCCTGCCCCCTGCCTCTTTTTGTCTCATTAGCAGGACACTATCTGCTTCGGGAGTGAAGGCACTTCCCACCCACCAGGGTGGAATGTACCTGTGTCTCAGCACTTGCTGCAGTTTGAAGAGCAAGCTCATCTTGCCCTCAAGGAAGGGGAAACCAGTTTTATGGTTGCTAAATATCAGAGCTCTGAGTTTTAATGAGCCCAAGTTGTGAAAGAATAAAATAGAACTTTTGTGTGAAAGAAACAAGAGAGTGTAGGTCAGAACCCAAAGGAAGACTGTGGAAATAGGAGCAAGTAAATAGGATCTGGGGTAGAGCCTGGAAGCTCAGGGTGTGCCCTCCGAACACCTGGAGAGGAGCGTGGAGGGGGGCGCTCAAGACCCCTAGTCTGCGATAGGGTTAGTGATGCCTTCTTTTCTTTGGAGACTTCACAGAATTAGTGTGGAAATCCCCCAGTAGTAGCTTTTATACCAGAAGAAGACAACTTATTAGCCCTTCTGGGATGTGAGCAGCATGACCAGAACAGCAGGGGAGACAGTCTGCTCTTTCACAGCACGTTGCTGGCAGCACCGGCTGCCGACCTGTCATGCACAGGCTTGTCTGGAGGGTGTGCCCTGGCAAATACTAGGCACTAGCCCCACTTGTGGCTTTACCTCTTTGAAGGAGATAGCACAGCAAAAACACATTCCATCCTGTACAACAGCACCCCAAGTCCAGCCAGGGATCACAGCCCACCTCAGCTGAGCCTCTCATTCCATCCTGTAAAACAGCACCCCGAGTCCAGCCAGGGATCACAGGTCATCTCAGCTGAGCCTCTCATTCCATCCTGTAAAACAGCACCCCGAGTCCAGCCAGGGATCACAGGCCACCTCAGCTGAGCCTCTCATTCCATCCTGTAAAACAGCACCCCGAGTCCAGCCAGGGATCACAGCCCACCTCAGCTGAGCCTCTCATTCCATTCTGTAAAACAGCACCCCGAGTCTAGCCAGGGATCACAGGTCACCTCAGCTGAGCCTCTCATTCCATCCTGTAAAACAGCACCCCGAGTCCAGCCAGGGATCACAGCCCACCTCAGCTGAGCCTCTCATTCCATCCTGTAAAACAGCACCCCAGGTCCAGCCAGGGATCACAGCCCACCTCAGCTGAGCCTCTCATTCCACCCTGTAAAACAGCACCCCAGGTCCAGCCAGGGATCACAGCCCACCTCAGCTGAGCCTCTCATTCCATCCTGTAAAACAGCGCCCCAGGTCCAGCCAGGGATCACAGCCCACCTCAGCTGAGCCTCTTGCACTTGCTCTGCTCAGGACTCTTTTGCAGACATTCATGTGGTCCCCTCCTGCACTTCACTCCATTGTCATCTGAAATACCACCGCCTCAGAGAGGCCTTACAGGGTCGTCCCAACTGAAATAGCACCACCTTCAACCGTAACTCTTGTCTGAATTTTCTTCAGAACACATATGACTCCTCGTATCATTCTGCATATTTGTTTATTTTCTGTATCTCTAAGATGTAAGCTTCAAGAGGGCAGAGAATTTATTTTGTTCACTGCTGTATCTCCATTATCTAGCACAATGCCTGGTACATGACGCGCATTCAGCTATTATTAGTGAGTAAATGGACCATCAAAATAGAAAAATTAGCCCCTGCACAAATACTTCAGTCAGGTATATTCATAGGGGTTTTATTTCAAGTCAGTGGGGTACCATCCTAGCCCAATCTTCAGCCACTACAAGCTGAAGAAAACCGGATCGTCTTACTAAACCACTCTGCTATTAAAAAAGAAAAGTTGTTGAGAACCTGAATTACCTGTTGGACTGCTCCATCAATTGATTTATCTTTGTGTAGCCGTCAGAGCTTGAGGACATCAATCAGCTAATGGCTGCCACTAATTGACAAGCAAGGAGGCAGGGTCTGTCCAGTCAGCCCATTCTTGGCTCCACTGTTTTCTTTCTTTAATGTAAATGCAATTTAATTTCCTTCTTTAAATGTAGAGCAATACAAGGATGATGTAAAATAAATTCAATGCAAAACAGTGTACAATAAAAAGTAAATTTCCTCTTAACATCAGTGACCCTTGGCCTCCCCCATCAGGAACATCTATTGGCATCTCATTGTGGCTGCAATTTACACTGCCCTCATGACAAAGAAATCAATCCGCTTTTCATGTTTTGTTTTGTTTTGCCTGGCCATTTGTGTATCCTCGTCCCTACGTGACTCGTTCTAAGCCCCTCGCCTATTTTTTCATTGAGTTTTATGCCTTTTTCTTGTGAATTTGTGGAACTTTACATTCCAGATACAAGTCCTCTGTCAACTTTGTGTTCCAAATATTTCCTCCTACTCATTGGCTTGAGTTTTTAGGCTCTTAAAGGTTATTTTTATGAACAGAAGTTACTAATTTTGAGCCTGATTTTGAGTAATCATTTCCTTATGATAGTCAGTGTTTCTTATTTAACCCAGGATAATGAAGATATTTTCCCTACATTATCTTCTGGAGAATTTGTTGTTTCACCTTTTACGTTTATGTTTAAAATTCATCTGGAATTGAGTTTTGTGTATGGTGTGAAGTAGGGATTCAGTTAAACTTTTTTTTCATGTTGATACCCCATTGATATCCGATTATTCCAGCACCATTTATTGGAAAGTCTTTTTTCTAATCCTCTGCAGTACTGCCTTGATGTAAATTAACTTTCTACAGCTGTATATGTTTGTTTCTTGACTCTGTGTTCTCCATCATTGGTGTATTTGTCTAGATTTTCACCTTAGTTATCTACACTGTTTTTGTGTGTGGGAGACACAGTCTCACTCTTATCTCCCAAGCTGGAGTGGAATGGCACAATCTCAGCTCACTGCAACCTCCCCCTCCTGGCTTCCAGTGATTCTCGTGCCTCAGCCTACTGAGTGGCCGGGACTACAGGCATGTGCCACCACATCCTGCTAAGTTTTGTATTTTTAGTAGTTTTAGTAGAGACGGGGTCTCATCATGCCAGCCAGGCTCGTCTTGAACTCCTGGCCTCAAGCTATCCACCTGCATTGACCACCCAAAATGCGGGGAGTGTGAGCCACTGTGCACAGCCTATACCTTGATTATTAGAGCTTTGTAATAGTCCTTGTTTGTCAGAGCAAATCATCCTGCTTTACGTTTCTTCTTCAAGAATGTCTTGGTTATTCTTGACCCTTTGCACTTCCATATAAATTCTAGAAAGAACTTATTAATTTTCAGAAAAGAAAAATCTATTCCCATTTCATTTATCAATTTAATAAGAATCTTTTGTGATATTGAGTTTTCTAATCTCTGAACATGGTATGCCTTTCACATACACATACACAGATAATGGAATTATTGGGAGAGAGGTTTTCTAGTTTGCAAAGTATTTTATACTGTTATACAGATAATTTATTTTTTTTATAATTTCTTTATTGCTGATATATGTAGAAATGAAATGGATACAAATGTAAATTGATTTTACCTTCTACCATATTGCTATTAAGTCTGATTTATTTAATACCGTTGACTGTTCTGTGTATATGATCATAGCACATCTGAATAATGGCAGTTTTGTTTCTGCCTTTCTGATCACTATGTATTTTATTTATTATTCTTGCGTTACTGAACTGTTTAGGACCTTCAGGAAAATGTCAACTAGAAGAGGTGATAACTGTACCAGTTATTTCTTGTTGCTGATCTCAAAGTTACTATTTCATCATTAAATATAATGTTTCTGTAGGTTTTTTAAATTAGATACTCTTTAATTGAATAAGGAATTCTCCTTCTCCCCCTACCTCATTGTTATTTTTAAGATTATGAATGAATATTGAATTTTACCAAATACTTATGCATTTATTGAAAATCATGATTTTTCCATTCTTATTTCTTAATGTGGCAAATCACATTAATGGGTTTGCTAATGTTACACTAACTTTACATCTGCATCTCTGGACTAAATCTAAGTTGGTTATGTTGTATTTTCTATGTACACACATATGGGGGTGTGTGTGTGTGTGTATGGCTGGATTGTGTTTGGTAACTTTTTAAGGAAATTTTTTATGTATGATCACAAGTAAAATTAGCTTACTTTTGTCTCTTATTCTGGTCTTGTCAGGCTTGGTATCAAATTATACTAGCATCATAAAATGAACTGAGGCATGTATTTTTTTTTTTTTTTATCATTTTCTATTCTCCAAAAGAGTTTGTTTAAGATTTGCATTATTTCTTCTTTAAATTTTTATGGAATTTAACAAGGATGCCATTGGGGCCTATAGTTTCATACAGGGCAAGTATTTTTTAAATTATGGATTTAATTTCTTCTATAATAGGATTTTTCATGAGTTTAAAATTTTCTCTTTGTGTCTTTTTTGGAAATTATATTTTTCTAGGATTTTGTCCATGCATTTAAATTTTCAAACTTATTGGCATAAGGTTTAAAACATACTTTCCTTTTCATTTTACTGGTTATTTGTAGGCCTTTTTCTCCTTTTTTGGATGGATCTTACCAAAGGTTTATCAGTTTCTCTCTTTTTTTTTTTGACAGTGCCTCACTCTGTTGCCCAAGCTGGAGTGCAGTGGTGCAATCTCAGCTCACTGCAACCTCTGCCTCCTGGGTTCAAGCAATTCCCCTGTCTCAGCCTCCAGAGTAGCTGGGACTACAGACCCATGCCATCGTGCTTGGCTAATTTGTGTGTTTTTAGTAGAGACAAAAAGTTCTACCATATTTGTCAGGCTGATCTTGAACTCCTGACCTCAGATGATCCACCCGCCTTGGCCTCCCAAAGTGCTGGGATTACAGGTGTGAGCCACCTCGCCTTGCCAGTTTATCAATTTCATTAAGCTGTCCAAATAATTAAATGTGTCTGTCCTATTGATTTTTCTCTTTCATATGTTTGTTTTGTTTTTTATTTTATTAATATCTGTGTGTTTCTGTATTATTTCTTTCAGTTTATTTACCTTCTTTTTGTAATTACCTGAGCTGAATGAATCTTGGTTTGGTGATTTTATATAGAATCAGTAAGCTGAGATTCAGAGAAGAGGGATGAACCTGGAATTTGGGATCACTTTTGCCCAGGAGTTATATGTACTTGTATATCTATTCAGAGAGTTCACACATAAGTGAGGGGGTTTGGCTGTAAGCAGCCAATGCTCACCTCTGCATAACTTAAACACAAAATACCCATACACTGAATGGAAGGAAGGCTGAGGAGCCAGCTTTCAAAGAGAATAGGTGCTAGGGCAGGCCAGGGGTCTGGAGAGCAGAAACTAGTACCATTTTTTTTATTACTCTGTTTAAAAGTCAGATTCCAAGGAGCAAGCTCTGGTCTGCGTCAAGTGCCTACCTCTTGGCTAGGGGCAGGTAGGACAGACTGCATGCAGTGAGAAAGACTGGTTCCTCAGAAGCAAATTCAGAGGCTATTTATCAGAAGATTTGGGAATGAATCATGGGCAGACAAAAATAACAAATGTTCACTGTAGACAGAGAAAGAGAAATACAGCAGGAGAGACACAGGAGCAAGGAAGCAGAAGAGAAAGAAAGAAAGAAAAGTGGAAAGAATTGTGAAGACAAGGTGGGGCGGTTTGGATCAGTGTGAGCCAACGTGCCCACAATTGACAAAAATAATTGAAGCTCTTCCCCTCTCTAGGGACACATGACTTTGGTAGTCCTCACGGGCCCTTTCTTCCATTAATAATATTAAAAACTGCATTTTATGACTGTAGTGGTATAAAAACAAATATAATTTTGGCTGGGTTTATGGTTATGTATCAAGATTATTATGTTCATGTTTTTCTTCTTATCTTAAAAGGAATTAAAATTAAGACATTTTCATGGATCTCTGAAAGTATCATGGGCCCTAGATGCTCTGCCTGCTCCTTCTTCTCTTCTGTGACATGCAGCTTATGTTGGCATTTCCTACTATGCGCATCAGTCCGTTCTCCAGTGGCCAGCACCCACAGCACTTTGCCTGAGAGCTCTGTCTGGCTGCTGCAGGCAGCTGAGATTTGACATCCTTATCCCACAACTCTTAAACAATAGGTAATGGGAGATGGTATTTAAATACCCCAGGTCCTTACCCTTCAGAGGCACGTGCACTTCACTGACTCCCGGAGGACCTAAGCAGGATTAACCCCAGTCCCCCAATGTGGGAAGTTGGGAATGAACTTCTGTTGCCTCCTTTCCCTTTCCTGTTTCACTCCTCCACTCCCCTGCCAGTGTTCTCTGGGATCTCCTCCCAAAAATAACCATTCACACTTGAATCCTTGTCTCAGTCTGCTGCTGGGAGAACTCAAACTGAGACACTACAAAGATAGTTTGGATATGAGTCCCTGTCCAAACCTCGTGTTGAATTGTGATGCCCAGTATTGGACGTAGGGCCTCGTGCAGGTGGTCGAATCACAGGGGTGGGTTTCTCATGAACGGTTCAGCTCATCACCTTGGTGCTGTCACTGTTTGTGTTAGTGAGTGACTATCCCAAGATCTGGCTGCTTAAAAGTGTGCGGCACCTCGCTTTCCCACCCTCGCCCCCGCTTTCACCCTGTGACATGCCTGCTCTCCCTTAGCCTTCCGCCACGATTGTAAGCTTCCTGAAGCTTCCCTGGAAGCCGAGCAGATGTTAGCACCGTGCTCCCTGTGAAGCCCACAGAACCATTTAAACCTCTTTTCTTTATAAATTACACAGTCTCAGGTATTTCTTGATAGCAGTGCAAGAGCAGCCTAATACAACTACCCTTCAGGTTAGCCTGCATTGGGGGATGAGAAAATAAAGCTCTCTAAAATACCAGCCTTACAACCAAATCCAAAGGGCTGGTGCCTTCGCTCTGCGGGGATGGGGAGAACACAGAGTCTTCTATTAGTTATTTTCTTACAGAGCTGTGACTTTGTTTGGAGGGGTAATCTGGCCTTGAATATTTTCTTGGTTCACTGTTATTATTCCAGAAGTTTTTCTGGTCACTGGACTTCCTTAGCCTGGGATTTGTTCTTGTTTCAATTTCATATGAAAACCTTAGCGTTGGCCAGAGAATGATGGACTATTTAATTCTATCAAAGCCTGGTGAAATCTTTCTTCCTGGTGTTTTGGCTGGCAGAATCACTTAATTTGTACAAACCAACAGCAACAGGGCAAAACACTTTGACAATATAAAGGGTTATGGAAGGACTAATTCATATTAATCATCTGAGTTATGTTTTCATTTCCTTTAATGTGGTGGATTTGGCCATGGGGGCCGTGGTCTTATGACTGCCCCTCAGAATAAAAGTTTAAAAGAATGTGTATTTATGGAAAATCACTTTTCTGTAACACACCCAGAGTTCTTTTAAAGATGCTTTAGTTTGCAAAACTTCAAACGAAGAGCCATTATTTACTTTATAATCCAAGGCAGAGCATGTGAGAAACCCTGGGAGAGAGGAAGCTGGAGGAATCATACATATTTTCACGGTGGAACTTTGCAACAAATGTGATTTATTTTTTATTTAAAATAGTTCTTATGGTTTTTCCCATGTCGACACATGGGCAGTTTTGATCTCTGGTGTTCCCAGGGGCCAGACCACAACGCAGCGTAGTGCTCAATCACATGGTCCTCAAATTCAGAAAGATCTGGGTTTAAATCCCACCACTTGTGTGTGACTTCGGGCTGGTTACCTAACCTCTCTATACCCCTGGAGACTGAACATAATTATTTTACCCACCCATAGATGCACGAGGTTAGTGACGAGATCAAAAAAGAATGCACAACGGTATTGAACATGTGCTCACTACATTATGTACTAAATGTTACTATCATTTGTCTCTTGATCTTAGCCAATGTTCCCTTAACGTGAAACCCTCTAATAACTTCTCTAGATGCTCACAGCATCCTCAGCAACTACCAAGCAGCTTCCTTCCTCTCAAGGCCAGCATGTCCTCAGCATAGCTGTTCATCTGGTGTAAGACCTAGAGACACAGAATCCCGCCCTCACCTGTGAGTCCCCTGGGGGCCTGGTCCCAAGCTTCTGTCCCTTCATCTGCCATGTCAGTTACGTGACTAGCGCGGGACTTGGCCAGGTCTGGTGTTACAGTCTCTAAAGGCCACCGAAAAGCTAACCGGCCACCAACAAGGGACTTGAGGGCTTGCCTCAACCTTCCCGCCTTAGTGCAGGCAAGGTAATCAGGTGATGGCTGAGCAGAAGGCTGGATCTCTGAGAGGCAGGAAAAGTAAACTTCAGTAGGGGATATTGAGGGCGCATCGGAACCGCAAGACACCCACGGAAACCAGGGCACACAGGGAAGAGATGAGGGCAGGCCGTGGTCAGGGCTGACCAGATGCAGTCCGGAAGTGAGGTGGCCACCAGAGGTGAGTATGGACTTGGACGTCCTAACGGTCAACCCAGATGACCCAGGAGCTAAAAGGAACAAGCACCAAAATAGTGGCACTTTCTGCTGGCCCGTCCCTTTATTTCTGATACGGTTTGGCTGTGTCCCCACCCAGATCTTAACTTGAACTGTAGCTCCCATTCGTCCCCCTGGTAGGAGGTAATCGAGTCGGGGGAGTGGGTCTTTTGTTGTGTTAATGGAGGTAATTGCGTCATGGGGGTGGGTCCGTGCTGTAGTGATAATGAGTAAGTCTCAGGAGATCTGATGGTTTTCTAAAGGGCAGTTTCCTGCACAGGCTCCTGCCTGCCACCATGTGAGACACTGACTTTGCTCCTCATTCGCCCTCCACCACGACGGTGAGGCCTCCCCAGCCATGTGGAACTGTGAGTCAATCTAAGTTATTTATTTCTTTTTGAGAGGGAGGTTCGCTCTTGTTGCCCAGGCTGGAGTGCAATGGCACAATCTCAGCTTACCGCAACCCCTGCCCCCCAGGTTCGAGTGATTCTCCTGTCTCAGCCCCCGAAGTAGCTGGGATTACAGGCTTGTGCCACCACGCCTAGCTAATTTTGTATTTTTAGTAGAGACAGGGTTTCTCCATGTTGGTCAGGCTGGTCTCGAACTCCCGACCTCAGGTGATCCACCCGCCTCAGCCTCCTAAAGTGCTGAGATTACAGGCCTGAGCCACCGCGCCGGACCAAACTTCTTCCCTGTGTATGTTATCCAGTCTTGTATGTCTTTATTGGCAGAGTGAGAACAGACGAATACAATCTCCATATCTGGTAGAGTGCCAGCCAGTGGCTGCTGCTTGTTACAGTCACCAGTATCCATGTGCGTTTCTTGCGCAGAAGCGCGGAGGCAGAGCAGGCCGTCAGCAGTGGGAGGTCTGGGAAGAAGTCTCCACCTCAGCCCTTGCACTTACAAGCTGAGTGACAGGGGCGAACCGCACAGCCTCCTGGACCTCAGTAGACTCGCTGTGCCGGGCAGTGAGGAGAGCCCAATGAGGCTGGGCACAGGAGCCCTTTGGGAGCTTTACGGGGCTGTGTGAATAATGTGTGACTCAACTTACGTGCTTAGCCCAGCGCCTGGCCCCCGTAACCAGGTGTCAGTATTGAAGTTTCCACAGACACAATGAAACACAGTCCTGTCAAATTCCAAAGCCAGATCTCTCGTGTGAAAATCATGAGGAAAGCTGTAAGGAGCTGGTTTCATAACTTCCAAGTCCCCTCTCACCTACTCTGAGAATAGGAAAACAGAGAGAGAGGGAGAATGAGAGAATGTTGCATGCGTGTGTGAGTATGTGTGGTGTGTTCGTTTTTCAGAGAAAGCTGTGGTCATGTCATGAGGCTTCTCACTCCACCCGTGGGAGAGGGGTAGGGAGTGCCATCTTTGTCTCAGATTTAGCAAGGAGGTTTCCATGGGATCGCCGAGAAAGCTGGGCAATGCATTGCCTGCATTTCTAAGTGTGGAAGGAAAGATCAGTGGATAGAGAGAGAATGGCCCGTGGCTGCAAGGTTGAGGGACGGGGCTGGGCGGAGGTGGGCCCTGCAGGAGAGAGGAACACAGTGGGACTGGCTTGGGGTCATCTCGACAGGGGCCCCAGGAACGGAGGGGACATGCTGCATCTCTAGAGGCTGTGGAAGAGGCCTCAACTGACTCTTGGAAGAGAGGAGCACCTGTCAAGATGAAGGGAACACCCAGTGAAGGGCCAGCTGGAGACCCTCAAGGTGCCCCCAGATGTTCTCTAAGAAAAATGATCGGCTCCAAACATCTGCCAGAACAAGAGAAGACAGACCTCGCTCTGCGCACAAGCAGGCAGGATTCTTCTCGCTCCTGCATCCCCATTCTCCCTTGGCAGCTACCTGACAGTCAGTAGCTGTTCACCGCGCTGGGCTCTGTACAGTCTGATGGTCTGCACTGTGAATATGCTCTCCCCAGAGACACTGTTTAACTGCAGAAATCTGTCCCCTGTGCCTGCAGAATTCATCCTGCGGGGAGAGAGATCCCAGGGATGTTTTACCTTTCTCTCTGCCTCTCGGCAGGCAACCTGACATACCTCGTGATGCGTGATCCCAAACCAGACTAGCAACGCAATCTGTGGGGCCCACGGCAAGGTGAAAAGGGAGGGACCCTGGCTTAGAAATTATGAAGAATTTTGAGACAGCAACAGCAGAATCTTAAGCCAAGAGTAGGGCCCTTCTAAGTGCGGAGCCATGTGTAATGGCACAGGTCAGAGGCCCACAGAGCTGGCCCTGACCCTGAACTCTCTTCCCTTAGTGAGCACTTAGAGAGGAGCCTGGAATCTGGCTGCCTTTGAGGGAGATCTTCCTTAAACTGCACCTTCACAGCGAGTTAAACAAGCGTCAGCCCGCTGTTCTCTTCTGCCACCTTCAAGCAGGACACTAAGGCAGAGGGAGATGGCTGATGGCAGTTGGAACAGGGGAACTCTATAAATGCGAGAAACTCTGCCCAGCAATGTGGCCATGGGGCCCTGGGGAAAAAATTCCTGGGCAGGTAGTCTCCATGTTAGAGCTCAGGACGGCTGGAACATTTATTTACCTGCAATCACGAGAACTGCCGAGTGACTCTCAGCTCACAATGGCATGGGCTGGTCCCGAGCTGTTCAGGACTTTGTGGGCTGGGTGGTGTAAATCCTGGCCAGATTCTCCTGGGAGGCAGCCACATCCCCTGTGGGCAGGAAGGCCTCCTAAGAGACTAAAGAGAGCAAGTCTTTCAAAAAACAAAATAATTAGAAAAAGGAGGAGTGAGCACTCTCAAGGGGTCTCCTTTGGGGTCCTCACTCCATTAACCACCCCTCCCTTCCTGGCTCGCCGGTGAGTCGCCCAGCGGGGACACAAAGAGATCACAGCTGCATCTCAGCAGCTCCCAAAGCAGAAGGGAGGCTCTGGTGCCCAGGCTCCCTCCTGTTCCTTCATCGTCTGAGAAACAGGGGCTTGGAGGCAAACAGCCCCATTACAGTGACGAAGACCACTCTCGACGTGATGGCCCAAACGAATGCATTTACCAGTTCAATGTCTGCCTTTCCTCCTGATTTGTAAACTCTGTGAGGGGATGGGCTGTGCCCACCTGATTTCTTGTGTGCCAGAGTGTACCAAACATGTTTCAATGTATTTGTTGAATAAATGAAAGAATTTAAAAGAGATAAGTGAATGGAAATTTTGCAGAGACTTGTCAGGGCCCCTTAAAAGTTCTGGCTCTACCTCTCTGCTTGTTTTAGGTTGCGTTCCCTAGAAGCAGATCCTGAGAGGGTGATGAAGTGCACATGTCTATTGGAAAATGCTCTCAGGAGATGGGGGAGGTAGAGGACAGAGCAAGGTTGAGTGTCAGCTGGACACTTCTTGGACCTGTTCCCACGGGAGCTCTGGAGCATGAGCTGTACCACACAGTCATCTCACCTAGAGGAAAGGGCCCTGCCTTTTATAGCCTATGCCAGTCGTGGGCTGCATGCTGCCCCTGTGGGAAGGTGGGGAACCTCCCGGGGCAATTCTCCGAGGAGGGCAGCTGTGATTTCCTTAGCAGACAGCACTCTCAGCCGCTGGGAGATGGGTGTAGCAATCATTCTCCATGACACCACCCATCCTCACCCCCCCAGTAGCAAGCATGTCTCAGCAGGTGGCTCCCAAGATCTAAATTCTCAGAAAAGTTGGGAAACCAAGCTTTAGTCTCCAGCCTAAGCTACATTCACAGCCTTAGGGGTATCTTGTGCTTTCCCAGCGATCACAAAAAGGGTGCTTTATTTTCTGTTTGTCTGCTCATTCCTTTGAACACAGAAAACTCTGTTAGGGACCCTGGAGGTTTGCTTCTCCCTGGAGAAGCAAAGGGAGTTGGAGGGTTACCAAAACCTCCTTCCCCATTAGACACTGCCTGTGTGGAGAGAGGTGTGTGATACAGAAAAGAGTCAAAGGGACTCAAAGTCTCAGCTGAGAGGTGCCAGTAATGGACATCAGCTCCCATAAGCCACTGCTGGAAACCCTCCCTGGCTTTGGACAGCACTTGGCTTAGATTCCAAACTCTGCATCCATCTGCAAAGCCTCACCTCATCTCATTTCTGGCCACCTGTCACCTCATCTCCTCCCGCTCTCCGGTCATCATGCTCCAGCAGCTCAGCGTCTTTTCTGTTTGGGGCCTCAGCTGTCTCAGGTTCTGGTGCTCACTGCTCCCTACCCCTGGCATCCTTTTCTCCCTGATCACCTCCCTGGAGAAGCCAGTGTTGGTCACTTAGTCCAAAGAGGTCCACACCCCTAGCCCATCACCACCTAACCTGTCATTCTCTGCCATTTCTCTCCTTCATTTATTGCTTGTTTATTGGTGCTCCCACCCCTCGCTAAAATACAGGCTCCATGAGAACACAGATATTGGCGAAATTACTTGTGGCTGCAACATGAGTGGCTAGTAGTAGGAAAGTCAGGGAAGGAGCCATGTGAGAGTCAGGGAGGAGCAGGAATCATGTGTTATATTTGGTGGAAGTCGAGATTTATGTTGCAGTGAAATACGTGGATGGAATTGCCCAGGAGACAGCTAGAGATGCCTGGCTAGGCCAGAGAGAGTCTGAGCCTGGGATATATATTTCAGAGTCCTTCCCATAAAGCTGATAGCTGAAGTCTGGGTGTGGAAGGGAAGACCGTGAAGAGCAGAGCCGTAGGCAGCACCTACATTCTGGAGATTGATTATCATGTTACCTAGAATATTCCTCCACCTCCTATTAAGCACCCTCTCTCAAAACTGAAGCTGCAGCTTAAGAATTACTTGCCTCTTTCTCCTGCTGCAGCTGCAGAACAGCAGCCCAGGCGCCTTCTGGAAGCAGCCCTCTCCGTGCTGGCAGCGGGCGGAAGCACTCCGGCCAGGCCGGCCTTTTGGCTGCTCTGCATATGGAGGTTCAGTTACTGCCAATGGGAGGCCCATCTGCAGGGTGAGGGCAGAACACAGTGGAGATGGGTGTTCCAGATAGGCGCCTAGATCAAAGACGAACCTGGAGTTTGTGAAGTCCTTTCATCCTCCCTGATGAAAGGTGATACATGAAGGCAAAATTATTATGATTATTTCATTGGGTTCCAATTGGGGATGGGCTGCAGCTCGCCAGGACGGATAACAGCAAGCAGCCTGCATGGATGTCTCCGTAATATATACAGACGGGATGGACACACATTCTAGTTGTGTGTGTGTGTGTGTGTATTCATCAATAACATCACCTAAGCACTCCTTATTGTCAAGGAGGCCCTGAAAAGAATCACAGACTTGAACTCCCTGAGTCCTATAGGCACAGACAGACCATGAAATATACATGCTTTATAAATGTGTATAGAAAAAGCCATAAAGTAAGGGGCAAAGAAAACAGTAAGGACATTTGAATTTGTCAGCGTCTCTCCAGAGAGAGCCCTGAGGATACACCATTCTTAGAATAAAGCTTTCATTTCACAGTGTATCAGTAGGAAAATTAACAAGCTTCCCTCATCCTGTTCCATAATTCATTCTCTTTGTTTTAGATATTGAGCTGAGCTGGTGACTTAAAACCATGAGAAATAGCTTTTAAATACAGATCTGGGCCTGGCAGTTTTTCCTTGCCAATGCAGAAGACCAACTTGTCCCATCGTTAGGGAGATGGACGTAATGTCACTTTGTCATTCAAATTCCTTTTCGATTTAACTCCGTGTCCTTCACTGGTGCCGGCTGCTGTGCTGCAGATGTTATGGTTTCCAGGCTGAACGTTTTCCTGCCATCCCAGGATTGCTGCTGTGGCTGGATTTAGGGGTCCTTAGCTTGGGGCGAGGATAAGATGTGTATGTGGTAAGGGGGAAGGGAGAGATTTCTCTGGCCCTGTGTTTACCCAGGTTTTTGTTTCTCAGGGAGAAGCTTACCACTGTGTTTGTGGCTCTGCATGCCTGGGGAAAGCAGAAGGCCAGAGGAAGGTGACAGCTGAGGCAGGGCATAACAGCAGGTCCCCAGGCTGGGACATTCGCGGGGTTGACAATGCAGCTGATGCTTTTGCTTGTGTTGGGGCTCTGTGCTAATTTGGTTGCTGACAGCCTGGTGACAGCAGCAGAGGGAAAGTGAGCTGAGGAGCAGAGATGGGGAACCTTGAAATGACGCCCCTAAATGATGGTTGACTTGTTTGTGACATCCCACCCCTAAGGCATAGCTCTTCTCCCCTAGGAGGGATGCCGAGGTGTCAAGGAGGCAGGCTGGGTACGTTTCCTTTTGGGATGTGGTGGCGACAGTGTCCTACAGAGTCAGACTGACGGCTTAAACATCACAGGGCTTTGTCCAGCTGGGTCTGGACATCCATTCATCTAGATCCCATTTTCTCTGCTTCCTTTTTTATTCCAGTAGGTGCAGCAGGCTTCCTCCCTGTAGCCATGCAGAAGAGATACCACTCAGAGGTGATTCCTCTCAAAAGACATATCAGATTCTTGAAGAGAGTATAGCAGGTTTAAGTGGGTCAGATGCCATGACTCAGCAGCTTCCCCTTGATCCTTTAATCTCACATCTGAAGCATAAGACCTATCCAGGTTACCTGGGGCAGCACCACCATGGTACCATTAAGGCTTCTCTTTCAGAAGGTTGAATAATCCATTTGCTGCACTATTTTACACTCTAGTTCAATTCAGGACTCTGAATATGGTTTATAAATGTGAGCTATTACTTTAAGATCAACCAGGGTTAAGCCAGGGAAATTCTGTCCTCTGGGAGGAAGCCTCAATGCCCAGGCCACTGTGAAGCCCCATGAATGCCAAGAACCCTCAAGAAGAGAGATTCGCCTCTAAGTGAGTTGGAGGAGACAAAGACAAAAAAAAAAAAAAAAAAAGCAGTACAGGACTTAGACTAAGGAGCGTGGGAATGAGTTTCACCACCATTTCCAGCAACTGCTACACATAGAGTATCTTCCAAAAATGCCAGTGGCCTCAAAGAAGAGACAGCTGCCTCACCAGCCCCTCATTCGTCACCTGCTTGCTGGCCTGGGACTGATAAGACAGATGCAGCTCAAGTCACCTGGCAGCGGGGAGAGCACCGAGATAAGCAGAGGCAAGCTCAGGAGAAGCTCGGCAGAGTGGCAAAGATAAATGGTGTATTAAATTTTCCAGGAACTAAAACCTTGCTCCCTCTGGAAACCTAGGGCAGGCACCAGAGCCGAACAGCGTTCCCAGAGAAAAGCAATGCCTTCAGCTTCTACTAGGAATTAAGAAGAGTGCTGAGACCAGCTTATTCTCACGCAGCTGGAATGATAGGAAAATGAAAACCAGGGTCAGAGGTGAGCGTTATAGAGGAGCCGAGTGACCAGTGGCCAGAGAAACGTCAAGCAAACAGAAAGAACACTGGGCTAGGCCGGGCGCAGTGGCTCACGCCTGTAATCCCAGCACTGTGGGAGGCCGAGGCGGGTGGATCACGAGGTCAAGAGATCGAGACCATCCTGGTCAACATGGTGAAACCCCGTCTCTACTAAAAATACAAAAAATTAGCTGGGCATGGTGGTGCATGCCTGTAATCCCAGCTACTTAGGAGGCTGAGGCGGAAGAATTGCCTGAACCCAGGAGGCGGAGGTTGCGGTGAGCCGAGATCGCGCCATTGCACTCCAGCCTGGGTAAAAAAAGCGAAACTCCCTCTCTAAAAAAAAAAAAAAAAAAAAGAGAACACTGGGCTGAGCAAGAGGCTTGGGTCTGTGTCCCACCTCAATCTCTGTCCTGTAGAAAATGCATCTGAACCCCTCTGGGCTTGTGTGTGTGCGTGTGCGTGTGCGTGTGCGTGTGCGCGTGTGTGTGTGTAAAATGGTGGGGTGAGGATTTCTTCAAGCTGAGATCTCCCTGGCTTGAAGCTCTTAAATTTTCGTGTTACTGCAGTCTTCCTAAGATACTCCATCTCATCGTCTACTCTTCTGACTCTGCCGTCTTACTCAGCTAAACCTCGAATGTTTGGCTACGGAAGTCTCCAGAGGTGCTGCTAAAGCTTTAACTCTTTCCTTAAAAGCCATGTGACTTGCTTTATCCAATGGGATGTTAGTAGATGCGACACAAACAAATGCTGGAAAGAGGACTTGTGTGTTTCCATTTACCTTTCTGCTCTTCTGTCATCACCATGACAACATGCCCAGTCTGGCTCCTGGAGGATGGGACACACAACGGGGGAACGGGAGTCCCCAGAGTCATCCCAGCCAAGATCAGCCAATTGTCAATTACCAGGAATGTGAGAGAACTCTGAGACTGGGAGTGCTCAGTCACCTCTGCCTCAGTCACCAACATACAGACCAGTAAAGTCAATGGATGCTTATTATTCTAAGCCACTATATTTTGAGATTGTACGTTATGCAGCATTATTGTGATGACAGGTGACTGATACAAAAAGTAAGGAATTATGAATCATAAGAAAAAGACAGAAGAATCAAGGAAAGAGTCAGCCTGAAGAGGTGATAAACTGCAGGAGCTGCGTGTGCTTTTCTGCAAGGACCTTGTCTTTTTTTTTTTTTTAAGGAGCAATGCTGTTTGGGAAGATAAAAGCAAGATTTTAGAGTGGAAGCAATTCAGGCAGGCATCACTTTGTGAGCAGTTTATAACTATTCCCAGTAATGAGGGTCTATGGATTCAAATTCAGGTATGTAATGAGGGTACGTACCTGAATTTAAATCCCTACATATATGGCCTCAGATGAATTAAAATAATTATAAGGAGTAGTGCCATAGACTTCTGTGAAGAAACATGTATCTGCACGTGCACATGTGTACGCACAAGAATCAGCCTTTACGGGCATATTTATCTAGGTGCGTTCATTGCATAGTATTCCCATGGTTGTGACTTGGGTGGGTGTGGCAGAGTGACAGCACAGGACCTCCCTACACAGGAATAACTTTGGTCTGGCCAAGACAGGGCCAGATAGTGGCCTCCCTGCCCTTAGCCCTGTCTGCCACCCAAGAGAAGCAGCCAGCAGCCCAAAGGGACATAGCAGCCTCGTTTGGTGTCAGGTAGTGGTGCCGCAGAAGAGGAACAGGAAGATAGGACCTCATCTCGGCCATGAGACTAGCAAGGGTTCTCAAGAAGGGTAGAAGCTTAGGGAAACGAGGCCAGTGGGACAGGGTTCTAACAGGCATGGCCAGGGAGGAGCAGGCCTGGTCAGTGGCTGGGAGTGTAATATCCCAATCACAGAGACAGTCTTGGAAAGCTGGGCAGCATCTCAGGACCACACACGACTGGGGAGAAGGGGCTGGCGAGGGGCAGACCCAGCCAGTTAGGCCTGCAGGTGCTGGGGCACGGTGGGGGGTGCATTGTGCCTGCAGAATAAAGCCTTAAGGGTGAATAGCAAGAGCCACATTGTGGATCTCCCTGGAGCAGGTGTCAGAGTAAAGCCTGACATATGGGAGCTCTAGGAACACAATGGTAACCAGGGGAGTAGAAGAAGAATGAGAGGTTTCAAGGCCTCAATAAAGCTGAGACTCAGGAACAGCAGGTGTGCACAAGTGCTAAGTGGTCTGAATTAATTCAGGAGCTGGGTGCCAATGCCTGACTCAGCTTCTGTGGGCTCCTGGAGGGTCCTTAAGAGGTGATAAAGTTTAGGTAAAGACACTGGACTGGGACCAGGCAGAGCATGGGGTCCTGGGGTCATAGGCAGCCCATTACCAAATCCTGTCAATTAAACTTCCAAAATGTCTCTGAGACCTGCCTGTGGTGCTCAGCGTCCTCATCCCCATCATCTCTTGTCTTGATTTAGGCAGTGGTCCTTGCTTGTCTTCCTGCACAGCTTCCTGGGTGGACTTTCAGATACAGTTTGGATTGCATCATTCTCTCTGTTTTAAAACCTTCCAAGGCTTTCTGGATTCTCTCCCAATAGTTTCAAACACTTGACTCCGAGCGTCTCTGTCCCATGCCAGCCTTTCTTGCAGCAGCGGCAGACACGGTGGCCTGGCCTTGGTTGTACGCCTCCAGCTTGCTTCTAAGTCAGGGCCTTCACACTTGCTCTTCCCATGACCTGCAGGCTCTTTCGCCCACTCCCCGTGGGGCTCCCTCTTCCTCTTCATTCAGGCTCTGCCTCAATGCCACTTCGTTAGCGAGGTCTCCTTTGGTTACCCACCGAGTGAGTTCCCCCCTCTTTCTCTTTCTCATAGCATTCTATTCTTTGTCTTCAAAGCCGTGATGATGATCGGTAATATTAATCATTTGTGATGATGCTTGTTTGCCTCCTTAATGTCTGAAATCTCCACTAGACCGTAGGGCCGTAAAGATAGGAGCCAATTCTGTCTTGTTCACCACTCTATGCCCTACGCCAGCATGGCACGAGACAGCATAATTGTTTAATAATGATTTGTTGAATAAATGGATGAGGTTTGGATACAAGACGGGTGAAGAGCAAGATAGACCCTGGCTGGGGGAACAGCCGTCTGAACTCCCACAGCACCGTGGGTGTAGAAGGGGTCCCCACATTTCCTCGTCTGCCCTTATCCGGCTTGGGATGGGTCTGGGCCAAGCAGTCATTTAGGGCTGTAAAAGAGACACACACTTCTCAAAAAGCTGCAAAGAGCTAAGAATATTAGGCTTTGAATGCTAATCCCTTCACGAAACTTAGACTCTGAGACAGTGTGGTGGTTTTGCCACTGTCTCCAGCCCAGCCATCTGTCCCATTGTCTCGCCATCCACACTCCAGGCAGATGATGGCATAAAGGGAAGCTTCCAGCAACTGCCTACAGTGTCCGCTGTGGAGATCGTCTTTGTCTTGTTTTTACTCCAGCTTCCAGGCTCCTAGTCCTTGTCTCTGTCTGCTGTTTTGACCCCTGCTCCTGCCTCTGGGACTTGTGTCCACACTTAGACGTTTCAACTTGAGCCGGGTGCGGTGGCTCACGCCTCTAATCCTACCACTTTGGGAGGCTGAGGTGGGCAGATCATGAGGTCAGGAGTTCGAGACTAGCCTGGCCAACATGGTGAAACCCTGTCTTTACTAAAAATACAAAAATTAGCCAGGCGTGGTGGTGGGCGCCTGTAATCCCAGCTACTCAGGAGGCTGAGGCAGGAGAATTTCTTGAACCTGGGAGTTGGAGGTTGTAGTGAGCCGAGATCCCACCATTGCACTCCAGCCTGGGCAACAAGGGTGAGACTTCATCTCAAAAAACAAACCAACAGGCCAGGTGCGGTGGCTCATGCCTGTAATCCCAGCACTTTGGGAGGCAAAGGTAGGTGGATCATGAGGTGAGGAGTTCGAGACCAGCCTGGCCAATGTGGTGAAACCCTGTCTTTACTAAAGATACAAAAAATTAGCCAGGTGTGGTGGCATGCACCTGTAGTCCCAGCTACTCAGGAGCCTAAGGCAGGAGAATTGTTTGAACCGGGAGGTGGAGGTTGCAGTAAGCTGAGATTGCGCCACTGCACTCCAGCCTGGGGGAAAGGGTGAGACTCCGTATCAAGAAAATAAACATAAAACAAACAAAAAAGAAGCTTCAGCTTGAACTTGGTCACTCCCTGAGATCATCTTTGGCCTGATCTCAGAGGTGAAACTGGCTGGAGGTGCTGACACAGTCCCCCAGGGTTCAGAGGGCTTGTGCTGGACTCTGACCAGTGCTAACGACTCCAGTTCTGCTTCTGCAAGGCTGTCAGCACCGACGGCTCTGACCTACACTGGCGTCCCTGTCCACCGGTAAGGGGTACCTCATACCTCTCCCTTCCCCACCCCTCCTTCACTTTCATTTAAAAATAAAAGTGAAAATCAATGCAGAGTCTTAAGTTTCCTTGTAAATAGGAATCTTTTTATATTCCTAGTAAACAAGCTATCTTTCTTTTTAAGTTCCTATTCTACACATTTATAAAGAAATGGAAATGACTTAGAATCCCAGCCTTCCCCCCTGCACTGACCCCATGTCCCAGGTCTCCATTACTCCTCAGGTTAGGTTTGAGAAAACTGGGAGACAAGACGGTAAGTGTGACCTAGACTTCAGGGAATTAAATAATTAAACATCGAGCATTAGCAAAAGCCACAATCTGTGGTCAGAGACAGATTACTAGAACCAGAGGGACATTCAATAGTGGAAGATCTAAAGTGGTCACGGGGTAAAGGCCTTGAGTGGTCAGAATCCTTTTGGCGACTGGCAGCCTGGACGATACTCCTCGTCCATGCACGCCCCTGTGCCCTGCCGCCACCTCCGCAGGGCTGAACACAGGCGCTGTGTAGAGGGGACCTTCAAGGACATTTTTCAAAAGGCAAAACTGGACTGCACTTGGATTTCAGGGAAAATGAGCTCCTCTTGAATTTCCAGCTTTTCACAGATTATGCAGTCACACTTAGGTACCAAAATAACAGAGCAACAGAAATAGAGTTGCTGAATTGTATTCAAGACAGAAAGTCTCTACTTTAAATACCGGACATTGAACAACTTCTGTATTTAGCAACCCAGCTCAGACATGAGAAAATGATCAGTCCAGTGTGAGTTTGTTTATACTGATTTGGGAAAAGCCCTTCATGAACTGTTGAAGGAAGTCAGATAAAGATGGAACCAGGGCAATGTGAGAAGAAGCGATTCCAGAGCAGGTGGTTACCACCCTCAGCCTTGCCGGTCAGAAATGGCTGCAGCGTTCCTTAGGAAGGTTGGGTAAGGAGTAGCCGCTAGACCCATGGGATTAAGCCTGCGTATCCTTTGTAATTTTCTTACATGTGTTTATGCTTTTTAGTGTGGGCATAATTATGACTTTAATACGTGCATTTAAATAGAACTTTCTGAGGACAGTCCTTTAGTGATTCGTAAATACTGGTTCCGACCGTAGGAGGTTCAAGCACAATGGAAGGGCGGTAGAAAGGACACTTTGGAAGTGGACTGTATCTTGCACTATTCTTGATACCATTTCAAGGAAGCGGCCTTCTAGACGGCTTCTGGATAGGGCCAGTTCTGCTCCGAATACTGTACGGTATATCGCAAATGGGATTAGTCTGCTGAAAAGGCTAACCCCATGTTCCAGGAAATCTGGCTTTCCGTCACAAACGATGCTAAGATCAGGCCCCATGCTAGAGGGAGAATGGCCTGAGTGTCAGGCAGTCACCCCAAAGGCAAGGTCTCTGGAGGCTGCTGCACATTCCACAGGGCGGAGTCAGAGCCCTTGCTTGGAAAGGGGGCTCCTGAGCCCTGGCCTTGGGTGTGCCCCACCCCACTCCCACTCAGCATGCACCTTCCCACCCCCATCTCCTAGTCCCAGGGCCAGGCATCTAGAAAAGCGCTCTCCTTGTTTTATCTGGCAGAACTTTGGGACAATAATTGGACTGGGTTCAACTGGCCAGGAAACCAAAGCCCAACAGAAAAATGCCTCACGAGTCCTGCCAACCTCCTGCTCCTTGCCAGGCCCAGCACCGGACAGACAGCCCGCCAGCGTTTGGGGTGCCAGGGGAGGTACATTCCGTGTGTGGAGGCTGCGTGATGGAAGTTATGTGCATTTCGGGAGCTGTGGAAGCAGGCACAGCCGCTGCTCCCATTATGTGGCTCATGAAAGAGTTTTCACCTCCTGGGCTGGAAGGGAGTTGGTCTGTCTGCAGCAAAGGCGTTTGCCTCTGTGGCTTTCTGAAAAAGAATGTGCACGCCTGTCAAAACAGAACTTTCCTGCGTGCTTGGAAGAGCGGGCCTGTCTGCCTGCCAGAAGGGAGCAACGCGCAGTTTGGTTAAAAGGGAAGAAACTTCCAGTAAGCAGCCCCATTAGCCACTGCTCAGAGCAGCCTTCTCTCACAAAGACGTTTGCCCGCTGCAAAGCCGGCTTCCCTAGCAATTTCCCACTCCTGCAGTTCCACTCGGCTGGAAGGTGGAGAGCTGGCGTTAGAGATGAGTGTTTGCCCATCAAGGAAAGGTTAAACAAAACTTTTCTCTGTGGTGGTCCAGAGCCCCGGGGCTCAGAGGAATATGAATAATGTGTTGGTAAATGCTCTCACTATGCTTTTCCAATTTTTTTCCCTCCAAAGTCGGTTGCTGTTTTTCCTCTAATGGTAGAGAAAACAGATGCAAAGGTAGCCTGCCCGGGAGCAAGGCTTTGAAAACCCACTTGAGTTTTAATGAGCTGGTGGTGGCAGCATGGCCTCCACAAACCAAGTTTGCCCTTGGTTCATTCCGGCCCATGCAGCCATAGAGCTCGATCAACTGAAGCAAAGTCCAGGGTTCAAATCAAGTATGACTCTGTGAGTACAAAAATAGCACCAGTTTCTTCTACAAAGATGTTCTAACTTTGGTGTGACTGGCAGAGATTCACTTCCAGAACCTGATAGCTCCATTCCCTCAGAGGCTCCAGATTCCCAAGGGATGAATTTCCTCATGAAATTAAAAATTGTATCTAGAAGAGGCCATCCCATCCTCCGCTGTGAATGCATCGGTTTTCTGAAGGCAGGACTCCACAACAGAACAATTGAGACTACATGTTTATTTTAAGCCCTTGATTGTGAGAATTGCACCCATTTAATTTGAGTAGCTGGGTTAACTTTCCCTAGCCCATGAAAATTACCTCCCTGGCTCCTGGGTAGAAAGGAAGAAAAAAGGCAAGCAGAACCTGGGGCTAACCTCACAATTACCTTCTTCTTTGTATTTGCTTTGAGATGCCACAGCCCTCAAGCAACCGCCTAAATTTCACCAGTGAAAGTCCTGGTAGTGTGGAGGACATTTCAGATCTAGTTCCTAAAACTATCATTGTGAGCTCCAGAACAATAACTAATATTATTGCAGTTGAGAATTATTGTTTAATTAATTTATGCAAACTTTCTTAGATGCACCTGGGAGTTTCTGTTAAATAATACATGCAAACTTAGAAATGGTTTATCAGTATTGATAACTCTGACCTGTGAAAGTGATTGCTTTGCTTTGTAAGAACACGCCTGACTCCTTGGAGCTCTGAGGACTGCCATGGAATGTAAAGTACCTGGCCAGCGCCAGACTGTGTTATCCCAGGCGCAACTTAACTCTACTTGAGAGGTTAAAAATCAGCAACTGGGCGGTGGCTCACACCTGTAATCCCAGCACTTTGGGAGGCCGAGGCGGGCAGATCACGGGGTCAGGAGATCAAGATCATCCTGGTTAACACAGTGAAACCCTATCTCTACTAAAAATACAAAAAATTAGCCAGGTGTGGTGTCGCACGCCTGTAGTACCAGCTACTTGGGAGGCCGAGGCAGGAGAATGGCTTGAACCTGGGAGGTGGAGGTTGCCGTGCGCTAAGATCGCACCACTGCACTCCAGCCTGGGTGACACAGCAAGACTCCATCTAATAAATAAATAAAAATTTAAAAGTACACATGTTAGTTTTAAAATGCTTTACTGCTAAAAATGTTCACGATCGTCTGGGCCTTCAGTGAGTCATAATCTTTTTGCTGGTGAAGGGTCTTCCCTCAGTGTTGATGGCTACCCACTGAGGAGGGTGGTGGCTGCTGGAAGCTGGGCTAGCTAAGGCCATTTGTTAAAATCAGACGGCAAGGGAGTTTGCTGCGTTAGCTGACTCTTCCTTTCACAAAAGAGTTATCTATAGCATGTGATGCTGCTTGACAGCGTTTACCCACAGAACAACTTCTTTTAAAATTGGAGTCAGTCCTGTCAAACCCTGCTGGTTTCCTCATCAGCTAAGTTTACGGAGCATTCTCATTTCTAAACGTTCTCAATCCCTTGCTATTGCAGCAACAATGTTCACAGCATCTTCACCATAAGCAGATTTTTTTTTTTTTTGGAGAGGGAGATGGAGTCTCCCTCTGTCGCCCAGGCTAAAGTGCAGTGGTGTGATCTCAGCTCACTGCACCTCACCTCCTGGGTTCTAGCGGTTCTCCTGCCTCAGCCTCCTGAGTAGCTGGGATAACAGGCATGTGCCACCACGCCCAGCTAATTTTTGTATTTTTAGTAGAGACAGGGTTTCACCATGTTGGCCTGGCCTGGTCTTAAACTCCTGACCTCGTGATCCACCCACCTAGGCCTCCCAAAGTGCTGGGATTACCAGAGAGGGCCACTGTGACCTGCCACCATAAGCAGATTCTATTCCAAGAAACCTCTTTCTTGGCTCATGCATAAGCAGCAACTCCTCATTCATTCAACTTTAATCATAAGATTGCAGCAATTCAGTCACATCTTTGGGCTTCACTTCTAATTCTAATTCTCTTGCTATTTTCTTTTTTTAAAAATAGATGCAGGGTCTTACTATATTGCCCAGGCTGGTCTTGAACTCCTGGGCTCAAGTAGTCCTCCCACCTCAGCCTCCCAAAGTGCTAGGATTGCAGTTGTGAGCCACCATGCCCAGTCTCACATCTGCAGTTACTTCCTCACCTGAAGGCTTGAAACCCTCAAAGTCATTCATAAAGGTTGGGATCAAATTCCTCCAAACTCCTGTTAATGTTGATAAGGTTGATAATGTTGACCATCTCCCATAATTATTAATGGTTTTTATGGTGTGTAGAATGGTGAATGCTTTCCAGAAGACTTTCGATTTACTTTGTCCAGATTCATCAGAGGAATCACTATGGCAGCTATGGCCTTATGAAATATATTTCTTAAGGAATAAAACTTGAAAGTCAAAATTGCTCCTTGACGCATGGGCTGCAGAATGGATGCTGTGTTAGCAGGCACGGAAACAACATTCACGTCCTTGTAAATCATCAGAGCTCCTGTTGACTAGATGCATTGACAATGAGTGGTAATATTTTGGAAGAAACCTTTTTTTCTGATTTGTAGTTCTCAACAGGGGGCTTCAAATATTAACTATGCTATAAACAGATGTGCTGTCATACAGGTTTTGCTGTTGCATTTGTACAGCGTAGGCAGAGTAGATTTAGCAGAATTCTTAAGGGCCCCAGGATTTTCAGAATGATGACTGATACTGGTTTCAACTTCATCTCACCAGATGCATTAGCTCTTAACGAGAGCATCAGTCTGTCCTTTGAAGCTTTAAAGCTAGGGATTAACTTCTCCTCTCTAGCTATAAAAACCCTTGATGACATCTTCTTCCAAGAGAACATTGTTTTGTCTACACTGAAAATCTGTTGCTCTGTGGAGCCACCTTCCTCAATGATCTCAGCTGGGTCTTCTGGATAAGTTGCTGCAGCCTCTGCAGCAGCACTTGTGTTTCACTTTACACTCAGCCTGTGCCGATGACTGCTTTTCTTAAATCTCACGAACCAAACTGTGCTAGTGTCAAGGTTTTCTTCTGCAGCTTCCTCGCCCCTTGCAGCCTTCACGAAATTGAAGAGGGTTAGGGCCTTGCTCTGGTTTAGGGTTCAGCTTATGGGGATATTGTGGCTGTTCTGATCTTCTTTCCAGACCACCAGAACGTTCTTCATATCAGCAAAAAAACCTGCTTCACTTTCTTATCATTCACGTGTTCACTGGAATAGCACTTTTAAGTTCCTTTACAAACTTTTCCTTTGTATTCAGAACCTGGCTGACTGAAACAAGAAGCCTAGCTTTCGGCCGATCTTGGCTTTCGGCCTGTCTTGATGTGCCTTCCTCCCTAAGTTTAATCACTTCTAGGTTTTGATTTAAAGTGGGAGACATGGGACTTTCCCTTTCACTTGAACATTTAGTGGCCATTATAGGGCTCTTAGTTGGCCTAATTTCAATATTGTGTCTCCAGGAGTAGAGAGGCCCAAAGATGGAAGCGAGATGGAGGGGCAGCTGCTCAGTGTCACTGTCAGAACACACAGCATTTATTAATTAAGATTGCCCTATTCTAAGTCTAACTTGTGGATATTTAGCATCACCTAGCTTTCCCGTTCCCTCTCCCTCAATCAGGTCTTTAGTATAATTTATCAGTTAATTTTTAAGGTTCTAATTTACTTATATATATTGTTTCTGTATTCCTTTCTTTTCCTAATAAATTCTTAAATATGTGTAAAAAAAAAAATTGCCCTATTCTATGGGTGTGGCCCATGGCACCCCAAAACAATTCGACAGTAACATCAAAGATCACTGATCGCAGATTGCCATGACAGGTATAATGATGAGAAAGCTTAAAATATTGCAAGAAGCACCAAAATACAACACAAAGACACAAAGTGTGCTGTTGAAAATGACACTCATGGACTTGTTCGACTCAGGGCTCCCACAAACCTTCAATCTGTAATCAGCGCAATAAATCGCAAAGTGCAATAAAGCAAAGAGCACTAAAATGAGGCATGCTGATACAGAAACGACAGGAAAAACATGTGAGGAAAGATTCTGGTTCAAAGAAACTTGAGATGTATTTTTTAAAGCAGTACATGAAATTCATTTGGATCATGATTCAATAAAACTATAAAAATTTTTTTGGAAATAATCCAGGAGATTTGAACAAAGATAGTCTGTTAGATAATCTTAGTGATAATATAGGTATGTTAAAAATGAAAGTTTATTTAATATACAGAAATGAAATAGCTGAGATTTTCTTTTAAATATTTCAGCAAAGAAAGTGGGATATAGATGAAACAAATTAGCAAGATGTTGATGTTTGGGTAACGTGTACATGAGATTTCATTATACTATTTCCTCTACTTTTGTGTACACTGACAATTTCCAGAATGCAGTTCCAAATGAATGGAGAAAGCTCTGTGAGAGTTGCAGCTTTCGGGCAAGGGAATCCTGAACATGTGATGCTGCCTTCCTTTGGCGGGGTGGGGTTGTTCAAGGCAACAGGGTGCTCACAAAGCCTGGGGCTGATGGGGACTGCTGGCCTGTGGGTAACATGGGGGAAGCTGGTTCCCACAGCAGCCCACAGGCTGGCCATTGCTTAAGGAGTAGAATCACAGAGTTGACGCCTCTCCCTGCCCTCTTGGCTTACTTCTCACCCGCTCTTCCATTCATACTCAAACGTGGGACACCTAACACCATGTCTCCTGGGGAAACATAGGCCATGTGTCCCACTCTTCAGAAGGAATAGACCATGTGTCCCACCCTTCAGGGGAGGACACACACATACTCAGAGGTTGGGAGAGTTAGTTCAACAGCACAAACCCTTAAGCATCTGTGACCACTTAGACCAGCAGTGTCCCAGAATAGATCAGTGGCCAATTATGGTGGTCACAGGGAAGCAGGAGGATGGAAGGGTCAGCGGCCCTCAGAGGGCCTGGCGACTTTGGCCACAGGAAGGTGCTTCAGGATGCTGATCAGGCTTCCCCTCACAGTGGCCTTTATGATCCTTAAACCAGGATCAGAGCCACCAGCCCCCTTCTTTGCAGCCTGGCATTCCAGCTTGCATGGCTGATCCAGCATGGTTGTGCATAAGCCACAGCTCCTTGGCTGAAGGCACTTCTGTAGCCAACCAGTGGGTTCACCTCGCCTGCTGCCTAGGCTGAGCCTATTTCTCAAGACAGGGAAATCGCAATGCAGAAAGAGTAATTCACACAGAGCCAGCTCTGCCCGAGACTGAAGTTTTATTGTTACTCAAATCAGTCTCCCCAACGCCAGGTGCAGCGACTCACGCCTATAATCCCAGCACTTTGGGAGGCCAAGGTGGGCAGAGCACTTGAGGTCAGGAGTTTGAGACCAGCCTGGCCAACATGGTGAAACCCCATCTCTGCCAAAAATACAAATGAGCCAGGCTTGGTCGCACACACCTGTAATCTCAGCCACTCAGGAGGTGGAGGCAGAATTGCTTGAACCTGGGAGGCAGAAGTTGCAGTGAGCTGAGATCATGCCTCTGCACTCCAGCCTAGGCCACAGAGCAAGACTCCTTTTCAGTAATAATAATAATCATAATGTCTCCCAAGCACTCATGCATCAGAGTTTTTTAAAGATAATTTGGTGGGTAGGTGCTCAGGAAGTGGGGAATGCTGACTGGTCAGGTTGGAGATGGAATTATAGGGGTCAAAGTGAGGTTTTCTTGCTGTCTTCTGTTCCTGGGGGGCACTGGCAGAACTTGCTGAGCCAGATGACTGGTCTGGGTGGTGTCAGCTGATCCACTGAGTGCAGGGTCTGCAAAACATCTCAAGCACTGATTTTAGATTTTACGATAGTGATGTTATTCCCAGGAGCAATTTGAGGAGGTTCAGACTCCTGCAGCCAGCGGCTGCGTGGCTCCTAAATGGTAACTTCTAACCTTGTAGCTAATTTGTTAGTCCTACAGAGGCAGACTGGTCTCCAGGCAAGAAGGGGATCTTTTGGGGAAACGGCTGTTGTCAATTTTGTTTCAGAATCAAACCATAAACTGAATTCCTTCTCAAGGTTAGCTCGACCTATGCCCAGGAATAAACAAGGTACAGCTTAAAAGTTAGAGCAAGATGGAGTCAGTTAGGTCTGATGTCTTTCCATGTCATAATTTCCTCAGTTACAATTTTTGCAAAGGCAGCTTTACTTCCTTGCTGACTTCAATCACCAGCCCTGAGACCATGTCATCTAGATCAGCCTCTGGGAGCCACATGGCACAAGCCAGCTGGCAGCTGTCATTCCTGGCAACATTGCTCCACACCCCGGGTTGACTGAGTACAGTGGGGAGCATATCCCCTAAGTGCCTAAGAATAACCATTTCACACCCCCTAACTCTGTTCCCCTGTTCCCTTCCTGACCCTTCCCTGATGCAGACACAGCTCCAGGTAACCACTGTCCTTCTTTCCACGGTCTTCTTCAAGAGTGTGTGATCACCTGCAGTCCAGTGATTATTGTGTCACCTCTCCTCCGTACCTGTTCTATTTGAAGAACTCTAAACAATTGTTTGGGCCAATTGAAAAGACTGTTTTAATGAGAACCAGTTCTCTGGTGAATGAACAGCCATGATTAGAGAACGTTTTGTTCAGAAGCAATCTTATTTCTACAAAGCATGCACGGCACCTCTAACAGCTTGTGAAACAGCTGCAAAGAAAGCCCTTACCTGTCATACTGGTGGCTTTTAAACGGGCCTTCCTGATACCACAGGTCTCTGTGGAGGTGCTCAAGTGGTTAACACTGGTAGTGCAAGAAGAATGAGATTGTTAGGGGATACCTGAGCCTGCCGGGTCCCACCCAACCACCTCAAATAATTCATCTTTCTCTGGCTACAGCTGTTAGACTTGTGCATGAGAGAGACAGATAGAATGATAAAGGGAGAAACAGAGAAGTAAAGATTCCGCCTCCAAAAAACCAAAGTTAAGCACTTGCTTTAATAAATGTTCTAACTCACTGTGGATTTAGCCTTGCTAAAAGGCTTGAAAAATAACCCCTTAAGATGTCTGAATGTGCCATTCACATTGTTTTTTAATGTTTTGTTAGCAGACTTTTCCTTCATAGCTATCATGAAAGCAAATCAACCCAGTCCTATGTGATCTTACACAAATTTTCAGAACTGGTGGATTCAAAGGTAATTACATTTTCTATAGTCAGTCTTTTCCCCAAGTGGTGTTCAGTCACCAGTAAGCCCACATTCCATCACGGCATGCCCCTGTGGCTCAGTGCGCCTGGCCAGATCCCGTATCAGTGCTTAGGAAGCCACCGAATGCACCGGCATGGCGGGGGTGGAACTGTGTGGTCACTGTGTGGAGGAAATACTCTCTCTCGATGAAACTGACCAGTTTCCTGTTGGCAGTCCAGGTTGATAAATCAAGTGACCTCAGACGTGGCCCTCCTGGCCCCTCCCACTCCAATAATTCCTGCAGCAGAAGGCCACGCAGCACTTGACAGTGACAGGAAGCGTGGCCATGCCATCAATCAGAAGGAAATCCCACCGCTCCAGAGCAGCAGTGAGAGTTCGTCACTGCTTTCTTGTCACCATTTCCAATAAAAATGATGGCAGAGCACCATCTTATAACTACAGAACTCCTTCATTTTGCAGAGCCGATAAACAAGTATGGATGCCCCTATCTCTTTCTGTGGATTCTCTAAGACTTGAGGGGGCTACATTAAGTGGAGAAGAGGGCAGAGAGTGATATTCAGGTAGCGGTTGTATTCCCATTCAGGAATCAGACAACCAGAGTCCCTGGCCAACAGCTGGGAACAGGGCATTCTGTTTACATCAACAAATCTTTATGGAGCACACGCTCCAGGCAAAGTCCTGTGATCTCACTGCAGGAACCACAGTGATGGGAGGGACGTGGTCCTGTCCCCAGGAGCTTGCAGTCTCGTGGGAAAGCAAGGCTGTAGTCAGCTGGCTGTCACGTTTAACGCAGAAGGTGTGAATGCCATGAGAGAAAGTGAGCGGACACTGAGGAGGGGGAACGGGACACAACCCCGAAGGCCTGGACGGGGGGTGAACCATGCCAGAGACCCTGCACTTGACTTGGGCTACGCCGCTGGGGTGCTCGCAGTAGTACTGCAACTCTTCCATGTCAACAGCATTATGCAGGACAGAGGAACCCATAGAGACTCCCTAGATGCTGGTTTATTGGTGCCAGGAGGTGCCAGCCAGATGAATGGCACTTGTACAAAGGAATAATGGTCAGTAGTCTGCTTGGTTTGATTTTGAGACCAGATAAATTATTTGTTCCAAAATATATCTCTGGTTTGACTCTTTTGAAATAAAATATTTGTCTTTAAGGAAAGATACTAATACCTTTATAAGGGGCAAGGGCCAGCACATTGGGTTGATAATAGGTCACTGGCACATTGACATGCACAGCTGCACAGAGCTAAACGTGATAAAGAAAGAAAGAAAGTATGTCACTCAATGGCTCCTACTCTTCCTGGTTCTTCAGCCTCAGCAGGAACCTCAGGCCCTTGACCTTTCCATTCTTGCTGTAAGTTATCCTTTCCTTCCCACACTTCCCTACCCAACTGAACGGCCGATGCTCACTCTAGGGGAAGTTACGGCCAGGTTACAGAGAGGTCTCTTGACTTCCTGCCGCTGAGGTTATAAACAGGCGTGCGTCAGTTCCACCCTCCTCTCCTTCCACTTTGGTAAAATGCAGGAGCCCAGGGATTAGTGGGCGGAGACCAGGCCACCCGCTGTGTTCTGGCTCTGTTCTCTCAGCTTCCAGGGATCTCCTCTACCGTTATCCCCTAGTCCACCCCACTGATTCTTTCCCATCAGTATTTAGAACATAATCAGATCGCTTCCATCTGAAAAAATAAATCCTTCCACAACCCATGTTAATCCTCCGCAGCTGCTCCTCAGAGCCAGACATGAAGAACGTCTTGAGCTGTAAATGCTTTCCACATCCTCGCTTCCCATCTTTCCTCAGCTCAGTCAAGGCGGCTTCTGTTCCAGTCGCTTTGCTGAATGTGCACCACTTCCCTTGCCACCCACTACCACATTCACTAATTGAAAAACCATGGCTCTCTGTTCAGGCTCCAGCTCAAAGATCACTTCTTTTTTAAAAGAATTTTTAAAATTGTATGTATGTATGTATTTTGAGATAGGGTCTCACTGCGTCACTCAGCGTGCAGTGCAGTGGCATAATCACGGCTCACCACACCCTCAACACCCAGGGCGCAGGAGATCCTCCCACCTCAGCCTCCCGAGTCACTGGGACTGCAGGCCTGTGTCACCACACCTGTCTAATGTTTGTAGAGAAGAGGCCTCACTGCGCTGCACAGACTTCTCTCAAACTCCTGGGCTCAGGCGATTTGCCCACCTCGGCCTCCCACCTGTAGTGGGACTGCAGGCATGAGCCACTGCTTTCAGCCTGAAATATCAGTTTTGGAAGCTGTCTCCGCCCTTAAGACTGGGTTGCATACCTCTTATCTTTGTTCCCATTTGACTTTTGCTTTTATCAGAAAACTTGTCGAACTGATTTCCCATGACCCATTCACTTTTCTGATTATAACCTTCTTGAAGGGAAGGGTTGGTTGTGTTTTTTTCTTTTTTATTTTTTTGAGATGCAGTCTTGCTCTGTCACCCAGGCTGGAGCGCGGTGGCGCGATCTGGGCTCGCTGCAACCTCTGCCTCCTGGGTTCAAGCGATTCTTCTGCCTCAGCCTCCCGAGTAGCTGGGACTCCAGGCGCCCACCACCACGCCTGGCTAATTTTTTTTGTATTTTTAGTAGAGATGGGATTTTACCATATTGGCCAGGCTTGTCTAGAACTCCTGACCTCATGATCCACATGCCTGGGCCTCCCGAAGGGCTGATTTTTGTTTGCTAAGGTACCCCACTGCCTGGTACAATGTCCAGGGCACAGAAGGTGTTCGAGGCTGTGGAGCTAGTGATGGGCACATGAAGTGTCAGCCCCCACCTGAAGTGGGCCCTGTCTCCCCTCACTCCAAAAAACTGATTTCTCAAGGCCAGAGTTTCTCAAACTTGAGTGTGCGGTTCATCACTAGAGCCTCTGGTTAAAAGGCAGATTCTGATTCAGGAGGTGTGAGGGGAGGTCCGGGGTCTGCATTGCTAACCAGCTTCCATGTGACGCTGATGCTGCTGCTCTGTGGGTCATACTTAAAAGCAAAGGTCCAGCTCGCATAAAAACAAGAGTTTGATAGACTATATTAGAGAAAGAGGATTACCTAGTCCATGTTCAGATCCCAAAGACAATGAAAGGGAGTTCCTCTGCCCTCTCTTCTCTTTCTCAGCGCTGTCTGCTCCCTAACAGCCAATGAGAAATGAGAAATTCCCTCCAACGCACCTATATGCTTTAACTCACACGGCAGTTCTCGACTGCATTTCTCACTCTAGGAAAGATTCCAGTTTGACAGGGGAAGGTGAGATAAACCCTGAGTTATCAAACTGTATTTCCTGGATCTGTCTAAAAAATTCCCTTAAAGCCTGCTGAGGAAATAGTTCTGCCGTTTCCCCAGTAATCTGGGTAGAGTTGGTGTCATTCAAAACTTAGAGATCAGTCAGGGCCACTCTCTTCGGACTGTTTAAGGTGACTCCTCACTCGAAGACCTCTGTACTTTAGACATGTTTTCTCTGTAAGAAATTAAAGAGACAGTGTCCGTGAGCCAGCCAAGCAAGGGACTGCCGTTCCATGGCTGGATAAGGACACTGATGTGCCCTTATAAGGATGCTGCGATGTGCCCTCGTGACAGATACTGACTGATGAACATGTTTCATGCCAAGCGTACGTGGCTTACTGTTTCTTAGGGAATTAAATAGACACCCTGCCTTCCAAGTTTGCAGCCACGGTTACCTTACTGTACTGTAACTACTCATCTTTACTAATATTGCTCTAATGTATTTACCTTATGTCCATTGGTACAGTTGGGCACCAATGAACTGCAAATTAGAAACACCACGTAGACATAACAATGCAACAACAGCAACAAAAAGTCATTCAAACCAGAGACAGACAAAAGCTAAGTCTCTAAGACCTCAGCAGACTTTAACCCTAAATATAGCCACTTCTGTCGCCCTGTGCCAAAGCTGTCTAGGAAAGGCCACATCATAGCCAGCTGCCTTGCAAAATCCAAATTTGGATCCAGGCTGAAAAAGGAGACGGGAATAATGGAAGTCTGAATCGACTTAGGCCTCCCTCCCATTGAGAAAATCCTTCATGCATGCTTTCCTGAGGAGGGTAGGGTCAATGGCAGTGCCTTTATTTGCCATGTATACTAGCTTTTCTTCCCACCTCAGTTTTACATTTCTGCACAAGGGTATCTCTTCCTCCTCTGATTATGTGTTTCTGATTAAAACCTCAACTATGACTCCAGGTCACCCTATAACCTCATTAGAATGACCACTGAGCTTCGTGTGTGGATCGTCAAAGATGTCCACCATTATTTCTCTTTATCTCTTTGCATCCACACCCCTTTGTGACATGACTTTGCTGTTTTCCCAATCAAGAGATAGAATCAGGCCAGGCGCGGTGGCTCACGCCTGGAATCCCAGCATTTTGGGAAGCCACGGCGGGGTGGATCATTTGAGGTCAGGAATTTGAGACCAGTCTGGCCAACATGGTGAAACCCTGTCTCTACTAAAAATACAAAAATTAGCCGGGCAGTAGTGACACCCATCTGTAATCCCAGCTACTCTGGAGGCTGGTGCAGGAGAATCACTTGAACCCGGGAGGTGGAGGTTGCAGTAAGCTGAGATCTCACCACTGCACTCCAGTCTGGGCAACAGAGTGACACCCCATCTCAAAAAAAAGAAAGAATGAAAGAAAAAAAGAATTAAATTCCCACTCCTAAAATCTGAGCTGGCCACATGACTTTCTTTGACTGATAAAAAGGGGCAGAAGTAACGTGAAAGTTTCCAGCCGAGGCCCCCAAAAGTCTTGCGTGCTTCACTTGCTGTCCGAGGCTCCTGGCATCTGCTGTGTGAACGGGCCTAGCACAGCCTGCTGGACCCTGAGAAACACGAGAGGGCAAAGCCAGCCCGGCTATCCCAGCACAGGTCACAGATACGTAAGAGGATCTGATGAAGTTGACGAAAGCCAGCTCTGGCCCACCCACTGGCTGACCACAGGTGCACGGTGAGCCTGGTGAAGTGAACTGAGTCAGGCCAACATCAATCACATGCCCCGTCATGGTTCACAAATATTTAGTTGTAATGTCAGTGTTTATATTTACCGATTTATGCAAGCACAAAAACAAAGTGAAATAAAACGGCGCCATTCCCAGGAGAGTTCCTGGAATGATAAATAAGATGAATTCATACCACATTGCAAGCATAAGATGAATACGCATACATGTATACAAGTCCAGTCATGAAGTGTGATCACGGACAGATGGCTCACCTCCCGACCTCCCCACCCTTTCCATGACAGGCCCTGTGCCTAGCACGGAGCGGAGCCCACGGCAGGCCTTCCACACAGACAGAGTACATAGATACGGCTTCCCCACTCGTCTTACAGAAACTGAAACGGGTCTTTAACAATCTACCAGAACAAGATCAATGCTAAATAAAGATGACATCTCCGCCTTTTTTTTCCTTTTCTTTTTCTCTCTTTTGTGTGTGTGTGTGTGTGTGTGGCCTGGACACAGTGCCACGCTTCTATAATCCCAGCACTTTGGGAAGCCAAGGCTGGAGGAGCACTTGAGCCTGGGAGCTCAAGACCAGCCTGGGCAATGTAGTATGACCTTGTCTCTAAAAATAAATTTGAAAAAAGAAAATGTCCATTTTCCTGCCCAGTCATTGAGGAGTTCTCAGCTGCTTTTGCTGCCCCCGACTGTCTTAGATGGTGGAGGACCTCTCCTCCCATGGTAGGAAGAAGTGATTATCAGAAAAAGAACATGGGTATTGCTTGAAAGGCCTCTCCTCCCGATGATGTAATTCTGATAGAACCCTCAGTCTGCATGGTGAATTACCAGGCCCAGTATCCCAGGGCGGATGCTCTGCTTCTAATCTTTCCCCAACCAATAAGCTTCTAGACCTCTGCTGTCTAATATGGCCTCTAGCCACAAATGGCTATTTACATTTAAATTACTTAAATAACATTAAAAATGCGGTTTCTTATAGCACGTTTTAACCACTCAGTAACCGCTTGTGAACAGCACAGAGGCCATTTTCATCCTAGGAAGTTCAACTGGACCACACTTTTCTAGTCAGTCCATGAGCTTCTTTCCAGGGGTCTCTGCAGCCCACCCCCCCACGTGGAATCATTTTGTTTTCTAATCCTCAGTTTATCGATTATCTTTTCATTTTCACTTGGCTTATCTTTCTTATGGCTGCCCCCTGCACCTTTGTAGCATTAGTTCACGCAAGCCACCCTGCGCACCTTCCCCAGGCCCTGGCTGTCGGCAAGAGCACTCTCAAAACCCACATTTACATTTAAATGAAGGTCCTACTTCAACCAGACAGAGGTATGCCTAGAAATAAATCCATATGTTTCAGGCAGGGGAATGATCTTCATTCTTATGCTATAGCCTGTCTGGACTCTGTTAGAAATGACTGCAAATCCACGGTTCTCTGTGCCTTCAGGAACAAAGTGTTAATGGAGTTTCTCAGCTAGGAATCCTGTTGCAAACCCTTGCTGAGGCTTGGCTTCTGTTTTTTCCTGGGCTGTGCTGTATCTAAAACAAACAATGGAAGTTTAAAATGGAGCAGTAAGTCTTGTTACCGTGACTGGACATTGAGCAGGAAACCCGGGCCTTGAGTTGTCATGGGAGCATGTGAGCCCCATTACAACTCAAGGGTAAGCCATCTTTCTCTCTTTTAGGATTTGGCTATTGCTGAAGCTTTCTAACTCTAAGAGGGGTCATTTTGATCTCCTTCTACCTTTGGGAGACCTTGTTCATCTCTAAGCGAACCACACAAATCTGCCAGTGCAGAGAGCAGACTTTATAATCTTGGAAACTTGAAGGGTGGGGAGTATGATTAATGTTTCTGGAAATGAGAGAATAAATAATACCATTCATAGCTTGGGTTCCTCTGGAAGCAGACAGAACAAGAATTTAAGTGCAAGTAATTTATATGGAAGATGATCCCAGGAAGCCCCAGTCCAGGGTGAGAAGGTGGGCGAGGGAAAGGAAGCCAGCGCGGAAGGTATGAATGGGCAGGTCACAGCTCTAGTCACCTGCAGCTCAGTCTACCAGCATCCCACGGAAGATAGCACAGACCATGCTTCAGTGTTGTTGGGATGAGGAAGCTGGGGAATATATCCTCCAATTCCCAGCTGTCATTTGTTGGGGACATTCGCTACCCATACCTCTGCCCTATCCCATGAGCAAGTTAAACACAATCCTGTAGAAAGAGAAAGCCCTCAGGATAGCTTCGGGCGCTGTCAGCACGTGTGGCTGGTGACACGGGGGCTGCAGGTGGGGCACCAATGGCCCTGCCACACCCCTTTCCTTACTACAGTGGCATTTCATCCAGTTCCTTAAGCAAACAGGAGGTTTGTTTCACATTACTCGGATAATTTCAAAAATCATCTTAAATTGTTGCTCATGGTGAGAGCCATATTTTGTCATTCCCTCCCCTAGAGTATTGAAGTCAACCTGGGCCCTGAAAAGTTACAGTGGGGGTGTTAAACGTTTGCTCTGAAGAGACCCCTAAACAGGCTTTGTGTGAGCAACTTGGCTGTTCATTCACCGGGGATGGGCAGGCTGAGTCCAAAGAGAGTCGGCAGAGGGCGATGGGACAGGAGTTGGTTTTATAGGTTTGGGGTCGGCAGTGGAAAGTTACGGAAGTTACAGTTCAGGCAGTTTTTGCAAGCTGGGAGGGGGTCGTAGGGTCTGGAGTCAGGAGGTTGACCAAGGTCGGTTACAAAGTCCAGTTGCCTTATGAGTTGAGGCAGGAATAAGAAACAATAGAAGAATATTTCAAAGTTAATTGGGCGCCACAGGGGTTGATCATTCTTCCCCTTTTTGTAGTCTTCCAGTTACTTCAGACTTTCTAGTTCCAGGAGCTTATCTGGAGCATCCGTGCAGGCCACAGAGTTTGCCGTGCCGTCCACGGCACAGTCACGTGGCCTAAAAGACCTTACTGGGGACATGTGCTGTGCTGTCTTGCTCAGCCTTCTTCTTTCCATCCTGTGTCATTCTGCCATTCTGGTGGAAGAGTGTGTGTATCACAGAAACTTGCCTGTGTCCGGCTGCAGAGATGTAAACTGCCCATTAATTAACAGCTTCTATATCTGGATAGAGACTGAATCCTGGTAAGAACACGTGAACCCTTGGCCCCTGCTTTGCCTGAGTCAGTTCACTCCTGCCTGTCAAAGCACACAAGCCAACAAATGTAACTACCTGCTAAGGCTGAATTGAATTGGGCTCCTGTTACTTACTTGAAAGAGTCCTGTCCAAACAAAGGGTTTGAGAATATTATGCTGTTTGTTGTTTTGAGGACTGATTCTTCCACCGTCAGACTATGATGACATCAGACAGAGGGAAGACCAGTCACTGCGTTCACCTTTGGAATGTCAGCGTTACCACAGTGACACTGTGCCTTTGCTCTGAGGACCATGGGGAAGGTTACGTTTGCCTGAGCAACAGTTTGCTTTTGTTTTGTGGACGCCGAATTGTACAACTAATCTGGTTCCCTCCTCGAATTGGCTGCTAAGAAGCCCCAAGGGAATTTTTGTTCTATTCTCTTCTCCCGTCATTGCCCAATTTCTTCATATATTTTATCTCCTGTACCGTAGGCATTTGTGTACACCACTGCAAACCTGGGTGTGGGTTTTCTTTTTCTTTCAAATGAAGAATATTGTAGCACATGCATTTCTACCCTTTGACGTCAGCTTGTAACTGCAATGAACTAATCCTGCAATGAGCAATGCTGAGCTTTTCTCCATTTTTCTGCCTCAGGGCTTTCTCCGCAGCCACCAGGACTTGCTCAATCCACCCAAGTATAGCCCAGAAGAGTGGGGGAGTTGACATCCCCCAGAGAAACCCTCAGTCAAAGGGGGATGGGAATTGGGACGTGAGTTCCCAGCCTCCTATTCAGGGGACAATTCTGAGAGTGTTCTACACAGTTCTTTAGAGAGTCCCCGAGAGATTGAGCTTCAGGGGACCGTGGCAGTCACCAGCTTTGCTTTGCTTCAAGAACTCACCTTTTATTGACTTTTCTCCCCTCCCTCATCTCCGTACCCCACTTGCTCACTTCTGCTCCCTGGAATCACCTTTCACAAATTTGCCTGCACCTAAGCCGTGTTTCAGGCTAGGTTGGAGAGGACCCAAACCAAGAAAGAAAGAAAGAAATAGATGAATGAATGAATAAATAAGATCAGCAACCCTTTATTTCTTAACCCATCCTAGAAAATGTGAAATGAAACAGCGTTATGTTAAAAATAGTGCAAATTTCATGTATTTGGCTGTGAAAATGTCACAGAGAGAGCCCGAGAAGGCCCCGTGGAAGGTGCAAGAATCATATCCCCTTGGCAGTGAGGGATGCGATGAAATTCTGGAGTGAGGCCAAACAATTACAAGGGACAGTTGGACATTTGCCTCCTGATTGCAGAATAAAAGAGAAACTGCGAAGGGGAGGAGCTCCTTCTGAACTGCAGGTTTCAGGCACATTTATATGTACGTATAGTGCCATGATACCAAGGAGAGTTACATTAAAATAAATGAGAAACAAACACAAGACTCAAACTGAAATGAAATTAGCTAATTATTTCCACACCTAACCATTTGGCACCCGTGTCTGGCAGGAAGTGCCATTCTTGCTCCCTATTTTGTGAAGAGAATTTCCATAGCATTTGTTCTCAGCAGTGTCACGTATTTCCTGTTGTGATTTGTGAGCTGTTCACACCAACCTGATGGTTTGCTTCAATTAAAGCTTCTTACACTCACCCAAACAATCACACCCTCAGGGATAGGATGGGTCCCCTCCGACCCCAGACTGGGAGCAGTGCCTCCCTGCTCTGAGACTGTCATACATGCCTCCCTGGATCAGGCAAATGATCCCTCGGAGCCCCTTGGAAGTCAGTAAACACCGGGAGGCCTAATCACCAGGGACCTGGGGCAGAAGCGCAGGAGTGTCTGCTAACAGGAGCCAGTCCTGAGCAGGACCAAGCCTAGAATTCTCTATTTCCACAGGAAGAGAAGACAAGTTAGAGGTAGCCTGTGGAGTCTGGCTTCACTTTACTCTTTTTATAAAAGAAAAAAAAGTTTTTCTTTTGTTTTTTTGAGACAGGGTCTCACTTTGTCACCCAGGCTGGAGTGCAGTGGCACAAACACAGCTCGCTAAACCTCAACCTTCTGGGCCCAAGCGATCCTCCCACCTCAGGCCCCCAGGTAGCTGGGACGACAGGTGCACGCCACCATACCTGGCTAATTTTTTTGTATTTTTGTAGGGACGGGGTTTTGCCGTGTTGTCCAGGCTAGTCTTACTCATGGACTCAAGAAATAAGAAATCTGCCTGCCTTGGCTTCCCAAAGTGCTGCGATTACAGGCATGAGCCACCATGCCCAGCTCATTAATATATATTATATATATATACATATACATATACATATATATGTGTATATATATATACGTATAGTGTGTGTGTGTGTGTGTATATATATATATAAGCAGACCATGCTTCAGTGTTGTTGGGATGAGGAAGCTGGGGAATGTATCCTCCAATTCCCAGCTGTCATTTGTTGGGGACATTCGCTACCCATACTTCTGCCCTATCCCATGAGCAAGTTAAACACAATCCTGTAGAAAGAGAAAGCCCTCAGGATAGCTTCCGGTGCTGTCAGCACGTGTGGCTGGTGACACGGGGGCTGCAGGTGGGGCACCAGTGGCCCTGCCACACCCCTTTCCTTACTACAGTGGCATTTCATCCAGTTCCTTAAGCAAACAGGAGGTTTGTTTCACATTACTTGGATAATTTCAAAAATCATCTTAAATTATTGCTCATGGTGAGAGCCATATTTTGTCATTCCCTCCCCTAGAGTATTGAAGTCAACCTGGGCCCTGAAAAGTTACAGTGGGGATGTTAAACGTTTGCTCTGAAGAGACCCCTAAACAGGCTTTGTGTGAGCAACTTGGCTGTTTATTATTCACCGGGTGCGGGCAGGCTGAGTCCAGAAAGAGTCAGCGGAAGGCGGTGGGAGATATAAATATATATACATATATATATATATATAAATGAGAAAATAGAGTTGAGAGAAAGAGAACGGAGGAGATGGTTCTCCTGGTGCAGGCCTCCTCAAAGGGGAACTGGGAGGCAGGGAGGGACGCTCTGGCCAGGAGACACCTGGGCTCTGCCTTGGCCTGTGTCTTCACCTGTCATTGCCAGAGTTTGCCCCAGCTTGCTGCAGTCCTGGGCACAGAAGGCCCTCCAGAATGTGGGGTGTGCGTGCTAGTGAGTGAATGAGGCTCTGCAGGATCTGACAGACGGACTTAGCCAAATCCACGGTCACTGAAGGGTCAGGGCTCTGAGACTGGCCTTGGCAGGTCCCAGAGCTGTCCTCTCTCTGTCTTCCCAAAACATGGGGGAGGAGCAGGTGACCACAGGAAGGGCCCCACCGGTGGGCGTGGGGCAGTCCCAGGCCGAGTTTCCCCGGGCTCTCTTGAGGACTGTCTGACTCAGCCAGCTCCTGGGAAAGCCTTGCCTGAAGAAATCTGAAACAAGAATTGTAAAAATAGAGCCAAGAAGCTGTTTGCTGCAGTGATGACAGAGGGACTGTTTGAACCCGTGAAAGACCCTGCTTTGAATGCCTGCCTCACACTGAGCGGCGCTTGTGGCAAATGTGAGTGGCCCTTGGGCCTTTGCTTCCACCTGTGGTTGAAGCCAGGCAGGTCCCGCATGACTCCCTGAACCACCTTTGCCACAGCCATTTCCCTGGCTGGGGTGTGAAGGCAGCGGTGGGGGCTCAGCTGCAGGGGTTCGAGGGGCAGCAGGCTCAGGGGCTGAGAAGCCCATTTGCTTCCAATAGAAGATTCTCTGGGCCTTCCTAACCCAACAGCTGCTTGAACAAGGCGGGTGCCAGGGCAGCTGTCTGTGTCTGGTTCTGGGGCAGATGTCAAAATCCCAGGCTGCTACAGCCCGCTGTGTGACCTTGGGAAAGCTTGTCACCTCTGTAGTCCCCTGAGATTTCTCTCCCTTGGCAGAGCTTGGTGAATGCTCCAGAAGAAAATGGAAAGGCATTGGGCCACACTGCTGCCAGCACAGAAAAGCTCCAGGGCCACACTGGTACTCAAGACAGAAGGGGCAGCTGGCATGACGGGCAGGTGACAGGGTAGCATGGGGACCCCCCCTACACACACACACACATGCACACACACACACACGCACACGTGCACATACACACAGGCACACAGGCACACACGTGCGCACATGTGCACACACATGGACGTGTGCACATACAGAGGCACACATGTGCACACACATGCACATACGTGTGCACACGTGCACATACACACAGGTACACACATGCGCACACGTGCACATGCACACACAGGCATACACATGCGCACACGTGCACATGCACACACAGGCACACGCGCGAACACACGTGCACGCATGTGTGCACACGTGCACATACAGGTACACAATGCACGCACACATGCACACGTGTACATACACAGGCACACACATGCATACACGTGCACACACATGCACACACACATGCATGCACACGCGCACATACAGACACACATGCACACACGTGTGCACACATGCACACAAACATGCACACGTGCACATACACAGGCACACACGCATACACGCGCACACACATGCACACGTGCACATACACACACAGGCACACATGCACACACACACACACACACACCCCTTCACTCTGCAGAAGCTCCCTGACCAGTAGAGGTCAACTCTGACCACAGAGCTCAGAAAAGGGTGAGTTGGCAGGGCTGGTTTCGGGGAGGCCCTGTGGCTCCCACCAAAACGTAGTTCAGGGAGCCAGCTCCCTCCCATTTCCGTCCAAACAGCCAGCACCCTGATCCGGAGCGCTGGGTCTGCTGTCTCCTGGAAGAGCCAAGAAGGGAGTCAGAGGAGGGGCTACCCTGCCTGAGGAAGAACAGCACAATTCTCTTTTCCCCTGGGGACAGCAGAGCTCAGTGCTTAAGAGCCTGGTGCTGAGGACAGGCAGAAGCAGGTTTGAATTCAGGCTCTGGGACACTCTGAGTAATCTCGGGCATTGTAGGGACAAGATGAGCTTCATGCCTGGTTTTTGACGCAGGGAGATTAAAGGCAGCACCTCCAGAGGGTTAAATGCGATGATGCAGGCATCTAGGGTGTTCCAGTCTGACAAACATAACCGTTCAGTAAATGCTGGTTATCACTGTCATTGACCTCTGAGGCATCCATGGTGCCCTGTAGGTAGAAGAGGCTCCCTCGGTAAACCCAGCATACCTCTCCAAGGGGGCAAAAGTGTCAGCCCCCAGGAGGCTTGTTCCATGTCGTCTTGGGAAGGGAGGGACCCGTTCGTGAAAATGTTCCAGCTCTGCCTTCTGTCCGTCTGGCCCTCACTGTGTCCCCACCCAACCAAATGAATGGAATCAAGAGGATAGCAAGGTGGCTCTCCTGGACTCAGGGTCTCAGGCTGAAGGTGGAAGAGGGAGGAAGGGGATTCCAAGTCCTTCCAGGGTCAGTCCCTGAGGAAGGGTGAAGCTGTCACAACACCGGGCTCCAGAGTTACAAGCCTGCCTTTGACTCTCAGCTCTCTCCATTTCTACCTCATGTGACCTTGAGACTTAATATCTGTGAAATCTAGACAACTACTCCTAACTTTGGAATCACCATGAGGATTATCTGAGATCACAGATGGATAGTTCCTGGGAGATGTTCAATAAACTTCAGTTTCCTTTCATTTCAAGGGTAGCTCCATGAAATCTCCGTCAGTTTCTCCGTCGTGTTTTTGATCATGTTTGGTTTTACCTCTGTGCAGAATCCATTACCCGGCTTCCAAAGCAAAGATCCTGCTATCCTCTGTGCCAAGCCCTGTTCTACCCAAATCTCTCTCTGTCTCTCTTTCTCACACACCCTTTTAAAAGAAAATGTATTAATACTTCTCACTCCTAGCCAAACGCACTCCAGCAGGAATGAAGGTTCCAGCAACTGATGAAAACTGCAAACCAAACCCACTGTTCCCTTCCTTGTCCCTTCCTCCCACCTAGTACCTCGCTGTCTAATTGAATCAGAGGCTGTCTGCCCAACATTTGGATTGCAAAGGAATGAGTCAGGCTCTAGGAGGCCGCTTCTCCGCAGATCTCCCATGTGCTGTGCTGGACATGTCCCTACGGAAGCCTGCCAGAGTCACAGGTAACGCTTTCTGGCTGGAAGATGCATTTGGTTACTTGGACCTCTTAGATCGCAGTCTGTATGCATAATGCAAAATCAGTGGACTCTTCCCTAAATCCTGTGTCAGGGAATAGTCAGCTACAGTCGTTCAACACACAGACCTGCCTGACTCAGTCCACACACACGCATTCATCACTCACTTGGCAACATACAGTGGAGCGTGGCAATGGCCAGACACCAGGCACAGGAGCCCTGCCAGCTGCACCCTGTCTCCTTTCCGTCCCTGTGGCCGTGCCCAAGCCCAGAACGTCATCATGGCTTACTGGTCCAGGACAACAGCCTCTGGATAGATGACCACCTCGAACAGCCTGTTAGGCCCCAGACACTCTCATGGCTCCTCCTGTTGAAGCCTCACCTCCAGAGCCTCTGTTCATATACACTGCATTCCAGTGAAGCCAAACTTCTTACAGTTCCCTGATTTCTCTTCCTAGAATATCCTTCTGGCCTTCCACCCACCTGCCTGAAGAACTTAATTTCTTTATGATTACCTCAAAACATTCACCCCCACCCTTTTGGGAACCTGCCTGAGAACCCTGATGGATGAGTCACACTTTCCCGCAGGCTCTTCTTACCTCTTTATCTCATTTGTCTTCTCATGTGCCTCATGCATTTTCCCCACCTGACTCTGAGTATCTGGAGGCCAGAAACTCTGCCTTAGTCATTTGTGGACATTGCAGCTAGCCCTGAGGAAGGGCCATAAAATAAATTCTTGTGGGATGCATTAGTTATCTAATGCGGCATAACAAAATCACTCCAAAACTTGTGGACCTAACACAACAATTTACAATCCCTCACTGTTTCCATGGACCAGGAATTTGGGGGTGGCTTAGCTGAGAGGTTCTGACTTGGGGTCTTTTGAGAGGTGGAAGTGAAGGTGTCAGCCATGACTGCAGTCATCTGAAGGCTCGGCTGAGGCTGACGGATCGGTGTCCAAGGTGATTCACTCAGATGCCTGGCAAGTTGGGGCTGGCTACTGGTGGGAGGTGTCAGTTTATTCTGTGAGGTCCAGTTGCCAGATAAATACCAGTTAAATTTGAATTTCAGATAAAGAAAAAACATTTAGTTTAATTACTGCAGTATCCCAATTCTATTTTTATTTACTGAATCTGGAAATCCCCACAAGAAGGCCTCTCTACAGGACTGCCTGAGAACCCTTACACATGGCAGCTGGCTTTACCTATGAGAGTGCTCCCAATAGAAGCTGCAATACCTTTTGTGACATAGCTTTGGGAGCCACATGCCGTCACTTTTCCCATAACCTGTTGGTCCCACAGGCCAGCCTTGGTTCAGTGTGGAAAGAAGTACGCAGTGTCGTGAATACCAGCAGGTGACTCAGTGGAGGCCACCTTGGAGATTGGCTTTCCTATGGAATACGGTCCCTAATAGCTGAATTTCATCCCTAGCGTCTCTGGCTATTCTCAGGATACCAGTCGAGACATCCAGTTTCCCATGTTTAAAATGGGAAGCATAGCTACTCCTGCTGGGTCCGCCTCTTACACTGGATCCTTGAAGATGTAAGCCAGCCATTCTCAAATGCCTGCGTTAGTGGAAGGGAACCGGTAACCAGCTACTTATACTGGACTTATAAATCCAAATGTACACAGTACTCTTCTCTGTTCCTGTAGTCCAGAGATTCCTTGATCTTCCCAGCCTCCTCCCCCTCTACTACCAGAAGCCACCGTCGCTCGCCTAGTGAGGGCTAGCTGTACTGAAATACATGGCAGAGTATTCAGGTAACCAGATGGCTCTTGTCAGGTTCTGGAAAATATGATAATGAATTGAATTTACCTCTGCTACAGACTTAAACTGCAAAACTCATCCTTGGCCCCACCTCAGGGCATTTATGCCTGCCATTTCCTCCACCCGGAAAATTCTCCACCAGGACAGCCTAGCTCCCTCTTATCACTCAGGTCTCTGCTCATGTGTCACCTCCTCAGAGAGGCCCTTCCTGGCCAGCCGATCTAACATAACCCCCTCCAAACCTGGTCAATGTCTATCTCTTTACCTTTCCATGCTTTTATATAGCACCTATAACTATATAAAATATTTTCATTTTTTAATCTGTGTATTTGTGCATGTCTGTTTCCTCCACTTAGAACATCAGCTCCAAGAGTAACATTGGTATGAGCTTGCATCCTACACATGGAAAGCTGGGGATCCAGAGACTTTTCTACACTTTGAATAGTTTCAGTCCAGGCTGATGGCACTTTTGTCAATACAGTTTCCTCAAAAGCTTTGTGGGCTTTCTATTTATCTTATTTGAGTAGACCCTATTCCCTCAAAAGCCATAATCCTCTTCAAGATACAGTTCTCTCTTTCTGCAGACTTAATCACTGATACTTACGGTATGTGACCTGCTGTGGGACATCACCCTTAAAATTCTTGGAAGCCCTCATCTAGTGAGTTGACCTACCAGGAACTAGCTTAATTCTTTCAGCTGTCTGCACAAAGTATCTCAGAACCACATCTTTCATTTGATCGTACCTTGAAGTCATCTTTTTTTACTTTTTTATTTTTATTTTAATTTTTTGAGATGAAGTCTCACTGTGTCATCCAGGCTGGAGTGCAGTGGTGTGATCTCACCTCACTGCAACCTCCGCCTCCAGGATTGAAGCGATTCTCATGTCTCAGCCTACCATGTAGCTAGGATTACATGTACCCACCACCACGCCCAGCTAATTTTTGTATTTTTAGTAGACACAGGGTTTCACCATGTTAGCCAAGCTGGTCTCAAACTCCTGACTTCAGGTGATCCACCTGCCTCAGCCTCCTAAAGTGCTGGGATTACAGGTATGAGCCACCATGCCTGGCCGAAGTCATCTCTTAATCTGATAATCTGTTCCTCACAGAAGAGGCTGAAGATGTGAAAGTTCTATTTCCCAACTCAGGCCTTTCTGTATTCTCTCTAAATTTGGCTGACAAACCGAACAGTTCTCTTCGAGTCTATCAAGAGATGAACTCTCTTGTGGTACCTTGTCATTTATAGCTAGTAACAGCCAGCAGCAACATACTGCCTGCAGAGTTTTTTGGACATGTCCAAAACTTTACTTGGTACATTTTCAGATTTCAGGTTACCATAGGCAACTGGTCACTGGCTGGTCCAGCATCATCTTCATGGGGACGACTTGCCTCTGAGCCACGTGACTTTTATCTTCTAACAGACTAGCCAAGGCATGTTCTGGCAATCAGAGACCAAAAAGGAAAGAAGCCACAAAAAGAAAGAATTTAAACCCCTTTTTAAATTGCTCACAACAACAATTTATTGTTATCTTTCACAACTGTCTACAATGACCGGGACCAGCTGGGAAGTTCTCACTTGGGCTTTCTCGTGCAGTTGCGGTCAGATGGTAGATGGAGCTGAAGTCATCTGAAGGCTCAACTGGACCATATGTCCAGGATGACTTACTCACTCACATGTTCAGAGACTCGGCTAAGATAGCCAGAACAGATGACCAGATAGGATAACCAGCTCAGATAACCAGGACACAGCTAATCATCTCGCCATATGGCTAGCTTAGGTTTCTTCACAGCACAGAGTCTTAGGATAGTTGGAGTTCTTATACAGTAGCTGGCTTCCCCCAGTGTGTGCATTTCAAGAGCTATATATTACTTTTTAAAGGGTGTTCCTTGAACCATTGCATCTTCACTGGATTTCTAAGGCCGTTGCTTGTCCACAAGGCATTAGCTGTGAGTAGAGTGAGGGAGGTGGACTCACCTAGCACAGAGAAGCCAGTTCCGGCACTGCTAAGCTGCAGGTACAAGGTAAACACGAAGATGCTGGAGAGAGCTGGGGTCATCTGAGAGTGGAGTGTCTTCCTTGCTTGACGAATATGGAGTTCTGAAGTCAGGGCCTCCTATTTTCAGGATTTCTGGGACATATTTGACCTGATGTTCTCATCCGACATCAGAACGTTTGAAGGCTTGCTTCTTCCTCTGTTATCAGAACCAAACCCACTTGATTTCCATCTCACTCAAAATGGCATAATATTGAAACTCCAGCTAAGACAGAGCTAAGGACTAGGAAGCATCTAGTTTATTTGGGAGGTGACCCCAGGAAGCAGAAGTGATAGCATGGGGAGAGCAAGGTGGGGAGGAGGACAAGCCAGTAGGGGAGATGTTAAGACGTGAGGTGCCCCTGATGTGGGTGCCCCTGTGTGCAAGTGGGGCTCAGTTCCCTGTCCTGACTGTCGTCAGAGAGCAGAAGGATGCGTACCCGAGGCTACGAAGGTAGTAGGTGGGATGGAGGGGCAGGTGGGAGGCTTAATGGGTACAAAAAATAGAAAGGATGAATGAGAGCGAGTATTTGATAGCACGAGGGTGACTATCATAATTTTATAATAATCAACAATAATTTAATTGTATATGTAAAATTAACTGAAAGTGTAATTGGAATGTTTGTTACGCAGGGGATAAATGCTTCAGGTGACAGATAGCCCGCGTGTCCTGATGTGATCCTTACACATTGCATGCCCATATCAAAATATCTCATGTACCGACATGAATATATACACCTACTGTGTACCCACAAAAATTAAAAATAAAAAAAATTTAAGTAAAAAATACATATCTCCTACAACTGTCCATCCAAAGGTTGGGAGTCAGGCATTTATCCACCAGCCTGCCACTAGTTGGGGGTTGCCCCTGAGCGTTTATCCATGCGCTCAAGCTCAGGGAGAGAGAGAGTCTGGCCTGGGAGAGGATTGGGGCAGAAGGCTGAAGAGCTTAGCCGTGGCACGGTGCTGTCAGGTCAGTGAGCCTGTGTTTGCCCAGAACTGCTCTCCGCAGGTGTTGCTGAAGAGGTGGCTTGCCACGTGAGGTGGGCCACTGAAGGCATCTGGTACAGTTTTGGTAACTACTTCTTTCTATCCAGAGGCAAAGTTATCATCTCAATCCTTGTTCTTATAGCTTACATGAGGCCATTTAGCCAGCTCACTCTAAATGACAGCCAGCCAGGATCTTTCTTCCAGAGTCCCCTGATTCACACTCCTTTCACTTCTAAGAGGAACAAGAGTCAAGTTTACCTTTCCTTTCCCTGGAGGCCCTATCTCAGACGGGTTTTTATTTCTGAAGGACGTTCTTCTCAGAAAAAGAGTCCACTATAAGCAAAGAATCCAAGGGAATTTTCCCACGTATTACAGGGAGTGAGACTGAAATTTGTTTGCTCAGGGATGTCATTTTCACACAAGTCCCCTCTGGCACCTGGGGTCCACCTTACTCCTTCACGCTTAGGGGAAATTGCTTAGGAACTGCCTTCCCACCTCCCCGGTCTGATTCCGTGGCCAGAGCAAATCTAAAACCCCCTTTCAGGCTCCTGCCAGGTCTTGGGAGTTTCTCTTCTCCTGGGTCCACTGCCTCGTAGGCTGCAGCTTCCTTGCATGTTTTACAACACATCAATCCCAATGAGAAACTCAAGCACGAGTTTTGCTCCGACAACAAACAATTGTTTGCATGCAGCATATATAAGTTTGGTGAATTTTGCTCAAGGTTGAGAAAGGGCGGATAGCAAGAAGCAGCTCTCAGCCCACTTAAAACACCTCCCCAGCTCTTTCTTGAATGCCCTGAGAATTCCAAAAACTCCTTCTGTTATTGTAGCTCTCCCTCTCGGAAGAATCTGTCTACTGGACACCTTTAGAAAGTTTTATTGAATAATCTTTTCATTAAAATTTTTTTTTTAGACAAAGTTCACACCACTAAAGAGGAGTTTGCTGCCAGATCCGAAGTAATTCTGCCTGACCCCTTTCATGACTGATGTTCAGCCAGTGTGTTATCTGAGACTCCATGCCAGCTACTGAGATCGTCCCCAGCTACCCACCACACCCCTGGTGCCCAGCCACAGGGTTGCTCGCTTAATCACCAGTGCTTCTTGTGGCACACCCTTTGCCCGGCCAGGGAGGCCACCCATACAACTTACACCCTGGGTGTGAGCCAGAGGACACAGCTGTGGCACTAGTACAAGAAATGGAAGCCACTAATTAATACATTATGAGAATTTACCAAAAAATGCTAAGGTAGCTTATGGAATCCAAGACACAGGGAAACCGCAACCCCAGGAAGGCCGGGGTCAGGGCTGTGTGGAGTCCACAGCCCCGCAACTCTGCAGTTTCTTTCTTGTTGTTTTGTTTGTTTTTTTGTTGTTGTTGTTCTGAGACAGTGTCTCACTCTGTCGCCCAGGCTGGAGTGCAGCGGTGCAATCGTGGCTCACTGCAACCTCCGCCTCCCAGGTTCAAGCGATTCTCATGCCTCAGCCTTCCAGGTAGCTGGGATTATAGGCGCTTGCCACCACACCTGGCTAATTTTTGTATTCTAACTAGAAACAGGGTTTCACTATGTCAGCAAGGCTGGTTTCAAACTCCCGACCTCCGCTCATCCGTCCACCTCTGCCTCTCAGAGTTGCTGGGATTATAGGCATGAGCCACCATGCCCAGCCAAGTCTGCAGTTTCACTGTCTGTCTACCATTAATGTGACTCTGCTGGAAAGACTACCAGTTCGCAGTTGTATATATTCCAAACTTCAGATTCCCAAGACAAAGAGTCTGATTGGCTCAGCTTGGTTAAGGCGTCTGCCTGTGAACATATGAGTGATATCTGAGGGCAGAGGGAAGTGGTGGAGACATGGCAGTTTCTAAAAGTGGGGTTGTGGGAGCTGACCAGGGTGTGGGCAGGTGTACTGGACTGGGAAGCCAGCCTGGGAAGGTCTGTGTTACCCTCACAGGAGGTGGACCCTCCATTCTAGGCCACCATCCTGAGCGGCCCAACCCTTAACCCTGTGTGACATTGGTTGTGTTGGCTTTTAAAGAGGGTACGCTGTAGGTTCTAGTGAAATGCTAAGCCTTGTTTTGAGGTTTGAGGGCTTGAGAAACATTTCAGCCTTTCCGCCACTGCCATGGTGGGCCGGCAGAGTTTCGGGTTGTATTCTTGGCAGTTGTCCTCTGTGTCCTCCTTGTACCGTGCGGCCTGTTTGCTGGCCGCCCTCTGGAAACGCTCCCTCCTGGTTGTCAAAGAGAATCTTTCCACTTGCCCTGTGTTAATTTTTCAGGAGTCCTCTTTCTTCTGTAACCATCTGAGGTAGGCAGTCACCCCGCTTATATTCTCCACTGTCTTTTTTTTTCCCCTCAGGACTAGCACAATACTTTTTTGTTGTTTTTAACTCTTTTTTAAAAAAATTATACTTTAAGTTCTGGGTACATGTGAAAAACATGCAGGTTTGTTACATAGTTCTACAGACTTCATAGGGGTTGGCTGCATCCTTCACCCTGTCATCTACATTAGGTGTTTCTCCTAATGTCATCCCTCCCCTACCCACCCCGCACTGCCTGACAGGCCCCAGTGTGTGATGTTCCCCTCCCTGTGTCCATGTGTTCTCATTGTCCAACACCCACTTGTCAGTGAGAACATGCAGTGTTTGGTTTTCTGCTCTTGTGTCAGTTTGCTGAGAATGATGGTTTCCAGCTTTATCCATGTCCCTGCGAAGGACATGAACTCATCCTTTTTTATGGCTGCATAATATTCCATGGTGTATATGTGCCATATTTTCTTTATCCAGTCTATCACTGATGGGCGTTTGGGTTGGTTACAAGTCTTGGCTAGCACAATATTTTATAAGGAAATCTGGGAATTAATGCCACAATTAGCTAAAGCTATATAGAAAATTAGAGTTTATAGTGTGAAAAATTGTGCAAACTGAACCTAGATACCTATTTCTTACAAATTTTTTATTGCTGTGGATTCTTTTAAAATTTACTGCCAGGTTGTATAGTTAAAGTCAGTTGTTTAAATAAAGTTTGCTTTGTTTTTAGTAGTCGGGTTTGGGATCTGGGGGAAAAAGAAATAGAAAAAGATACAGATTCTCAGTTAATAAAGCCTGTTATTCTAACATTAGTCTTTCAGACTTTGGGATTGTGAGACTTCTGCCACCTATTACAGACTACCCCGATGGATGCTTGAACATTATGAGGTGTAAATAATAATTATTGGAGGCACTTATCAATTATTTGCTATGTGATAAGCACCCTGTTGAGCTCTTTGCAGATTGCATTGATTTCCGTGGGCTGTCGTAACAAGTTGCCATAGATTTGGTAGTTTGAAACAACAGGCTTTTTTCTCACAGTTATGGAGGCCAGAAGCCTAAAATAAGGGTGTTGGCAAGCCCACCCCTCTCTGTGGCTCTAGGGAAGAGCCCCTCCTTGCCTCTTCCTCTTCTGCTGGTTCTCGCCGTTCTGTGGCTCATGGCAGGCAGGTCCCGTCTCTGCCTCCGTCTGCATCTGGGCTTCTCTGTGTCTCTCTGTGTCCTCTCCTTTTCCTCCAAGGACATCAGACATTGGATTTAGGGTCCTCTTTAATCCAGCAAGAGCTCTTCTTTATAGGTAACTAACTACATCTGCAAAGACCTTCTTTCCATATAAGATCACATTCTGAGGTTCTGGGTGACCATGAGTCTTGTTGGGGGTGGTATTCAGTCCACTCTCACACAGGGATTAGTAGATACAGTTACTTCCATTTCACCAGTGGGAAGGCCAAGGCCCAGGAGGGGATGAACTTGCCCTGCCACTCAACCAGCCACGGTAAGAGCTTGGTTGAGGACAGCTCAGTCTGCTGCCAGCTTTGTTCTCTTTCTGCTATGCCATGCTGCTTCTGGAAAACCAGTCTGCAAACTCAAGTCTAGAAAGCAATGGCATCAACATTTGTCCACCCATTGCCTTCCAGACCATACCACTTGGAGGCAAAAGATCAGAAGTAGATAAGTTCTCATAGAATGTGACAATTTTGAACTCCTACTGGATGCCAAATGTTCATGTGTCCCTTTAATAGCCATACCTTATGAAGTGACTATCTGAGGTACATTCAGGGATGGGACTGAGACTCAAAGATCGTGACTTGCCCAAGGTCACGTAGCTAGTGGGTTACAGAGCTCAAATTTTGTTCCAGATATTGTGTTGCATTCAAGTTCATGATGAGCTCATCATTGTTTGTAAGTGGAAGTGATCACCCCATGAGTTGTAATTTTATGTATTCCACCAGCACCTAACTATCCAACATCACATAACGCTGAAAGGGTCAGGATCATTCTCCTCTGGCGTCCTAGTTCTAACTAGCGAGGTGACCTTACACAAGTCTATTTTCTGGGCCTTCGTAACAGGAGGAGCTAGCATGGGACAATGGCTTCATTGCTGATGTTTGGTAAGCGTATGCAACACGCATGTATGGTTACAGGAAGGTGCCCTTGCCCGCATATGTTAATATTTGCTGGAGAATGGGCAGGGTAATACAGAGAGTGTTCTCACTGTTGACTTTTCACCCCCAAGTTAATAGTTAACTTTGTCTCCTTGTTTGACTATGCTGCCTGTTGCCTTTGGTCAGAAAGAAAAATCCTGAAACACGGAGTGGAATGGGGTTAACATCTGTCTTTCTTCGCCTTTGCTTGATATGGTTTATTTCTATTAAGTTAGGTCAGGATAGCTTTTCAAAAACATGGTATTTCAAAAGTGCACTTTAGCATGACACAATTTACCATATAAATCTTTGAATAGATAAGTGTTCAAAACAGAAGTATTTTCTTTATGTGTTCGTGATGTTTTTAAAGGTTAGAGTCACCTATTGCAGTAATTTGGAAAATCATTCTTTGCAGGCTGCTCAGGAAAGGAAAGGTCTGTGGCAGCACTGTGAGGTGGGAACAGCGTGAGCATTTTATTGGAGAGGGCGGTGGGGACAGGGTCTTACTCTGTCGCCCAGGCTGGAATGCAGGGGCCATATCTCAGCTCACTGCAACCTCTGCCTCCCAGGTTGAAGCGGTTCTCCTGCCTCAGCCTCTCAAAGTGCTGGGGTTGCAAGTGTGAGCCACTGTGCCCAGCCAACAGCGTGAACTGTGGTGTCGAACAGACCTTTGATCAATCGGAGTTCTGTAGCCCACTAGCCATGTGACCTTGGGCAAGTCACCATCTCTGAGTCTCAATCTCATCCTTGAATGCACCTCAAAAGTCACTTCATAAATTCCTGTGGCTATTAGAGGGACATATAAAAATTCGGCACCAAGTAGCTCAGGTAATCCACTCCTCCCTCCCTCCTTTAGTCCGTTGTTTTATTTAGTAAAAATCCACCATTTTGGAGATGTGGTTAGGACTGTACCATTCAATTCCCTTCTCTTCCAAGCCTACTGGTGAAGTGGAAAAGGTGAATCTCTTCATCTCATTTTGATTAGACCTCAGGGCAATATTCTGGAAGAAATTCAAGCAGCGTGGAGTGTTTTTTCCCCACTCAGAAACAGTGCCTCCGTTCGCACGTATAAACTGAGCCTGCCATTCTGCCTGACCGCTGGCTTTTATCTCTTGTGCCCTGAAATGAAAGGCAGGCCTGAAGGGGTGCCGTGAAACTGTCAGCGAGCTCCCTCGTAAGTCATGGCTGGAACTGGCGGGATTTTGGCTGTGGCGGTAACAGGTGCACGGCCTGCTTTGGTGCCCACAGAAGTAGAGCTGAGACTTGGACCTGCTCCTGGTTGCAAATTGTTTACCGTTCAGCGCTTGGGCACATTTCCTGCTGGCCCTGCACAGAAGCGACAGATGCCCACAGTCATGCACCAGGACTTGGCCTGTCAGCGAAGCTTGTTTAGAAGAGATTTAGACGATGGAGGGAAAAGCATCATGAGGGCGAAATGGGCTGGGTGAGGTTGCTGTGTGCAGAGCTCCAGACCACGAAGGCAGGGGCAGGAGAGCGGGCCGGGTCACCCCGGCAGGACTTTCCAGTCCCGGCAGCAAACAGGTGACGAGCCTTTGTGTGCTGGACCCTGTGCTCCCAGCTGGAGGAATGAGGGTAAATGAGAAATAGCTTCTGCCTCCGAGGACAGCATTTAGTGCAGAAGACAGCGTATTAGCCATCCAGTGGAGCAAGGCAGAACAGAGGCCTCTGCTCCCCATGGAAAGAGCAGAGCACCATTAAGGACAGGGCCTCTGCAGCCCCACAGCCTGGATTCAAGCCCTGCCTGAGTGGCTGCCTGGCACTGTGACGCTGGGCAAGGTGCCTGACCTCACTGAACCTCCAAGGCCTCACCTGTGAGATGGGGACTGCGATGACACCAAACTCCTGCAGTTGTCAGAGGATGGAAAGAGCATTTGCTGAGTGCCTGGCGCACTGGAGGCACTTTGCTGTTAAAATACAACCCTCAGGAAATCCGTTTTCAGTACGAGCCGAGACAGACACCACGTTTTCCAAACTGAAAATCAAGGCACTTGAATATGCCAGCAGAGCTTTCCTGACTTATACACAGGTATTTGTGCAAAGTCTTGCAGAGGGTGGAAACATTACAGCACGTTTGGGCTTCACAGGAGAATCCACGTGTTTGATATCGGCACCTTGCCTGCCTTTTGCCACTGGTTCCTTCCAGCAGGGCCTTCTGGGACTCTCTCAACGCTGGGAGGCTGGAAGCATCCCCAGGTCTTCAGCAAACTTCCTTAGGTAAAATCAGACTAATGTAGGAAAGAATGGCTGTGTGATAAATCCAAGGGACAGAACTGAAAGAGCCAGTGACACAGAGAGCCAGTGTGGGTAGGAATGGCCACTCTCCAGGGGAGCTCTCCTGCCTTCCCCGCAGGCCTGCTTTCTGTTTCTAATCGTCCTGTTCCATTCTGTCCATCCCGACCCCACGCTGCCGTGGAACACATCCTGAGCACATATATGTGTGCCTATGTTTATAAGCATGTATGTGTACCTATGCATATAAGCATATATGCGTACCTATGTTTATAAGCATATGTGTGTGCCTATGCATATAAGCATATATGTGTGCCTGTGTTTATAAGCATACATGTGTACCTATGCATATAAGCATACATGTGTGCCTGCGTTTATAAGCATACGTGTGTACCTATGCATATAAGCATATATATGTGCCTATGTTTATAAGCATACGTGTGTGCCTATGCATATAAGCAT
>NW_022437083.1:378537-434272 GCF_009761245.1 Sapajus apella
TGCATATAAGCATATATGTGTGCCTATGTTTATAAGCATATGTGTGTACCTATGCATATAAGCATATATGTGTACCTATGTTTACAAACATGTATGTGTACCTATGCATATAAGCATACATGTGTGCCTATGCATATAAACATATATATGTGCTTATGTTTATAAGCATACATGTGTACCTGTGTTTATAAGCATGCACATGTGCTCATGGGGTGCACAGACACACGTATGTCAGGGCTATCTCTCTAAACTCTCCTGGCTCTGAGGACGTGGCCTTGTTTCTAACTGGATCAGGCAGGCCCCTAACAGTACATCCACTCAGGCCCTAAAGCCTGTGAGCCGGGCCGCGTCTCCCACACACCAGGGTCTGTTGCCTGCCCTCGTTCTGACCTTCTCAGCATGTCCTAATTTTGCCTGCCCTCGTTCTGACCTTCTCAGCATGTCCTCATTTCCAGCCCAGCATCCTCCTCTCCGACTTGGAGACAGAATTTGGCCCTCAGGCCTCCATGGGACACAGCCTGCAATCACCCTATGGCTCCACACTGAAACCCAACCAAATTAGTTCCAGCCACTGGGACCCACCCAATGTAGATGGCCAGGCAGGCCTGAGCACCTGTCCAGGTGAGGCGCGTTACCCTGCCCTCTGCCCCTCCGTAGCTGCAGCCTCTCCGTGATCCCCACTGCCCACCATTTTTCCTCAACTCAGCTATCAACAGCACTTCCCTCTCCAGGGAAGCGTCCCTGCGGCATACAATAGAAAAGAATGGACCTTGCCCGGAAGACTGCTCTGGTTGTGACACCCTGGGGAGATGCGGTAAAGGCTCTGGGCGTTGATGTCTCCCTCCACCGTTTTAAGTATCCCATAAAGTTTTATAGATGGAAACACTTTGTAAAGTTTTAGGGAAACTATTCTTTCTTGCCTTTCTGTTCCTGCCTGCCCCCTTCCTGCACTTGCCCCTCACACCATTCGCCCTCATAGCTTGTATCAGGAGCAATATTCTTAGTGTTGTCAATTTCTCCAAACACCTATTTCTGGACAGTGATTCTGGTATGGTAGATTTATATGAGCAGTTAAAGGCTGGGAGTACGAGGACTGAGTTTTCAAGAGCAGGCCTGTGTGCCAACTCCCCAGCCCCCAGCCCAGTGCCTGGTTAAGTGAATGAATGGACAAAGGAATGTGTGGCGTGACGAATCTGCTACTTAGCATGAAGGCCTGCTCCATGCCACCCAGCCCAAAGACGCCCTGTGGTCACGTGGGTCCCACCGCGGCATCCCATGAAGATTAGCTCCACAGCAGAGACTGACAGAGAGAAGAGACAGCGTCCACAGGACTGTCCCTACTTCTGCACTGCCCGACCCTTACCTGGGACTCTGCTCACAGTCCCCCGTCTGGGCACCTGGTGCTCCAGTCACAACATGGGAGTTATCTTCAACACCTTTCCCCCCGACTCACCGTTGTTGAGCCCTCGGGAGCCCACATACCAAAACTTTCTCTCTCTCTCTCTCTCTCTCTCTCTCTCTGTCTCTCTCTCTCCTGATACCACCATATTTTTAGCCATTATTACCTCTTCCCTTTTTTTACTGTACAATTCGAGATCCTTAACCCCTCCCCTAATTTGTTTAACTAAAGTAATCATTTCCTAGCAAAAATCAGGTCATTTCCCTGCTTAAAACCCTTCCATGGCTTCCCTCTACATTTAGAATAAAGACTTGAAATGAAATTTTGTGTAATAGTTACACAGTGCGTACCTCTAACTTATACACTGTGCAAAATAACCTAGCACAATGTGTAAGTAGGAGTAATGCCAGCTTCTGGAACAAATGGAACACAAAACATACAGTGGGTGAAACCCAATGGAAGGTGATTTCTCAGGACATAACTGTCCAAGGTGAACGGTCCCAGCTGGCAATGGTTTTGAACTGTGGTTTAGGAACCAGAGTTTCTTCTGTCTAGCAACTTTACTATCTTTGAGGGCCTCAAAGACACCTGCTTCTAGCTGAGAGAATGGAGTAGAGCTCTGGGGAGGTAAACCTATCTCTTAAAGGTCCCGGCCTAAAAATGATATGTATCGTTTTGATTTGTTGGCAAGAAGTGGCCACATCTAAATGTGAGGAGGGTGGGAATGTAGGTCCTGATTGGCCAGCCACTTCCCAGGAGGAACTGTGTGTTCTGAACGGGATAGCATGATTTTCAGTGGGAAGGGTTTGTCTCTATAACGCGTGGCATGCAAGGCCATATGTGACGTGCCATACTTCACTTGAGCCCGCCAGCAGACCGTTCGCTCTCACTGTCTTTCCTTCTCACTTGATCCCACTCTCCAGCTTCCTTTCGCTGCCATAAATATTTGTTGAATGAATGGATCTATGAATGAATGAATATCTTATTTTTAACATTTATGAAATTAAATTAATTAAGGAGACAGAGTAATCTTGTATTTACTGAGCATTTATTATATGCCATCGCTTGGCTAAAATCTTCACACACATTATCTAATTTAACCCTCAGGCTAACTTTTCAAGATAAGGGTCTTTACTCACACTGTTCTCTGTGAGGGATCCGAAGCTCATGGTTCCTAAACATTTTGCCACAAATCAAATAGCCAGAACTTGGTGAAGGTGGAATTCATACTCGCAGTACCTGCTCCCAGAGGTCAAGGCTCCCAGGGGTTTTACAGCGTCATAAAAGGAAATTCCACTTGCAGGAAGGACAGATCAAGCAAACTGCAGCAGGACAAGAACTCTTCACGTACTCTTGACGTCTCATTTATATTTTCCTTTTTTCTGTGCAGGCAGGTGCTGTGGAATGAGGTTTTTCCCTGTTTCCTTCTCTTCATTCAAATATGTCTTGGTAACAGTTAAGTGCTTCTATAATCCCACCCACTACACCCACAAAAATTCTCCCATCCGTACCTCGCGTGTTTCTGGAACTTTAAATTCTAATCGTGCCTTTTTCTGTGAAGGGAGTCTATTCAGAAGAGCAGGTGAAAAACAAGCACAGACTTAGCCGTTGGTACCTGAGGGCGGCAAGGCCGAGCAAATCCGCTCTCCATCAGGATTTCCTGGGGCTCAGAGGTCGGAGCACCAAGAGGCTCCAGCTGAGGGGCAGGAAGATAGTACTGAACCCAAAAAGGGAAAAAGAGGGGCATGCCCCGTAAAAGCAATGTAAAAGAAGCTCTCCACTTGGGAATCCTCGGGAAGCCCTTTCCCAGCCTGCCCCCCAGCTCATTCTTGTCTCCCTTTAGCTCCAACAGCCACACTTGGGTGTCAATTGCAGAATTCATTTTGAGGCTACAAGTGAAGGGAAGGGGGAGGGAATGTGGGGGTGATTCCACGCTTGAGTGCAGTCAGTGGTGAGACCAGGCCCCGGCCCTGTCCCTGCTAGAGTGGCCAATGATTCCAGTGTCCCTGAGAACGAAGAGCTACCCTGGATGAAGGCCTTTGAGTGCTGAAATCTGCAAAGTCATGGGGGACTCGTGAGTTGGTCACCCTAGCCTCTGCTGACCTAGGAAAACATACAAGAATAACTTATAACCCAGAGTCATTTAAAATTAAATGTTAAAATAACTACCAAGATTCATTGAGTTAAACACTTAGGGTTTGTACATTTCTCTGTATTTTTTTCATTTTAACATAAATTTTACTTTTAAAGGATCTCTAGTTTTAGAAGGTTGTTATTACTGGGTCACAAATAATAACTGCCATGACTTCATAGGTTACTAATCGGCAAATAGTTTAAATATTTAATTTGAACTCAGGCGATCTGTTTACAGATAATTATACACTGTAAGAAGATGGAGGGAAATTTGCCATTAAAAGATGATGGCATTTGAGAATAACAGTTGAACACTTTAAATTTTAATGTGATATGTTACAACGTTATCTTGTAAAATAAAAACGACAATATTCAAATTAGAGTTATCATACAAATACCTATGATTTGCTTTTCTTAACACTGTTGAATCAAGTCCTTAATCTATTGAAAAATGAATACAAATCTTTAAAATGTTAATGTGAATTACATGTTAGAAAATAGTCTTGATTTGAATCCTATCCAAAAATAGGAAAAGAAAATGATGACTATGACCTCAGATTTAACACATGTGGATATCACGCGTTGGCCCGTAGGGCAGGACTTTATTTAAAGCCTCACTGCTTTATTTAAAATGTCAGAAATGGTAGTGTTCATTTGTTCAGATCCTAGGCGAATACAGCAGGCCTTCCTAAATGACTTTGCATAGGTTGCTTTTAAGTAGAAAAGCGAAGGAGAACCCGGGAAAGAAAACTTGCCATTTATTTCCCGTCATGACCTCTGCCTGCGGAGAGGATGGATAAGCATCCTCTCTTCTCCCCTGTCCTATCTCTCATGGGCGTCTCTCATGGATAGGAGAGAAGAGAGGATGCTTGTGACACACCGCAGTGACCGCACCTCTTAGAGAACGTGGCCCAGTTGCTGTCTGGTTTGTCCCTGAGCGAGAGGGACACACCGAAGGGGGGGACTCCGGGGCTTCAAGGGGGGCCGCCAGCCAGGGCGCACAGGGAGAGACATGCAATTCATAGTGCCAGTCAGCACTCTCTCCAGTGAAAGGAGGCAGAGTGACCAGTAACACCCAGATCTTGCAAAAAGGTAGTTTCCCTTTCTTACTCTTCCTGCATCTCTCTCTGGGATGACTGTTTTCTCCGAAGGAGGCGGTGTCTGTTGGAATGCATATGTATTTGAAGTGACCTGTGTCAGCATCTGTGATGGTTCATGTTCTGTGTCAGCTTCACGAGGCTGTGGCTCCCAGCTGCTTGGTCAAACACCAGCCTAGATGTGGCTGTGAAGGTCCTTTTTTTTTTTAATTGCATTTTAGGTTTTGGGGTACATGTGAAGAACATGCAAGATTGTTGCATAGGTACACTCATGGCAGTGTGATTAGCTGCTTTCCTCCCCTTCACCTAGATCTGGCATTTCTCCCCAGGCTATCTCTCCCCAACTCCCCACACCCCGCTGTCCCTCCCCTATTTCCCCCCAACAGACCCCAGTGTGTGACGCTCCCCTCCCTGTGTCCGTGTGTTCTCATTGTTCAACACCCGCCCATGAGTGAGAACATGTGGTGTTTCATCTTCTGCTCTTGTGCCAAATGCCCATCAATGATAGACTGGACAGGGAAAATGTGGCACATATACACCATGAAGGTACTTTTTAGCTGGGATTAACGTTAACAATGAGTTGACTCTGAGTAAAGATTAACATAAAATCAGTAGACTTTAAGTAAGTCCAGTGCTCTCCACATGCCAGTGGGCCTCATCTAATCCACTGCAAGCCTTAAGAGCAAGAAGCAGATTTTCGGAAGAAGAAGAAATTCTCCTTAAGACTGCAACATCAACTCTTGCCTGAATTTTCACGAATTTCAGATTTGCTAGCCCACTCAATCATGTGAGACAATTTCTTAAAGTCTGTCTCTGTTATATGTAATATAGAGTTCATAAAACTGTAGAGAGCTTTCAGAAGTGCTCTCTCTCTATATGTATATGTAAACACATATAGAATATGCATATGTATACGTATACACATATAATAGAGTGTACGTATTCTCATATATGTATATATATATGTACATATTCTATTATTCCTATTTTTCCGATTTCTCTGGAGAACCCTAAGTAATACAACATCCTTCTGAAAAGAAGATCTAGAACATTACAACCAGCCACTGTTACAAAGGTACCAGTCCAGCTTGCTAGAATGAAGGCAGACACACCTGCCTCGGAAGGTTCTGCTGGTTCTAGCAAGCTGAGGAACGTGGTAGAGGGTGGGAAGAGGGTGGCTTTCCCAAGGCTCCTGCTTGACCACAGTTTGTTCTGCTTAAAATATAGTAGATATGTTCCTAAGAAGTCTTGTTACAAGAGTACCCATAAAAATGAGCTTCAGATGGAGAAGGATGGGGAGTCAGACCTAGAGATTTTCAAATGCTCGATAGTAACGTCCTGTTTATCCTGTGGGAATTTCGATCATGATAATTTTTAATAGCTGCAGTATTTATCTGTAAAACCCAAACATCACTGAGCAGGGTTGGGCCACATTTCTTGTTTGCTCACAGGTTCAGGCCTTTCTTCCCCTTTGTCTGCCAGCAATTTCATTGGTTTAGGGAGCCAAACCACATGAACAAAGCAGCCTCCTGCATAGAGGGTTGGTCCTGAGAACTGCTGGTTCACCTCTCCAGGCCAGACTAACCAAAGACTTCACCTGAAAAGCTAACTTTGTCCTTAAGTAGTTCCCTCATATTCAATTAGCAATACAAAAACATGTGATTCAGGGAAAAGGCTCTTATTTCAGTATGAGTCATCCTGTGGGCAGCTTCTGATCAAGGTTTTTTAGCTCTGAGCTGTTAGAGTTAGGTGCAGAGGTTTAAAGTCCCCTTCTTTTTTTTTTGTCAGTTCGGAAGCTAGAATTGGGGATTTGCAATGAAATGCCAGCCTCAAGAATGCATGGCATACTCCCTTAGAAAAGACAATTTAAGATCAGAAACCCAATTGGATGCTCTGCCAGTACCTACCAAAGATTGATACTTTCATTCTAGATGATTCCTGCACACAGACGTGGAGACCACGGGGCACAGTGTGCACTGAGGAAGCTCGAGGTCTCTGACTGTGCCCCACATGCCAACCGTAGTATGTTGCAGATATATCCCAGAATGTATTCATTAATTTACAGATAACTATTCAGTGCCCGTGACATGGCCAGTACTTTTCTAGGTGCTGAAATCTGTGTGCTCAGTTTCCCAGAAATCATAGCAAATGGTCTGGGTATGGCGCCTCTCTTAAGAATCTTTCATTCCAGGGAGAGGTGTATGGAACTTGTGAGCTTGGCACTGCTATGTGAAAATACTTGTGGCTACAGCGGGACGGAATATTATTGATGGGAATATGACATGTTCCAGAAATCTGTATGCATAGGCCATAAATCAATTGCCTGATCACCTTACTTGGTACAGATCCCTCCATTGTCCTCTCCCACAACCCTATTGATGGAAATTTAAAAAGATGAGGTACTGAAGGCGCCGTGATGCTCAGGCTACAGCTGACCGAAGGTCCTGAGGGTTTGCAAGCAGTTTTTTGGTTTGCGGTTTTTTGTTGTTGCTGTTTTGGGTTGTTTTCTGTTTTGGGTTTTGTTGCTGTTGTTTTTTTCAATTACCAGACAGAAAGGAGAAGGAGAGCATCCTCAAATGTAAAATGTAATAAAGTGAGAACTAAACTCTGATATTTTTCTTCTCTTGCCCAAATTCCTATCTAAGGGGACTAAAGAGTCACGCCCTGCAAACCATAAAATCTCATCAGAGGAGTTTTATTTAACCCTATATAATGTGGCCTGCTTTCTAATGTTGACTCTGGCACAATCCCACATGCCAGACAGATAAAAGAAGGAAATCAAAATATTTTACCCCTAAATATGTTTCTCTGTTATATTTGTAAATGGCCTGCAAAGCTGTTCAGTGGCGATAGGGCGGGGGGCGGGGCGGGGGCTTGCATCTATAAAGGATATCCATTATTATAACTAGATCCTTTTCCCTCCCGGTCTCTCCTAATCCTGAAGAGATTAACTGAGACTCTAGCATCTTTTAGAGATCTGAATAGCAAAAATTTGCCAAGTATAGTCTCTAAGGGCAGCCGCGCATGAGACTTCATGTACATAACAAGAACCGCAGTCTCCACAATCCTTATCTTGAACCTGACACTCCCTTCTGTTGATTCCAGGCCTTTAGATCATAAGAACAACTCTTTCAACCAATGGCCAGCCAGAAACTCTTTGAATCCACGTTTGCCCTGTAAGCTCACCCCTCCCAATTTCGAGCTGTCCCACCTTTCAAACCAAATCAATACCTACCCCACATGTATTAATTGTGTCTCCCTAAAATGCATAAAACCAAGCTGTGACCAGCAGCTTGGACACATTCTCAGGACCTCTTGGGATTGTGCGTCAGGCCTTGGTCACTCATGTTTGACTCAGAATAAACCTCTTTAAAATATATTACAGAGTTTGATTCCTTTTGCTGACAGAAGGATGATTTTGAGGATAAGGACAGGGTCAGGAAGACCACAGGAAGCAGGGAAGCACCTGGGGCCAGTGGCTGTGGGCAGCGTTCCGCTTCCCCAGTCCCGAGGTGGCAAAGGGAGCTCTTGCACAAGAGCTGTGGCCTTTGGGGAAGAACCACAGCATTTGGATATGGTTTGGCCGAGAGGGAGCAGTGGGGTAACCTCCCAACCTCACCGCTCCGCTCATCCTCCAGTTTCCTGCCAGCGCCTCCCATAGCCACACCAAAAACAAGGATGGGCTGGGCGTGGTGGATCACGCCTGAAATCCTAGCACTTTGGGAGGCCAAGGCAGTGGATTACCTGAGGTCAGGAGTTCAAGACCAGCCTGGCCAACATGGTGAAACCCTGTCTTTACTAAAAAAAAAAAAGAAAAAAAAATTAGCCGAGTGCATTGGCACGTGCCTACAATTCCAGCCACTCAGGAGGCTGAGGCAGGATAATCACTCAAACCCGGGAGGCAGAGGTTGCAGTGAGCTGAGATTGCACCACTGCACTCTAGTGTAGGTTACAGAGGGAGACTTTGTCTCAAAATAATACAAAACAGAAGGAACAGGCATGAAGGAGACACTTGCTATAGCCCATAAAGGTGAGCAGGCTGGGAGGGCATATGGAGACTCACCAGCACAGCCGCGTCAAACAGCACATCAACAGCCGCAGCGCCAAGGCAGTCTGTGGTGCTTGAGCTCCTGCTCCCGGGTCAGGTGAGAGGACTGGGAACTGCATTCTCTCATTTGATTCTCTGAAGCATTGAGTTATGTGAGCTCCCGGATAAGGATCAAATCTGAAAACTCTTAGAGCCCCAGAAACAGAAGCAGTATCATATCCGTGGGAGGCAGGAATGAGCAGTTCCCGTCAAGCCATTTGAAAAGAAAAAGAAGACTCGGAACAGAACACGGGGATGAGGGGTGTCACTGATGACACTGCAGCTCTCCCACCTCACCACACTCCTGGGTTCTGGCCTCCAGTCTGGCCACTAGGAAATTATGCAGTCTCAGCTAAATGATTTCCCTGACTGACAGTTTATGAAACCTCATCTGCCTGCCCACCCAAAGAACACTTGGTTCCTAGCAATTCAGTTCTGTTGACATGGAGTGAATGGAAATGCATTAATTTTCACCTCCTGGTTTGGAGTCCGTAAAATTATCACACTGCCACAGAAACAAAATTAGTCAAAGCCCCAGTGAGCCATTAAATTAACACCCGGGAACTTGACTCACCTAACTTGATTCATAAGACAGTTTACCATTTTAAACACCATTCTTGGGAAGGAAAATTAAACAAGGGCTTGTCTGGAACATTCTAGATTGCCTTCTGGGGTCACCCAAGTGATTGACATACTACTCTATTTTTAATACATTGCCCCGTTGCTGGCCCTGTTGTCAGGTTTGGTCATTTGTGATGAAGTGCAGGTGGCTTTCCGTAACGAGAATTCCACACCCTCATAGTATTGGAATCTGGTTTACCAGTTAGGATTGGGCTGACCCTCACAGCGAGTCTTTGATGCAGGCTGGAACTCAAACTCAGAGAGGGAGTGTTCACAGGCTCCTTAAGGGACTTTCTCAACCTGCGTTAATGATCAGAAGCATATTCCTTGATGAGTAGGCTTGTTCTCATGGGCAGTGGATGAGGCCAGCCTGGCTCACCAGGTGATGGATCATTAGGTAGCTGGGACTTGGGAGGCCAGAGCTCCCAACCTGCTCTTTGTCTAGCGTATGCGATGGGGAAAGCGACTCCCAGGTTAGACACCCATCTGTGCTTCCCATGGTTCTTGGTGAGAGTCTAACACCCCATAAAACTGAGCCAGCCGTGTCCGGCCCCAGCCCTCACTGGCGCCTCACGTGCTGAGCATCTGGCTATTGGCCCTCAAGCCCTGCCCTGCTCTGTGCTGCAGACGCCAGCCTTGCAAACCACACTTCTGGGCTTCCTTCTGCTTAGGTTTGGCTGGTGGAAGGAAAACAGGCAGGACGCTGGAGGGTGGGAGGGGAGAGGGAGAAGCCGGGGTGTCTCCCCTTATCTCATCTCTCTGCTTAGGATCTCGTGTCGCGAACAGTGGCAGCATCTTCTTCATGGATCCAGCCACATCTCCACGGCACAGGTGACGGCACCTCCACCTTTGTTCCTCCTGCCTACTGTTGCTGATCTCTAGGTTACCTCTCCGTCTCCTTCTATGTGCCCTATCAGCTTTCTGCTAACTCTGGTCCCCCGCACCAAATTCCTAGTGTGGGTTCTGTCTTCCTGTCTGGCTCCCTCTGATCCTCTGCCCCTCTTTTATTACTTAAATAGGCTGTGCTGCTTGCTCTTTCTAGTGTCCTCTGCAAAGATCCAAAATGCCTCTGTACTTTCCACTAAGAGATCCCTCCCTTCCTTGGTCCTGGCCAGCCCAGAGCAGTCTGGACTTCAGATTCCTGGAGAGGGGTCTCTACAAAACATGAAAGGCCCTGGAGCTTGAGCCCAAGGTGGCAAGGAGCCAACCCACTACTACCTCCCTGAATTCTGAGAAAGCCCAGAGATCCCAGGGCTTGCACAAAAGGTCACTGCTCATTTTAATCAAACCACATTGCTCTGCACGGCTGGGCTGTGGCCTTCAGTCAAGATTTCCTGCATGGCAGATTTTCTCTCTTCTTGGATAACAGTGATACTTGCTGCAAGCATCTAATAGAGCTTGAAATTACCCTGGTGAGTTGTTTACTCTTCTTGAGAGTGGCGCTAGGCTCTGAGCAGTGTTTGTCTAGCACCGTCGTTATTTTTATTAACTGAGCCCTTGCACTTCCAAAGTGTGCTGTGAGCTCTGTAAATATTTTATTAGCCTTTGTAATTAGTTGCTGCACCTCACAGCCCTGCTGAAAAGTGGGTCAGTGTGACACTCCCCATCTTGCCACTGATGTGGAAGCCAGCCACCCAGAGGTGGGAAAGAGGCCTCGGATTTGAGGGCAGAAGGTACAGTTCTTTCTTCCAAGGGAAGGAGGGGACTTTGCTGGAATTTATAGGGATCTGATAGTCCAAATACTGAATAAGAAGAACAAATGTCCATCCCCTGCAGATGGATGAAGTTCCCCCACACAGGACAGTATTGAGAACTGGATTTAAAACATAGGAAAAGTGGCTAATGCAGAGAAGCTGCCATCTCATACCTCCCAGGAACCCCCGTTCCCATTGCCCTCTCATTGCGCTAAGGTCTGCTTCATTCACTCTTGGAAGGGCATGGGGAGCAGGAAGAAACAAAGACAGCTGGGGTCCTGAAGGAGTGTGGTCCCACAATGTGACTTATAGAATCTCTTATTGGAGATAACTTGTTTTCTTTTGTGGTCAAGTATGTGTTGATTTCTAAACATGTTTTCCAGGTGAACAAAATCAGAGAGAGCTATTAAGTTCGCTTGTTGGCTATAATGCTTAAATCCTTTCTACGTTGCTTATTTTTAGTGCCTTAATATGCCAAATAATAACAGATGGAATAAAACCTTCTGCTATCATTGTGATTTTATAAAAGTCTCCTTATGTTTCTAGTTTTTGCTCTATAGTTTGCTATTATACCTTTGAATGCACCGAGGTCTGTAGCTGTTTTATCATCCTCAAAGATTATTTCTTTTATCATAAACAATCTAGTTTTCTTCAATTCATGGTGTAAGCCTCAACTTAAGTTTTATAGTAAAATGTAATCTTTCTTTTTAATTGTTTGCACTTGCCTGGTATATCTTTGATCATTAAAATCAAGATTAAAATTTAAAATAATAACATCAATATTAAAATTTTTTTACTTTTAAGTATGTCTCATAAATTTTATACAGATGTAAATTTTGTGGGGTTTTATTATAGCCTGAGAGTTCTTTTGTTTTTTAAAAAAAGGGACATCAACTCATTTATGATTATTAGTTTAAATGGTTTATTTATTTTCCTTTTGTTCATGTTTTCTATTTATTATACTTGTTGCTCCTGATTTATATGTTTTTAGTATGTGGCTTGATGGAGTTTTTTTCCTGTACTAACCCCCACCCCCGCCGCGACCACCATTCTCCTCCAAGTGCTACTACCCTCCTCCATGTTGCCAGTGGGCTCCTCCCTATTTCATTGTCATATTTAAGACTGTCTCCCACTGGTACATGAAACAATGACCATTGTGTCCCCAACAAGACATTTACCAGCCCAATCCCCTTTACCACTCCTTGTGAGGGAAATATTGGAGCATTTCTTACTTCTTATAGCATTTCTTTCCTCCTTCAGCTTCCAGTTTTGCTAAGAAATTATCAATTCTAAATGATTAGCTTTCCTTTGCAAGTACTTACTACTGTTGCAAAAATGCTGCATTTACACTTTGCATCTCCTTGTCATAGTATCATCTTCTATTTAGAACTTTTTTAGAAAGTAGGTTACTTAATTTCTTTCCATTTTGCCTTTGTTTAAAAGTTTTTAGTCATTTTAGACTTTTCTTAGGTCTGCCAGGAAAGCAAAGGCTTACTGGGACTGTGATCCAGAGGACGGTGTGAGTGTCCAGCCAGTGACGGGGGAAGGAGGGAGCTGGGACAAAGAGGCACTATTGCTCAGCCATGACTGCAGGGGACTGCTCTATGCCAGGAGATTGCCAGGGATCCTCTCTCAGAGCTGTCTGTCCAGAGGAAGAAAGAGGATGTATTTATCCACCAGCTCAGGTCGTTCCACTGCTCTGAAGTTTGCCTTCTGGAGTGATAACTCCCCTGCGTTTCCAGGTTGCACAGATGTGAGAAGTGAGTGGATTCCCACAGTGGCTCTTGCCTGGGATTTCACAGAGAAGCCCAAGAGCATGAAGTCAGAATCATAGGGCATGGGCCTGAGGCAAGACACTTGTCAGGCTGCACCTGCAGGAAGCTGGTGAGATCCTGTACAGAACTGGCTACCACAGCTAAGGTTTTAGTAATGCATCTGAAGCAGTAGACGGCGGGCTTACAATATAAGTGTAGTGCCTACAAATAATTACACAGTCAAATGGTATCAAAAGACTTAGAATAAAGAATTACAATTCCCCCACAACCCTTCCAGTCCCCAGGCCCAATTCCTAGAAGCAATTTATTTTTGCCTCCTTGATCTGTTATTATGCTTCTCCATTTTGCCAGTGGGTTCCTCCCTGTCTTCATTATCATATTTAAACCTATATTTCCCAATTGTATGTGAGATGAAACAATGGCCATTCTGTCCCCAACAAGACATTTACCAGCCCAATCCCCCGTACCACTCCTTGTGAAAGAAATTTTGGAGCATTTCTTACTTCTTATAATATTTCTTTCCTCCTTCAACTTCCAGTTGTGCTAAGAAATTATCAATTCTAAACCATTAGTTTAGAACGTTTTCTCCTGATGTTAAACTGCGTATTTCCAAGTAATTTTATATTGCCAGTTTTTAAAATCTACTGATTCCCTGTTAAAATAATTCAAAATCAAAGGCCACTTCTCTGCTCGCGTCCGTCTAAAAACTTTTGCTACTAGTTTTTTTTAATACAATTAATGTTTACGTTATTGTGCCTATGTAAATAACATTCACAGTGGAAAGTAGAGTATTCTATTTTTTCTGGTATTCTTTTTCATTTTCCTGAAGTTAACGGTCACCTGGTTTTATTCGTACCTGGGCTTTTTTATGGACCTACATTTTCCCCACATGCTGCATCTGATCTATCATACTTACCAGGGTTTTCTTTTGGAATGCTCCATCACACCAGATGGCCTTTGAGTAAGCAGTTCTCTTTTATTCCCTTGAGATCCCTCTTTTGGAACCTTGGTTCTTCTGCGATCTCAGAGGGCTGGTTCCCTAGACTTGCTACAAAATTCTTCACAAGAGACGTCCCTTTGTGCTGTTTTCTGTGGAGACCATTTCTTGGACTCCGTGTCTTCCTCTTTTTTGATTTACTCCCTTAATTTACTGCAGTACATCCAGCAGTTATCTCCCACAGAAGAATGCCTTACGAGTTCTGTTTTTCAATCCATGCCTTTTTTTATCCTTTACACTTAAATACTTTGACTGCTTCTAGAATTATAGGTAGATTTGGAAGGCACGTTTTTCTTTGTCTTCTAACATCCAGTATGGCCCATTCCTGCCATTCGGACTTTTGGTTTTCTATTTTTTTTTTCTCTCTGGAAGAGTTTTGGAGTTCGATTTAGCTGCGATATTCTAAAACCTCATAATTTCATATTGGAGAGGATACTTTTTCACTCATATTGAGTCCTTTCTGGGCCCTTGCAATGAAAAAAAAATGCGTCTTTCACTTTTTTTAGCCATTTTCTCTCAACCGTTTGTTTTTTTCTGGAACTCATCAATTTGATGCTGAATGTCTTATTTATTCTTTGGGTACTTTATCATTTTTTTCTTTTTTTTTTTTTCCTCATCTCTTCACAATTTCCTGTTCATGTTTTATGCACGTGACATTTAATTTCATTTCTTCTCATATTCAGCTTTTATAATAGGCACTTAAAAGGCACTCTATATATAACTGGTTAAGTAAATGTACTTCTCTGGGGATAATATAATTATTTTTACTATTCTGGAGTTTTTTTCTGTTTTGGGTATTATCTTTTACCTCTAGACTCCTTTTCATTTCTTACTTTTATTTGATACCTTTCTTCAAGTATGAAGTTGAGCCAGTTACAATTGGTTTTGGGGCAGGGCGCTTAGGCAAGAAAAAGAAATAAGGGGCATCCAAATAAAAAAATAAAAATAAGTCAAATTAGCCTTGTTCACAGATGACATGATCTTATACCTACAAAAACCTAAAGACTCCACCAAAAAACTACTAGAACTGATCAACACATTCAGTGAAGCTGCAGGATACAAAATCAACATACAAAAATTAGTAGCACTTATATATACCAACAGCAAACAATCTGAAAAAGAAATCAAGATCACAATCCCATTTACAATAGCTACAGAGGTATAAATACCTAGGACTCAATGTAACCAAAGAAGTGAAAGATCTCTACAAGGAAAACTATAGAAGTCTCCTGAAAGAGATAGAAGAGGGCACAAAAGAATGGAAAATATTCCATGCTCATGGGTTGAAAGAATTAATATTGTTAAAATGACAATACTAAAAGTAATCTATAGATTCAATGCAATCCCTATCAAAATATCAATGACATTCTTCACAAAAATAAAAAACAAAATTTCTAAAATTTGTATGGAACCAAAAGACCCCAAAGAGCCAAAGCAACCCTGAGCAAAAAGAACAAAGCAAGGCTCACACTACCTAACTTTAAATTCTACCACAGTGTTAAAGTGACCAAACAGCCTGGTAGTGTCGTAAAAACAGACACATAGAGCAATGGAACAGAATAAAGAACCTGACATAAGTCCACCCACCTACAGCCTGCTCATTTTTGACAAAGGTGCCAAAAACATACAGTGGGAAAGGACAGTCTTTCAATCCAGTGTGCTGGGAACACTGGACAATTCTATGCTGAAGAATGAAACTAGATTCCTAGCTCTCACCATACACACACAAAAAATCAAAATGGAACCAAAATGGATTAAAAACTTGAATCTAAGACCTCAAAGGATGAAACTGCTAGAAGGAAACATTGGGGAACTGCTCCAGGACATTGGTGTAGGCAAAATTTTTTTGTATAAGACCTCAAAACCACAGGCAACCAAGGCAAAAATAGCCAATTGAGATTACATCAAGCTAAAAAGCTTCTGCACAGCAAAGGGAGCAATCCACAAAATGAAGAGGTAACCTACAGGACGGCAGAAAATGTTTGCAAACTATCCATCTGACAAGGGATTAATACCTAGAGTTCATAAGGAGCTCAAACAACTCAACAACAAAAAACAAAACAAAACTTCACAAATAATCCAATTTAAAAATGGACAAGAGGAAGATGGCTGAACAGAAGCCTAGACCATTTGTCACCCCTGCAGGAGCACCAAATTTTAACAACTAGCAACACACAAAAAGCATCATCACCATAATTAAAAATCAGGTAAACAATCACAGTACCTGGTTTTAACTTTATATCACTGAAAGAATTAATGAAGAGGGCAGGAAAGACAGTCTTGAAATTCTGATGCCACCTTTCCCCCATTCAGAAGCAGCCGGATGGTGTGAAGAATCTGTGTGTTTTGAAGAGGAAGAACATGGTGATTATGAGGCTCTGCGTTGAACTCAGTGCTATCCCATCATAGTGGAAAGCAGAAGTGGGCTGTCCTCAGTGACATCTGCCCACAGAGGGAGCATTTGGACTTGCCCTAAGCAGAGGGGAATTACCTATCCCAGCATCAGACCTTGAGTTCCTGAGAGCCCTCCCCCTGTGTGCTGGAGTGCTCTGGGGCCCTAAGTGAACTTGGGGGCAGTCTGGGCCACAGATATTGCAAGTCCTAGTGCCGAGCTGGTCTCAGAGCCAGTGGACTTGGTGGGCAGGGCACACAAACTACTGAGACACCAGCCAGTGTGGCTAAGAGAGGGCTTGTTCCACCTCTCCCCCACCCTCTGGTAGCAGCCATGCAATGCAAAGAAATTTGTGCACTTGGGAGGAGAGCACAGTGCCTGGGGAGCTTTACATTGAACTCTGTGCTGCCCTGTCACAGCAGACCTGGCAGGATTCACCAACTGCTGACTAAGGAGCCCCGGGGCCCTGGATGACCAACAGCAATACACTGGTAATATGCTGTGGGCCTTGGGCTCTGAGACTTGCCAGCTTCAGGTGTGACCCAGCACATTCACAACTGTGGTGGCTCTGGTGAAAGACTCCTTTTGTTGGAGAAAAGTGGATAGGAAAAGTAACAAGGACTCTGTCTTGTACCTTAGGCACCAGCTTGGCCACAGGTAGGTAGAGAACCAAGTAGGTTCTTAGGATCCCCAAGTCCAGGCCTAGGCTCTTGGTCAGCATTTCTGGACCCGCCCTGCGCCAGAGGGCAGCTGGCTGCCCTCAAGGCTGAGTCCCAGCAGCATTCATCATAAGCTGTTTGAAGAACCCTAGGGCTTTAAGTAAACATTGGCCTAGCAGAATGCTCTATAGGTCAGTGCTCATGACAGCCACATGGAGAAGCTCCTCTGCCTTTGGAAAGGGGAAGGAAGAGTGGAAAGGACTTTGTTTTGTGGTTTGATTCCCGTTTAACTGCAGTGAAGTAAAATAACAGGTAAATGTCTAAGGTTCCTAGAGAGCGTTTCTGGAATTCTGAGGCCGGGGAACTCGCCATCCTGAAGGGAGGGACATAAACCTGGCTGGCTTTGCCACCTACTCATTGTGGAGCTCTAGGGCCCTGAGAGAACCAGGTGGTTACAGTGAGCTTTGGGCAAAACCCAGGCTGTGCTGGCTTCAGGTCTGAACCAGCACTATCCCAGTCATGGTAACCACAGGGATGTTTTATTTCCCCCAGCCTCAGTTCCAGGATGTTCAGCACAAAGACAGAGACTCTGTTTGTTTGGGAGAGAGTAGGGAAGAAGAACAAGAGTCTCTGCCTGGTAATCCAGAGAGTTCTTCTGGATGTTATCCAACATCACCAAGGTGATACCTGTAAAAGTCGGCAAGAACCACAGTGTTATTGAGTTTGGGGCCCAAGTTCCTTCAAATACTTGGAAAGCCTGGAAGGACAGGTACAAATAATTCCAGACTGTGAAGATTACAACAAGGCCCATACACTGATGAACAAGTACAAGCATCAGGGCCATTGAGGAAAGCATGATCTCACCAAATGAACTAAGTAAGGTACCAGGGACCAATCCTAAAAGAACAGAGATATGTGACCTTTCAGACAGAGAATTTAAATGTAATATTTTAAGGAAACTCAGAGAAATTCAAGATAACACAGAGAAAGAATTCAGAATTCTATCAGATAAATTTAACAGAGATTGAAATACGAAGAATCAAGCAGAAATTCTAGAGTTGAAAATGCAATTGACATACCAAAGAATGCATTAGAGTCTCTTAATAGCAGAATTGATCAAGCAGAAGAAAAAATTAGTGCGCTTGGGCTGGGTGTGATGGCTCGTGCTTGTAATCCGAGAACTTTGAGAGGTCAAGGCGGGTGGGTCACAAGGTGAGGAGATCAAGACCATCCTGGTCAACATGGTGAAACCCATCTCTACTAAAATACAAAAAACATAGCCAGGCAAGGTGGTGCGTATCTGTAGTCCCAGCTACTTGGGAGGCTGAGGCAGGGGAATGACTTGAACCTGGGAGGTGTAGATTGCAGTAGGCCAAGATTGCACCACTGCATTCCAGCCTGGTGACAGAGCAAGACTCCATCAAAAAAAGAAAGAAAGAAAGAAAAGAAAACAGAAGAGAAGAGAAGGAAGGAAAGAAAAAGAAAAGAAAGAAATGGAAAGAAAGAAAAAGAAATTAGTGAGTTTGAAAACAGACTATTTGAAAACACATAGTCAGAGGTGATAAAAAAAAAAAAAAAAGAATAAAGCATGTCTACAAGAATTAGCAAACAGGCTCAATAGGGCAAATCTAAGAGTTACTGACCTTAAAGAGGAGGGAGAGAACGATAGGGGTATAAAGTTTATTCAAAGGATATTAGATAACTTTCAAAACCTAGAGAAAGGTATCTATTCAAGTACAAGAAGTTATAGAACATCAAGCAGATTTAACCCAAAGAAGACTACCTCAATGCATTTAACAATCAAGCTCCCAGAGGTCAAGGATAAAGAAAGGATCCTAAAAGCAGCAAGAGAAAAGAAACAAATAACATACAATGGAGCTCCAATATGTCTGGAGGCAGACTTTTCAGTGGAAACCTTACAGGCCAGAAGAGTGACAGACATATGTAAAGTGCTGAAGGAAAAACAATCTTTTACCCATAATAGTATATCCAGTGAAAATATCCTTTAAACATAAAGGAAGAATAAAGAGTTTCCCAGATAAACCAAAGCTGAGGGATTTTATTAACATCAGTCCTGTCCTACAAAAAAATGCTTAAAGGATTTCTTCAATCTGGAAGAAAAGGATGCTAATGAGCAATAGAATTCATCTGAAGGTACAGAATATTATAACACACAGAAAAACACAGAATATTATAACACGGTAATTGTAGTGTATAAAATACTCTTAAGTAGAAAGACTAAATGATGAACCAGTCAAAAATAATAACTATAACAACTTTTCAATACATAGTATAATAAGACATAAAGAGAAACAAAAGAAGTTAAAAAGCAGGGGAACAAAGTTAAAGTGTAGAGTTTTTAATAGTTTACCTGGTGCTTGTTTATTTGTTTATGCAAACAATGTTCAGTTGTCATCAGTTTAAAATAACGGTTTGTAAGATAGTATTTGGAAGCCTCATCACAACCTCCAGTGAAAAAAATCATACAAAATACAAAAAGCAGTAAATTAAATCATACTACCAGAGAAAAATCACCTTCACAAAAAGGAAGTGAGAAAGGAAGGAAGAAGGAAGAGAAGATGACAAAGCAACCAGAAAACAAATAATAAAATGGCAAAAGTAAGTCCTTACTTATCAATAATAGCATTGAATGTAAATGGACTAAAATCTACAATCAAAAAACACAGAGTGGCTGAGTGGATTAAGCACACACACACACACACACACACACACACACACACACACACACACGAGACTCAGTGATCTGTTGCCTACAAGAAACATACTTCGTCTATAAATATACACATAGACTGAAAATTAAGGGATGGAAAAAGATTTTCCATGCCAATGGAAACCAAAAAATAGCAGGACTAGCTAAACTTAGACAAAATAGAGTAGATTTCAAGACCAATACTGTAAGAAGATACAAAGCTCATTATATAATGATAAAACAGTCAATTCAGAATGTGGATATAATAGCTGTAAATCTATATGCACCCAGCACTGGAGCACTCAGATATACAAAGCAAATATTATTAGTGCTAAAGAGAGAGAGAAGCCTCAATACAATAATAGATGGAAGCTTCAACACCCCACTTTCAGCATTGGACAGATCTTCCAGACAGAAAATCAACAAAGAAACATCAGACTTAATCTCCACTACAGAACAAATGGATCTAATAGATATTTACAGAACATTTCATCCAGTGTGCTACAGAATACACATTTTTCTCAGCACATGGATAATTCTCAAAGATAGAACATATGTTAGGTCACATGACAAGTGTTGAAACAATAAAAAAAATAATATCAAGCATCTAACCGCAATGGAATAAAACTAGAAATCAATAACGAGGAATTTTGGAAAGTATACAGACACGTGGAAATTAAGCAATATGCTCCTGAATGACCAGGAGATCAATGAAGAAATTCAGAAGGAAATCGAAAAATTTCTCAAAACAAATAATTGAAACACAACATAGCAAAACCTATGGAATACAGTGAAAATAGTCCTAGGAAGGAAATTTATAGCTATAAGTGCTTACATCAAAAAAGAAGAAAAACTTTAAATAAGTAACCTAAGAATGCATCTTAACTAGAAAAGCAAAGCAAACCAATCCCAAAATCAGTAGAAGAAAAGAAATAATAAAGATCCATGAATTTGAAATGTAGAAAACAATACAAAAAATGAATGAAATAAAAAATCGTTTTTTTGAAAAGAAAAGTAACATTGACAAATCTTGAGCCAGACTAAGAAGAAGAGAGAGAAGACCCAAATAATAAATAAAATCAGAGTTGACAAAAGAGACATTACAACTGACACTGCAGAAATTAAAGGGATCATTAGTGGCTACTATGAGCAACTGTATGCCAACAAATTGGTAAATCTAGATGAAATGGATAGATTCCTAGACACATACACCCTACCAAGATTGAACCATGAAGAAATCTAAACCCTGAACAAACCAATAGCAAGTAAAAAGATCAAAACTGTAAAAAAAAAAAAAAAAAAAAAAAAATGTCCCAATAAAGAAAATCCCAGAACCTGGTGGCTTCACTGCCAAATTCTTTCCAAACTTTTAAAAAAGAACTAATACCAATTCTCTGTTCCAAAAAATAAAGGAGGGGGGAATACTTCCAAACTCATTCTATAAGTCTGATATTACCCTGATACCAAAAGCAGACAAAGACACATCAAAAAAAAAAAAAGAAAACTGCAGGCCAATGTCTAGCCTCTGGTAACCAACCACTTGCTTGCTCTCTGCTTCTGTGAGTGTGACTTTTTAAGACCCCACATGTAAGTGAGATCATGTGACATCTGTTCTTTCTATGCCTGTTGGTCAAAGGATACAAAATTTCCATTAGCAGGAATAAGCTCAAGAGATCTCTTGTACAACATATTGACCGTAGTTAATGCCAATATATTATATACTTGAAAATTACTGAGAGCAGATTTTGTGTGATAACCACAAAAATATGATACATATATGAAGTAATGCATCTGTTAATTAGTTTGATTTTGCCATCCCACAATGTATATGTAAATCAAAACATCATGTTATACACCATACGTTCATTTTTTATTTGTCAACAAAAAATAAATTAAAAATGCAAATTTTCAGTAAATAAAAGTGAGACGCTGAAAGTGTGATTCTTCATGGGTAGGATTGTCGACTGGAGGATTTCTCTATAAGATGATCAATTGGAGAACTGACAGTTCTAACAAAGACTGCAAAATGTCAGCAAATTGCTGTCAGTTTTGTAGTGTCCTCAAAGATGGCTTTTATTCACAGAAAATATCATTTAAAGGTTTGTTTTCTTTTGTTTAAGATTTAATGTTCAATTTCTTAAAGTTATAATTTTTAAGTCCTCTTTCTTTCGTAAACTTTTGACTTGTACTTATAAATGTTATGATTAAATTTATGAGTCTCACAGATCTTAGAAATCATTCCAGAGAGGTCTTTAAATATGTGGTCCTATTTATAAACATAATTTATTAGATAGTTAAATATTTAAAAATACATATGTAAACTGAAAATATTCAATTTTCAAGTATTTTTTCTGAATTAACAAACTTTCCTGAGCACATAAACAATTTTTGCATTTAAAACATAAAAGTTCATGTATCTGTTAACTTAAATGTTCTAATTAAACCTAGAATTACAAATCTAAAACAAATATTGAGTATACTTTTAAAATTTGAGTTCAAGGTTTTCATTTATAATTAGCCAAATTCTAGCATTATAAGTACCTAAAATACTAAATATGAAAATATTCCCTTTTAACGAAAATATCAATGCAATGATTTCTAGTCTCTTAAGCCTTTCTATTCTTAATTCTAAATCTTGCTGGAGTTTAAAGATACCTACCCACTAAAGAGGTAAAATTCTTCTCAGGCAGCCAGGGTTACCTCCTATGGGAGATTTTGTCAGGACATGAGACCTGGAGCTGCAGAAACTTAGAGGGACCCTTCTCCCCACCCTTACTGTCGTACTGAGCCCCTCTTAAGTAGGTCAAAACATAGGAAATCAGCACTTTTATAGTGTTAATGACGACATTTCTATCATGGGCTTCAAAGCACACAGAGGCAGTATTCTCCTGCCTCTCATTACCTAATTCTCTAGGCCACATGGTTCTCACACATATCTAAATGACATTTGAGTGAACTTGATCTATCTTCATGAAAATCATTTTCAGGAGCTCTTCTGCTTTCTTCCCTGCTTGACCACGGGCCAAATAATATCTTTTAACATTGCAGAAGTCATGAGAAACACACTTGCTGCAAACCCACAGCAAAAGAAAGGCCATATGCACACTTTAATGAATAAGCAGCTAAGTAGATGATCAACTCCAAAACAATGATATAAATGGCCCTGTCCCCCTGGGCATCTTTCAAGAATACTGCTATAAATCTTTGCAAAGTGTTTAAAAAGTGCTTCTCAGTTTCTGGGAAAATGTCTTAAGTATAATTTATTTTGACGCTGTGAGGATGGTTTCTGCAAAATTTTCAAGACTTGCTCTCTTGGGGAGGGACTCTTTCACTGGAACTCTGTGGAGTCTGATGACTGGGAGCGCTCGCCCTCAAGATTCAGATGCCATAACTAACCATGGAGGCAGGTCACTGCCACCAGTTTACAAACAGGAAAACAGATTCAAAGAGGGAAGCGTCCCTCCCCCCGCCCCAAGAGTCACACTGTCCTGCAGTGATGGGCTCAGCACTCAGAAACCGGGTTTCTACATTCTGGGCTTTTGCTGTCATCCAAAGCTGCTTCCATGATTGATGAAAGGAGAAACTACAGACTCTAGTTTGGCCCTTTCCAGGACTTCTCTGTGGCTGTTCTGGATTCCTGAGACATGTGGATTGTGATCTGTACCTCTTGGACGCTTTGCTGTTCACTACGTTCTCATGCACAGAATGTTGAATTAGAGGCATTGTTAGACCTTGGAGTAGCCTACTCAAGGAAAAAATGTGAAGGGACCGCTCATAGTGTGACATGGCTCTCGAGAACTTGTTTCAGTCCATAACTTCAGAAATTAAATATTCTAATCTGAATCTTAGTTTTGACCTCTAACAAGGAGAACAAATAAGCAAACCCAGACAATACAAACCCTGAGCAAGAGTCACAGAAGCCTAGCCTAGCATTTTAGCAATTAGGGGTGCTTGTCCATAAAGCACTTAAAAATCCATTTAGACCATCCAAGTCGGTTCAAGCTCTTTAATCTTGGATAAAGTAAACAAGACTGTTTTTAAGGATTTTTTTTTTTCTTTCTATTTTAAAGTAAGAATATTGGAAGAGAAAAAAATAAGACACTCAAGGCCAGACCTTTGGACCCCTGTAATGTGTAACAGCTGCAGATGCTCGGCAGACCTTTTGGTGATATTTTCGTCTGCTAATGCCAGCTCACCCTTTCACAGACTAAACACAACACATCTCCTTCAAGTACCCTTTTCAATTGCTCCTCGAAAATTTCTTAAGGGCAGGACCCAGACATGATTCTGTACCCCACGAAGTGTAGCTCAGACTAGAGGGTCTCAGCAAATGCTTGTTAACAGATGGCTGGTTGGAAGCAGCAGGTTTTGCCCTCCTCAGCAATGGACAAACCTCACCACAGCCCCCGGGCACCACACGCTGCAGCCGAGCCAGCCCCGTTTCCATCCTGAATCCCCGCCTCCCTGTTTTGCTCGTCCTGGTTCCACACCCAAAGCACAGCTCTATCTTCCTTCCTCACTCCATCTCCCTCAGCTGAAGGGACACCTCAGAGCTTTCCCTGACCTGTTTGGCACTTCCCTCGTTTATTTTTCTGCTACCAGTGTCTTGGCAGTGAGCTCTGGAAGGCACAGACTACTACATGGTACTCTTGTGTTTACTTGTTCAATGTCCGTTTTCCCACCAAACTTTATGAAGGCAGGGACAAGTGCCTCATTCACCTCCGTATCCCCAATGCCCAGCACAAGGCCTGCCAGTGTGTATACTGAGTTGAGTTGAATAACTTAGACATCACGAGAACCAGGCTAAACAAATCTCAATTTATTCTCCCTTTTAGTTCAAGTCTTAAAGGGTAATGTGTCCTTTAACCAGCATGGCTCAGACAACTGATTAGTCATCAAAGGCCACAAAACTCCAAGTTTACTGGGTGTGACACTCCAAAGTATGGCTTTCAGGAGCCAGAGGAGAAACATCGTGGGGTTCTTGTCTGAACAATGTGTACCTACAAGAGAATTTCCAAGAATAGGAGGTGGAATGTGACCAGACATGGGACAGCAGTGTTTATTTCTACTTGGGAAAATTGTTCAACGGAGATACAGTCACATCTCCACTTTTTTGAGTTCTTTTTCAACTGGAAATTGTTCTCCTACATGGGGGATTTCCTGAAGTCCTGGTCACATTCCCTAAGTAGGAGGGTTCCGGAGAGGCCAGCAGCTTGCCCCTGTGTGTGTGACAGGTGTGGCACTGTTAGGCCGCAATGTGCTGAACTTTGGACCCTCCCCCAGAGACCAAATACTTCAAAGCTGCTTGGAGACCTAGAAACACAAACAAAGCATTTAATCTTGAGGCCCTGACACTTTTGCAAGGTAGAAAAATGTCACCAAGGGACCATACTCCATTCCTCAACTCAGGAGAAAAGACATTGCAAACACACAGCTCTGAGGCTCCTAATACAGCCCCTTTGGATTTTGTTTTGTTTTGATCTATTCAGTTAGGATAGTCTTTGTTTAAACTTTTTATTTTGAAATAATTACACAGGAAGTTACAAAGATAGAACAAAGAGGCGTTGTGTACCCTTCACCCATTTTCCCCAAGGGTTACATCTAACATAATTATAGTAAAATACCAAAACCAGGAAAGTGACATTGGTACACTGTGTGTGTATATTTTTATGTTGTGTTTCCTCACAGGTGTAGATTCCTGTAACCATCATCACAATCAAAATGCAGAACTATTCCATCACGCAAAGATCTCCCACATGCTACCCCAATACAGTCACGGTCACCACCTCGCTCTCCCACCTGTCACCCCTGGAAACCATTATTCTGTTTTCCTACCTTATGATTTGTCATTCAAAGAATGTTACAAAAATGAAATTATATGCTGTGTGATGTCTTGAGATTGGCTTTCTTCATTCGGCATAATGCCCTTCAGATTTCTTTAGATGGTTTTATGAATTAATATTTTATTCCTTTTCTACTGAGGGTGGATTTATTGTGATGGATTACCACAGTTTGTTCAACTATTCACTTGTTTGAGGAGCATTGTGATTGTTTCCTGTTCTTGGCTGTTATGGATAAAGCTGTATGAACAATCATATAGATGTTTTGCGTGAATGTAAGCTCTCATTTCTCTGGGAGTACAATTTCTGGGTCATATGGTAAGTGTTTGTTTAGTTTTTTAAGATACCGCCAAGCTATTTTTCAGAATGACAATACCATTTCACATTCGCATGAGCAATATATGAGGTCCAGGTTGTCCACATCTGTGACGGCATTTGATATTAGCATTTTATAATGGCTGTTTTATCTGTGTAGTTGTAGTGATAATTCATCATGTTCTTAATATGCATTTTTCTAAAGATTAGCGATATAAACATCTTTCCATGTGCTTATTGCCACCATATATTCTCTTTGACAAAATATCTCATGTCTTGTGCCTATTTTCTAATTTTTTTATTTACTATTGATAATGTAAGAGTTCTTCATATATTCCAGATAGGAGTCCTTTGTCAGATATGTGGTTTGCAAATATATTCTCACAGTCTGTAGCTAGTCTTTTTATCATCTTAACAGATATTTAAAAGAGAAAGATTTAAAATTTTGAGAAAGTCCAATTTACTATCTTTCTCTTTTGTAGATCATGTTTTTGATGTCATATCTAAGAACTCTTCACCAAAACATTGGTCCTAGATATATTTTTCCTATATTATCATCTAAAAGTTTTATAGTTTTACATTTTACATTTAAATATATGATTGAGTTTGAGTTAATTTTCTCATAGGGTGTGAGGTTTAAGTCAGAGTTCATTTATGTCTATTGATACCCAGCTGCCGCAGTGCTATCTGTTGAAAAAAACTATCTTTCCTCATTGAATTTGTTTTCACCTTCCAAAATCAGTTGCCCATACTTGTGCGGGGTTACTTCTGGGTTTCTATTTTGTTTCCTTGATCGATGTGTCTGTCCCTTCACCAGTACTGCCCACTCTTGAGTGCAGTGTCTGTACAATACGTCTTCAGTTTGGGTAGAATGATTCCTCTCACCATACTCTTTTTTAAAAAATTCTAGTTAGCTTGCCTTTCCATATAAACTTTAGAATAATCTTGTCCATACCTAGAAAAAATTGTGTCTAGTTAATTGGTAGTTTCGGTAGTTGAGACTGTCTATCAATTTGAGGACATTTGACATCTTTATGCCTACTCTGGACTTTCCATAAAATAAGATTATACAATATGTTGTCCTCTGTGGCTGGCTTTTTTCACTTCGCATAATGTTCTTAAGGTTAATCTATGTTGTAGCATATATCCATATATCATTCTTTTTTATTATCAAATAATACCCTATCATACGACTATACCACATTTTCTCTGTTTTATTAAGCAGTTGATGAACACTTGGTTTTTTATACCTTTTGACTATTATGAACAACGCTACTGTGGGCATCAATGTACACGTTTTTATGTGGACATATGTTTTCATTATTCTTGAGTATATGTCTAAGAGTAGAATTACTGGATCAGATGGTAATTCTATGTTTAGCTATTTTGGGAATTACCGACTGTTTTCTAAAATGATTGCACCATTTTACGTTCCCATCAGCAGTGTATAATTTTCTCTACATCCCTGCCAACTTTTATTATTATCTTCTGTATTCTAGATACCCGTATCCTACTTTTTTATTGTAGACATTTTACTGGGTGTGAAATAGTATCTAATTGTTGTCTTGATGTGCATTTCCTTGGTGACTAATGATGGCAAAAATCTTTTCATGTGCTTACTGGCTATTTATATATTTTCTTTTGAGAAATGTCTATTCAGAACTGTTACTCGTTTTAATTGGGTGATTTATCTTTTTACTGACTTGCAATCGTTCTTTGTATGTTCTACATACAAATCCGTTATGAGATATATGATTTATAAAAATATTCTCTAGACCAGGCATGGTGGTTCATGTCTGTAATCACAACACTTTGGGAGGCCAAGGCAGGCAGATTGCTTGAGGTCAGGAGTTTGAGACCAGTCTGGTCTACATGGCAAAATCCTGTCTCTGTTAAAAACAAAAAATTATCTGGGCATGTTAGCGCATGCCTGTAGTCCCAGCTATCAGAAGGCTGAGGCACGAGAATTGCTTGAGCCTTGGAGGTGGGGGTTGCTAAGAGCTGAGATCTCACCACTGCACTCCAGCCTGGCAACAAAACACAGAGAGACTCTGTCTCAAAAAATGAACATAAAAATAAATTCAAAAAATAAAAATTTTCTCCCAATGTGTGGGATTTCCTTTTATTTATTTATTTTTTGGGGGGGACGGAGTTTCGCTCTTGTTACCCAGGCTGGAGTGCAATGGCGCGATCTTGGCTCACCACAACCTCCGCCTCCTGGGTTCAGGCAATTCTCCTGCCTCAGCCTCCTGAGTAGCTGGGATTACAGGCACGCACCACCATGCCCAGCTGATTTTTTGTATTTTTGGTAGAGATGGGGTTTCACCGTGTTGAGCAGGATGGTCTCGATCTCTTGACCTCATGATCCACCCGCCTCGGCCTCCCAAAGCGCTGGGATTACAGGCGTGAGCCACCGCGCCCGGCCTCATTTTATTTTCTTAATGGTATCCTTCAAAGGATAAATCTGTAATTTTGTCTATGTGTAATTTTGGTGATAACAAGTTTATCTGTTTTTTTTTTTTTTCTTGTACTTTTGTTGTCATAGCTAAGAAATCGTTAGAATTAGTTTGTCAATTTCTGCAAAGAGGTTAGATTGGATTTTGATAGGGATTGTGTTAAATCTATAGATCCATTTGGAGGATATTGCCATCTGCAAATGTGAAGTCTTTTACTTTATGAGTATGAAATTTTAAAATAATTGATTTAGGTCTTTCATTTCTTTCAACAATGCTTTGTAATTTTCAGAATATATAAGTTTTGTACTTTTTGGTTAAATTTATGTCTATGTACTCTGTTTTCTATGCTACTGTAAATGGAATTGTTTATTTTATTTCCAGTTTGTTCACTGCTACTGTATGAAAACGCTATGATTTGTAGAGATTTATCTTGTATCCTACAACCTGGCTGAACTCTTTTATTATTTCTTTTTATTTTCTTTTTTCTTTCTCTTTTTTTTTTTTATTGGATTCTATGGGGTTATCTGTATACAAGACCATGTCATCTGCAAATAGAATAGTTTCACTCTTTCCTTTCAGTATGAATGCCTTTTATTTCATTTTCTTGCCTCATTGCCCTATCTAGAACTTTCAGTACAGTGTTGAATAGAAGTGGTAAGAACAAACATGTTTTGTTTCTGATCTTAAGGGGAAAGTACTTTGCCTTTCACCATTAAGTATAATGTTAGTTGTGGGTTTTTTATAGTTATCCTTTATCGGGTTGTAGAAGTTTTTATTTTTAGTTTGTCAAGCATTTTTATCATGAAGGGTGTTAAATCCTGTCTAGTGATTTTCCTGCATCTATTGAGATGGTCCTTTGATTTTTGTCCTTTATCTTCTCAGCCTATTTTCTCTCTGTTTTTCAAACTGGCCAATTTCTATTGTTTTATCTTTAAGTTCATTAATACTTTTCTCTGTCTAATCCATTCTGCTGTTGAACAAATTCACTGAGTTTTTTCTTTTTGTTATTGTATATTTCAGCTCTAAAATTTTCCTTTTAGATAGTATCTTCTATTTCTTTTCTGAGAGTTTCTGTTCCTTCACTGGTTCAAGTATGTCCATAATTTCTCATTTAAGCATTATTACGATGACTGTTTTAAAATTCTTGTCAGATAATTCTGAAGTCTGTGTCACCTTGGATTTGGGGTCTGTTGATTTCCTTGGTCATTCAAGTTGAGATTTTCCTGTTCTTGGTATTCCACTGAATACCTAGATATTTGGGGTATCATGAGACACTGGATCTTATTTAAACCTTGTATTTTAAAAGGCCTCTTCTTATACTGCTCTCACGGGAGAAGGGAGACACAGTCTCATCACTGCCAGTGGATGCGGAAGTCAAGCCAAGGGTAGAGAGGAAGGTCTTTTTACCCTTGGGCAGGGTTAGAAGTTCAGTCTCTCCACCAGGTCCTGGCTGAGAGGCAGAATGGACCTAGTTTATGACTTTATTACTCTTCCCTGCCTTTTCCCATTGAGAAAGGGTGAACTCATTACTGTTGAGCAGTGACAAAAATCTTCACTTTCTAGTAGGCTTTTCTGCCACCACCTCAGTGAGGAGGTAGAGGGGGCCTCATTATCCTCCTCAATGGGTGCAGGTAGAATTCCAGCATGACCCCATGGTCTCCAATGACAAAGAATGTATGTGTGTTCAGGGTCGGGAGAGGGTTCTTTACTCAGAAATGAAGTTCTCTGCTACTTGCCTTCTGTGACACCACCCCACCAAGTGTTGAAGTGCTTTGTCCCAGGCTGGCAAGGGAGTAATCTAGGCTCTAATTGGTCTTTGCTAGATGGGTTGGGGGTGGGGTCCAAGATGTTTAACTGGAGTAGAGCAATAAAAGTTTTCTGTCTTGCTAGATTGCCCCTTTCCTGGTCCCTTGGCAAAAAAAAAGACCAGAATCTGGGGAAGCTTCTTTTTGTCTGAAACCATTGGTATTTCTGAAACCATTGGCTTCCTTTGGATTCAGTGTGAGATCTATGCGGTAAAAAGAAACCCCAGGGAACTCATCACCTTGTTATTCGTAGGGTTGCAAAGTCCCTAGTTGATCTGCTTGCTTTTTTCCATTTTTCAGAGTCTTCTTATGTTTGTATTTTATATAATATCAAGGGTTCTCAGCTGTACTTAGCTGGAGGAACAACAAAAAATATGTCTGATCCATCTTCCCAGAATTGGAAATGCTCTTCCCAACCCTTGGGTTTTAAAGACTGGCTTCTCCTTGAACCCCCATGTAAGTTGCTTCATAAAGCACTGTCACATGCATGGAGAACTCAGTGGCTGGGAATGCAGCTTCCAAAGAGGGATTTAAAGTAACACTGAAGAAGCAGCTGCAGAGACTGTTCTCTTCACATTGCACACTTGCAAGTAATTTTAATAAATTGTCTAAACAGACTTGAAAAATCTGGATTACAATTTACTAATAATTTAGGCTTAATTTATTATGTATTTATTTGTGGATAGCTTTACTGAGGTTTAATTAACAAATAAAAATTGCACATATTCATGATGTACAACTTGATGTTTTTATAGATATATATACAATATGAAATAATCACCACAATTCAGCTAATTAACAGATCTAGCACCTCACACAGTTGCCATTTGTGCCATTTATGTGTCTGGCAAGAACACTTAAGATCCACCTTAACAAATTCGAAGTATACAGTACAGTGTTGTTAACCACAGTCACCACGCTGTACATTAGTTATTCAGAGCATATTTATCTTGCCTAATTAAGACTCTATACTCTAACCAACGTCTCGTTTCTCCCACCCCTCAACCCTTAAAAACCACCATTCTCTGTGCTTCTGTGGTTTGACTGTTTTTCATTCCATATATAAATGAGATCACACAGTATTTTTCTTTCTGTGTCTGGCTTATTTCATTAGCTGAATGTCCTCCAGGTTCATCCATGTTGTCGCGAATGGTAGAATCTTTTTCCTTTTTTAAGGCTGAATAATATTTCGTTATGTATTTATATATAATAGAGTATTATATGTACTTATATATAATAGAAAATTACATGTAATATATATGCTTATATAATAGAATATATATTATATATAATAGAATATTTTATATTTATAATAGAATTTTATATATATATAAAAGTATATATACTTTATTCACCCATTAACAGACATTTAGGTTGTTTTGATATCTATACTACATGAATAATGCTACAGTGAACACAGGAGTACAGGTAACTCCTTTAACATAATGTTTTTATTTCCTTTTGATGTATATACCCAGAGATAGGATTACTGGATCCCGTGAGAGTTCAATTTTTAATTTTGAGGAACTCCATACTCCTTTCCACAATGGCCATACCAATTTACACTCCCAGAATAATGTACAAATGTTTCTTAATCTCCACATCTTCACTAACACTTAACTTTTGTCTTTTTGATAATAGCCATTCTAACAAGTGTGAAGTAATATATCATTGTGGTTTTGATGTGCATTTCTCTGATGATTAGTGATGTTAATGACCTTTTCATATACCTGTTGCCTTTTGCATGTCTTCTTGTAAGAAATGTCTATTCAGGTTTTTTACCTATGTTTTGATTAGGTTATTTGGCTTTTTGCTATTGAGTTGTTTTAGTATATTTTATATATTAATATGCTTTGCAAATGTTTCTCCCATTCTGCAGGTTACCTTTTCACTCTGTCAATTGTTACTTTTTCTGTGAGGAAGCTTTTTAGTTTGATGTAATCCCATTTGCCTACTTTTGCTTTTGTTGCCTGTGCTTTCAGTGTCACATCCAAAAAATTATTGCTCAGACCAATGCTATAAAGATTTTCCCTGTTTTCTTCTAGTTGTTCTATAGTTTCAGATCTTATGTTTAAGGTTTTAATCCATTTTGAGTTGATTTTTATATATGGTGTAAGAAAAGGTTCTCATTTTATTTTTTTGCTTGTGGATGCCCAGTTTTCACAGCACCATTTATTGAGGAGACTATCCCCCCTATTGTGTATTCTTGGCACCTTTGTTGAAGACCAGTTGACCATATATGTGTGGTTTTAAGTATGGGCTTTCTAACTGGTCCATTGGTCTGTTTTTATGCCAGTGTCATACTGTTTTGATTAATATAACTTTGTACTACATTTTGAAAACAGGAAGCATGGTGTCTCCAACTTTGTTCTCATTGCTCAAGATTGCTTTGGCTATTCAAGCTCTTCCATGGTTTCATATGAATTTTAGGATGACTTATTTCTACTTCTGTAAAGAATACCACTGGAATTTTGATAACGATTACATTGAATCTTTAGATCACTTTGGGTAGCATGGACATTTTAGCAATATTAATTCTTCCAACCAAAAATTGAATGTTGTGAGAGATGGGAAAGTTCTTCAAAGTTTATATCTTAGACTACATTATAACGAGTTACAATCTCTTACTTTTTGGCCATTATCCAATATTAGCGTACACATATACCCATGTATATATATTCTTTAAATCAGCTACATCTTAAATCAGCTACCTTGACTCGCTCTGACGTGTCTGAACCAGACTGGGCAAGCTCCAAACTCTGGTGCCTGCCATTCCTTATTTGGAAACCCTCCTGACCTTCTCCTGACTAGCTTCTTCTTTTTCTTGTCTTCTTCCTCATCTTCCTTCCCGTTATCTATTCAGGAAATTACCATGACTTTTAGAAAATCAGATCAAGCATAGAATGTGAGGTCCCATTCCAGCCAATGGAAACTGGACACAGCAGTAGGGTGATTGCATCAGGTTATGAAAGTTACAAATGTCCCTGTCTCCTTTGTTCAGGTGTGCTCTCATGGCAAGACTGCTGGCGAGTTGCACCCTTCCTGCAGGAAGTAGACTAGCCTTGCTGAGTGATCCATTGTCTCGGTGTGGATTTTTCCCCACTTGATTTAAAAATTCACTGTATGTCTTTCACCTCTTTTTTTAAGATGGGGTCTTGCTCTGTTGCCAAGCTGGGGTGCAGTGGTGCAATCTTGGCTCACCACAATCTCCACTTCCTGGGTTCAGAATAGGTGGGACTACAGACAGGCACCACCACAGCTGCCTAATTTTTTGTATTTTAGTAGAGACAGGGTTTCACCACGTTGGCCAGGATGGTCTCAATCTCCTGACCTCAGGATCCACCTGCCTCAGCCTCCCAAAGTGCTGGAATTACAGGCATGAGCCACCGTTCCCAGCTTGTCTTTCACCTCTTTTGTTAATTTGATTCCTAACTACTTTATTCTTTTTTTTGCTATTGTCAGTGCGATTGTTTTCTTAATTTCCTTTCAGATAATTCATTGTTTATATATAGATAACTCACTGATTTTTGCATGTTGATTTTGTTTCTGTAACTTAGAATTTATTTATTAGTTCTAACAGTATTTTTGTTGTTTTCTAGATTTCTAGAAGAATCTCATTTTGTAGATTTCTAGAAATATATTCATTTCTCCTAGGTTATCCAATTTGTTGAGTTATAATTATTCAAAATAATCTTTATGATCCTTTTTATTTCTGAGACATTCATTGTAATGTCACCTATTTCATCATTTTATTTATTTTAGTCTTCTTTTTTTTTTTTAAGTTATCTAGCTAAGGGCTTGTCAATTTTATCTTTTTTTAAAAAAAATAAAAAACCCAACTCTTAGTTTTGTTGATTTTTTAAATTTTCCTATTCTCCATTTGATTTATGTCTGCTCTAATCTTTATTAGTCTCTTCCTTCTCCTAACTTTGGATTTAGTTTGTTCTCTTTTTTTCCAGTTTCTGTTTCTCTCTTTCTTTTCTTTTTTTTTTTTTTTTTTTTGGCAGGTTCTCAGGCTGGATTTCAGTAGCATGATCATGGCTCACTGCAGCCTCGTCCTCCCTGGGCTTAGGTGATCCTCCCACCTCAGCCTCCCAAGTAGCTATGACTACGGGTGCATGTCACCATGCCTGGCTAATTTTTGTGGAGATGGTGTTTTACCAAGTTGCTCAGACTGGTCTCAAATGCCTGGACCCAAGCAGTCCACCTGCCTCAGCCTACCAAAGTGCTAAGATTACAGGCTTAAGCCACTGTGCCTGGCCTAGTCCTCCTGGTTTCTTAAGATATAAAGGTGTGTTGTTCATTTGAGATATTTCTTTTTTTTTTTTTTTTTTTTTTTTTGACAGGGTCTCACTCTGTTGCCCAGGCTGGAGTGCAGATGCAGTCATGACTCACAGCAGCCTCGACCTCCTGAGTCCAAGTGATCCGCCTGCCTCAGTCTCCCTAGTGACAGGGATTATGGGCACATGCCACTACACCTGGCTGGTTTTTTTTTTTTTAAACAGAGATAAGATCTCACTATGTTGCCCAGGCTGGTTTCAAACTCCTGAGCCCAAGTGATCCTCCCACTTTGGCCTCCCAAAATGCTGAAATTATAGGTGTGAGCCACTACATCTAGCTCTTTTTATTATGGGCACTTATTTTTGTAAAATTCCTTCTTAGTTCTGTATCTCATACATTTTGGCATGTTGTGTTTCCAGTTTTGTGTGTCTCGAGGTGTTTTTTAAATTCCCTTTTGATTTCTTCTTCAACCCGTTGGTTGTTCAAGAGTGCAGTGTTTATTTTTCATGTATTTGTGAATTTTTCTATTTGTTATGGTTGTTGCCAGAGTTGCTGTTGGGTATGGCTCCTGTCAGGTCCCTTGGAGGATGGTGGCAAAATTGCAGCTACATGGGTCTGGAGCCAAGTCCACAAGAGGGCACGAGAGATCCCAGGTCCCCAGCCAGGACCATACCACAGCCACTGGGCCTTCTCAAAGTGGCCCTCCTGGGTTTTGACATCCACCGGTGTTTCACAACCTTCTACCTGGATTCTAAGGCTCCTGCAAAGGTACTTTTGTCCATGGATGGTCATCAAATCATTGTTTCTGTAGGGGGATGAAACCTGGAGACCTCTTATTTCACTACTTTGCTGATAACTTTCTTGGTATAATTTATTGGGTCATCATGTTTCACATTTACTGAACAAGGGGGATGAATAAGAAAAGACACGAAATCAAATTTCAGCTGTCACTTACCTAATTAGTGGGCTTTCCATTGATGTAAAAGAATAGTGAGTTTGAGAAGTTCCTACAAAATCATCATTTATTTTCCTGTTTTAGGACATCGGTTGAGTCCAATATCATATGTTACTGCCTCGTGCTCCCTTTGTAACGTTTCTGAACTCAAAGTTTCCATTTCTTAGAGTATCTGGAAAGGGGGTTGGTAAGCAAGCAAAACTGAAATCTCATTCAGACTAGTTCTGCAAGAAACTAAGCCCCTGTCTAAATGTTTCTAAAGGTGAAGAATGAGAGATGCGTTCTCTCTAAGCTGCTTCTAGAGACTTCTATCTTATCACTGTTCCTGCTGGCTTTTGCCCCAGACATCAGTGTAGCTGCTTCCCCTTTCCTCCCCCACATATGACACTAATACAGGGCTTTAGAGATAGTGAAATTTCTTAAATGTTTGCAGATAACAAAGGAGAAATACTGCACAAGACCAAAGAGTAACAAACCTGACCATCACTGCCTTGGGTATATCTTACCGACTGGCGCCCCAGCTCCTAACTACTGAGATCACTAGGGAAAATCCCAAAATTCCAATATTAAATTATCGAAGCAGAGTAATTTCTCTGTTTTTGGCTTGACAAGGGCTATTTATAACCAAAAGGGCTATTTAAGCATTTTCTTAAAGAAAAGAATTGTTTTCTTTCTGAAAATAAATTCTCTTTCCCAAAGGCAAAATTGCAAAAATGCTGTTTTTAAACAGCATTTACCCCAATAATTTTTAAATGATCATGTTTTTTAACTAAAAATCAATTTATGTGGTCTGACAAGTTTTTTTCCAATGTGTAAATATATCTATATGAAAAGCGTTTCAAGGTTTTAAAATTAAATCAGATCACAGTCCATGCTTAAATGAGCCCCAGTTTTCTCATCTATAAAACTGTGGATGCTGTGACCTACCTTACAAAACTATTGTGCTTTAAATGAGCCACAAAATATGCAAATACTCCAGGCACCCAGCCCGGTTTCTGGCACACAGAACATGCTCACTGTGTTAGCTGGCCCTATAATGACAAAAGTAAAATTAAAAGAAATTAAGAGTGTCCTGAAATATTTGCATTTACCAAATGCACAAGTGTCTCTCCATACGTGGTGTTTCCAAAGTTACTTAGAGGAGAAAAGATATCTTGATAATGCTTCTTTCCAAAACAATCTTTCTTCTTCCTGTATCACCCCTTAACATTACTTTAGCACATTATCTTGCGATCAAAGACATAAAAGTCTATTAACTTTTTAATTGATACATATTTTGGGGTACATGTTATACTTTGTTATATGCATAGAATATGTAATGACTGACTTAGAATATGTGGGATATCTGCCACGTCAAGTTAGAATATTTGGGGTATTTATCATTTCTATGTGTTGAAAACATTTCAAGTCCTCTCTTCTAGCTATTTCGAAATACTTAATACATTGTTGTTAACTATGGTCATCCTACTCTGCTATTGAACATTAAGACTTATTTCTTCAATTTTATTATACGTTTCTACCCATTAATCAAACTCATCTCCCAGACCCATCCACACATCCTTCCCAGCCTCTGATGTCTATCATTCCACTCTGCCTCCATGAGATCAACATTTTTTAGCTCTCACATATTAGTGAGAACATGCAGTATTTATCTTTCTGTGCATGGCTTATTTCACTTAACACAATGACCTGCAGTTCCATCCATGCTGTTGCAAATGACATGAAATTATTCTTTTTCATGGCCAACTGGTATTTCATTGTGTATGTATACCACATTTTCTTCATTCATTCATTCACTGATGGAAACTTGGACTGATTTAACATCTTTGCCATTGTGAATAGCATTGCTTGTGGCATCGGCTTGTAGATAATCGTTTTGATATACTGATTTTTTTCCTTTGAATAAATTTCTAGTAGTAGGGATTATTGAATCATATGGTAGTTCTATTTTTAGTGTTTTGCGATGTCTCCATACTGTTTTCCACGGTGGCTGTAGGAATCTACATTACCGCCAGCAGTGCATGAGTTCCCTATTCTCCACATCTACACCAGCATCTGTTATTTTTTGTCTTGGGATAATAGCCATTCTGACTGAGGCAAAATGATATCTCTTTGAGGTTTTGATTTGCATTTCACTGGTGATAGTGACGTTAAGTGCATTTTCACAGACCTGTTGACCATTTGTATGTGCTATTTTGAGAAATGTCTATCCATGTCTTTTGCCCGCTTCTTAATGGGATTATTTGTTTTGTCTGTAGTTGAGTTGTTTGCATTCCTTGTATACTATGGATATTAGTTCCTTGTCAGATGAATACTTTGCAAATATGTTCTCCCATTCAACAAGTTTTCTCTTCACTCTGTTGTTTCTTTTGCTGTGCAGAGGTTTTTAATATTAAGTCCCATTTTTCTATTTTTGTTTTTGTTGTCTGTTCTTTTGAGGTCTTAGCCATAAAATCTTTGCCTAAATCAATATCCTAAAGTGTTGCTTTGTTTTCTTCTAGTAGTTTTATACTTTTGAGTCTTACGTTTATGTTTTTAATTATCTTGAGTTGACTTTTGTGTATGGTGAGATACGAGGGCCCAGTTTCATTCTTCTGCATGTGACTATCCAATTTTCCCAGCACCCTGTATTAAAGAGACTGTCCTTTCCCCCATGTATGTTCCTGGCATCTTTGTTGGTTGTAAAGATGTGGATTATTTCTAGGTTCTCTATTCTATTCCACTGGTCTATATGTCTGCTTTTATTACCAATACCATGCCATTTTGACTACTATATTTTGAAGTCAGGTAGTGTGGTGCCTCCAGCTTTTTCTTTTTATTCAGAATTGCTCTGGCTATTTGGGCTTTTTTTGGTTCCAGATGAATTTTAAGATTGTTTTTTCTCTTCCTGTGAAGAATGCCATTGGTATTTTCCTAGGGATTGCATTAAATCTGTAGATTGCTTTTGGAATTATGGTTATTTTAATGATATTGATTCTTCCAATCTATGAGCATGGAATATCTTGCCATTTGGCCATTTGTTTGTGTCCTCTTTAATTTATTTCTTCAGTGTTTTGTGGCTTTCCTTGTGGAGTTATTTTACCTCCTTGGTTACATTTATTCCCAGGTTTTTTTTTTTTGTTTTTTTTTTTTTGTGTGTGTGTGGCTATTGTAAATGGGATTGCCTTCTTGACTTCTTTCTCAGCTAGCTGAAAATATGTTGATTTTGTATTCCGCAGCTTTATTGAATTTATTGATCAGTTCTAAGCATTTTTTTTGTGTAATCGTTAGGATTTTCTAGAAATGAGATTATGTCATCTGCAAAGAGGGACACTTTGACTCCCTCTCTTCCGACTTGGATGCCTGGTACTTCTTTCTCTTGCCCGATTGCTCTGGCTGGGACTTCCAGTACTGTGCTGAGTAGTAGTGGTGAAAATGAGCATCTTGTCCTTTTCCAGTACTCAGAGGAAAGACTTTCAGCTTTTACCCATCCAGTAGGATGTTAGTTGTGGGTCTGTCATATGTGGTCCTAATTATGTTAAGGTATGTTCCTTCTATGTCTTGTTTGTTGAGAGATTTTTTTTTTAAGTCATAAAGTCATGTTGAATTTTATTAAATGCTTTTTCTGCATCTATTGAGATGACTACGTGGTTTTTGTCTTTGATTCTGTTGATGTGATGTATCATGTTTATTGATTTGTATATGTTGAAGTTTTGCATCCCTGGAATGAATCCCATTTGATCATGGTGAATGCACTTATCTTTTTTTTGATGGAGTTTTGCTGTTTTGCCCAAGCTGGAGTGCAATGGCGTGAGATGTTGGCTAACTGCAACCTCCACCTCCCGGGTTCAAGCGATTCTGCTGTCTCAGCCTCCTGAGTGGCTGGGATTATAGACACCAGCCACTACACCCAACTAAGATTTTGGTATTTTTAGTAGAGATGGGGTTTCACCATGTTGGCAAAGCTGGTCTGCAACTCCTGACCTCAGGTGATCTACCTGCCTCCGCCTCCCACTCCAATTACAAGCATGAGCTACTATGCCCGGCCTAATAATCTTTTTAATGTGCTATTACATTCTTTTGGTAATATTTTGTTCAGAATTCTTGTATATATGTTCATCGGGGATATTGGCCTGTAGTTTTCTTTTTTGTTGAGTCTTTGTCCAGTTTTGGTACCACAGTGATGCTGGTCTTATAGAATGAGTTAGGAAGAAATTCTTCCTCTACCATTTTTTCGAATAGTTTGAGGAGAGTTGTTATTACTTCTTCTTTGTAAGGCTGATAGAATTCAGCAGTGGAGCCATCCTGTCCTGGACTTTTCTTTGTTGGGAGACTTTTTTTACTGCTTCAGTCTTATTACTCATGATTGGTTTGTTCAGTTTTTCTGTTTTTCCTGGTTTGATCTTGGTAGGTTGTTATTCATTTCCTCTAGATTTTCCAGCTTGTCAGTGTACAGTTGTTCCTAAGAGTGTCTTTTGATGTTTTGCATTTCTGTGGTATCCCTTCTGATGTTTTCCTTTTCATTTCTGATTTTGTTTATTTGGGTCTTCTCCCTTTTTTTCTTGGTTAGTCTAGCTAGCGGTTTATTAAATTTATCTTTAAAAAAAACAACTTTTATTTTTTATTATTTATTTATTTGAGACAGGGTCTCACTCTGCCACCCTGGTTGGAGTGCAGTGGCACAGTCTCAGTTCACTGCAACCTCCTGCCTCCTGGGCTCAAGTGATTCTCTCACCTCAGTTTCCCAAGTAGCCGGGACCACAGACATGCACTAATTTTTTGTATTTTTGGTAGAGATGGGGTTTTGTCATGTTACCCAGGCTGGTCTTGAACTCCTGAGCTTAAGCAGTCCTCCCACCTTGGCGTCTCAAAGTGCTGGGATTACAGGTGTAAGCCACTGCACCCAGCCAAAACCAACTTTTCATTTCATTGATTCTTTGCATTATTTTTTAGTCTTTATTTCATTTAATTCATCTATGATCTTTATTACTTCTTCACTTCTACTAATTTGGGGGTTGGTTTGTTCTTGCCTTTTAGTTCCCTGAGGTCCATAATTAGATTGTTTATTTGAAATCTTTTTAAGTTTTTGATGTAGATGTTTATTGCTATAATCTTCCCTCTTAGCACTGTTTTTTCTATATCCCCCTATAGGTTTTGGTATACTATGTTTCAATTTTAATTTATTTCCAGAATTTACAGAATTTTTCTCCTTAATTTCTTCCCTGATCAAATGATGATTTAGAAGCGTATTGTTTAATTTGTATATATTTGTACAGTTTTCACAGTTCCTCTTGCTATTGATTTCTAGTTGTATTCCACTGTGGTCTGAGAAAATACTCATATGATCTTTTTTCTTTATTTGTGGAGACTTGTTTTGTGGCCTAACATATGGTCTATCATAAAGAATGTTCCATGTGCTCATGAGAAGAATGTGTGTTTTGTAGCTGTTAAATGAAATGTTCTATAAATGTCCGTTAGGTCCATTTAGTCTAATGTGCAGTTTCAATTCAATGTATATTTGTTAATTTTCTGTCTAGATGATCTATCTCATGCTGAGAGTAGAGTGTTGAAGTTCCTATTATTGTTGTATTGGAGTCTGTCTGTCCCTTTAGATCTAATGATATTTGCTTTATATATCTGAGTGATCCATTGTTGGGTATGTCTGTGTTTTGAATTGTTACATTCTCTTGCTAAATTGATCCTTTTATTATTATATAATAGACTAATTTGTTCCTTTTCACTGTTTGTGAGTTGAAGTCTGTTATCTGATGTAAGAGTAGCTAATCCTGCTTACTTTTGGTTTCCATTTGCATGGAATATCTTTTTTCCATTCCTTTACTTTCAGACTTTATGTGTCTTCACAGGTGAGGTGAGTTTCTTATAGGCAACACATAGTTGGGTCATTTTTTAATCCATTCAGTCAGTGTATATCGTTTAAGTGTATCATCTATTTATATTCAAGTCTATTTTTGATATGTGATGGCTTATTCCTATCATTTTATTAATTGATTTCTGTTTGTTTTATGTATCTTTTATTCTTTTCTTTTTACTTATTGTTTATCCTTGTGGTTTTGTGGTTTTCTGTAGTGGTAGCAAGTGAATTCTTTTTCTTCTTTATTTGTGAATTTGCTCTACTAGGTGGGTTTTATATTTTTACTATTTTCCTGATGGTAGATACTATCCTTTCGTTTCCAGGTATAGGACTCCATTAAGCATTTCTTTCAGGGCTTGTATAGTGGTGATAATTTCCCTCAGGTTTTGCTTTTCAGGGAGGACTTTATTTCTCCCTCATTTATGAAGAATACATTTCCTTATCTTTGGCTGGCAGTTTCTTTCCATTTTGCACTTTGAATATATAATTCCATTACCTCCTGTCCTATAAGGTTTCTGCTAAGAATCTGCTGTTAGTCTGATACAAGTTCCCTTATAAGTGACTTGATGCTTTCCTCTTGCTGTTTTAAGAATACTCTCTTTGTCTTTGACTTTTGACAGTTTCACTATAATGTGCTATGAAGAAGGTCTGTTTGAATTTTATCTGTTTGAGGATCTCTGAGTTTCCTGTATCCCAATATCTAAATCTCTTGCTAGACTTGGGAAGTTTTCAGTTATTATTTTGTCAAATAGGTCTTCCATCCCTTGCATTTCCTTTTTGTCTTCTGTTCATAGCCAAAGAAATCATATGAAGATTACATTATTGCGTGCACCCAGAATCAAAGCCAAAGAGCCCTACCCAGTCAACATCATAGATACATCTTCTGAAAAAAGTTTTCTCCTACAAAAGCAAATTCATAATTTGGAAGAAGCAACTATTACACTAGATGCACAGATAACAATGTAGGAACACAAGAAAGATGAAAAGCAAGGCAGTATGAAATTCTAAGAAATTCTAAACCAGAAATTTTTTTGGTTGCTTCATGGTGTTCTGGATGTCACATAGGCTTTGTTCATTCTCCTTTCTTTATTGTTGTTTGTCTGGGTTATTTCAAAAGTCCTGTCTCTTAAGTTCTGACTTTTTTTTTTTTTTCCTGTTTGATCTGGTCTATTCCTGAAACTTTCAAATGTATTTATTTAGCATTTTGTTTAATGAATTTTCTAGTTCTAAAATGTTGTTCTTTTTTATAATAGCGAGGAAAGAGGTAAATTTCTCATTCATATTCTGAATCATTTTCCTGATTTTTTATACTGTTTATCTGTGTTTTCTTACACCTCACTATGTTTTTTTAAATAATATTATTTTGAATTCTTTTTCCAGAATTTCATAAATTTTTTTCATGGAAATCTATTGCTGGAGAAGTTTTGCCTTCCTTTGGGGGTGTCATATTTCCTTGCTTTCTTCTGTGTCTTGTGTTCTTACATGATCTATGCATCTGGTGTAACAGTTACTTCTACCAACTTTTTGTATTTCCTTTTGTAGGAAGGACTTTTTTTCTCAAGATGTGTCTGTGGTGTTAGCTGGATAGGGCATTTTGGCTTTGATTCTAAGTGCATGCAATAGTGTGGTCTTCATATGATTTCTTTGGCTATAAACAGCATCCAGTCATATTTGTGGCTTAGAGTGCAGTTGTTGATGGAAGCTGTGAAGTGTTGCTGAGGATAGAAACACCAGGTAAATCCGTCCTTGGGCTTCAATGATGGCAGTGGCAAGGTGAGCATTCCTGTCCTCGGGCCCCAGGACAGCATATACTGGCATCAGTGTTCACAGGTTCAGGTGGGTCATTCTTGGGCCCCTTGGGGACTTGCTCAGGTGCTGCTAGTTGCTGTGGTGGGCCTGGTGGGTGCGTGAGCAGGCTTCAGACCCTGAAGAGCAAGCATGGCATGGGCACGGGCAGTGTCAGTGGTGGAACAACCATCTGGCTCCCGAGCAGTCTGCGCTGATGTTGCAGGTGGCTGCAACAGGGTGCGTGGGCCAGTCCCCAGGCCCACATGTGTGGGTAGGTGCCAGCTGTGGTGGTACTGACACATTGGATGGGCTCAAGTCAAGCCCTCTGGAGGAGTGCTTAGGTATCAATGATGGTAGATGGGGCTGAGTAATCCCCAAGCCCCCAGAAAGCATGCTTGGGCATCGGAGAGGGTGAAGCTGGCCAGGAGGACCTGTCCTCAGATCCCTGGTGGTGCATGCAGGTGCTGGCTGTGGTAGGCAGGGGTCAGGTGATCCTCAGGCCCTGGAGGAATGCTTAGGTGAGTGCAGGCGGGGGCAGCTGTACTGCAGCCCTGCTACTGGGGAGGGAAGGCTGCTTTGAGTGGCAGCAGCAGTAGGCAGGTGGCTGGGGAGCATATATTTCAGCCCCAGGCGAGTGGCAGTGGGGGAGTGTCTGTCCTCAGGGCCCGTGAATACGGGCAGCAGGTTGCACTTCAGCCTTGGTGGCCAAGAGGTTCTTCCATGGCTAGGATTGCAGGAGTCTATGTGGGGAACGTAGACCACTGTGGGTCCCCCACTTACCCTTTTCCTGCATTGGAGAGCCTCTCCACACTACCAGCCAATCTCAGCCAAGCAGGTTGCCTTGCTTTCCTCGCCTTCCTTGCTTTGGGTGTTTCCTGTCACTCTCCTGTTGCATTCCAGTGTTCTCTCCTAGACGATCTATTCTAAGTGTGGTTATCCACTCACTATTCAGTTCTTTGCAGAGAAAGCAGGTACCCGATGCCTCTTGTCAGCCATCTTGTGTCTATTAAGTTTTACTTTCATTTTTGAAGTATAAAATTCCTTTGCTATTTTCTTAATTCCGCACGCTTTTATGATTGTAACAGTATTTGTAAGCATTTTAGTTCATATAGAATCTCATTGGTCCAATCTTTTCTTATCCATTAACCCTCCTAGCAATGTGTGTGTGGTTTTTTAATGTAACCATTATGACTAGGGGAAAGAATATCATCCAGTAGCTTTCCCCTGAGTTAAACTAGAATTCCTTCTCACCTGCTAAATTGAGTCGCCCTACTAAGGCCCCCGCGAGACCCTGTTCGCTTTCTGTATTGCTGAGCCCTTTGCACAGCCTGACGAGATGGCAGCCATTTCCTGTGGGTCAGAGGGTTTTCAAAGCCTTTTTTGGAACTCTGCTTTCCTCTGGCTCAGAAATAAATGATGATGGCAAAGGTAGCAGATGGTATTCTAAGGAGACTGACAGTGGACCTTCAAATGTTTTTTATTTCGAAACTGTAATGTGAATAATATTGCTCTCTTAGTTTGGGTTCCCTTAAAATCACAGCCTGAGACTAGAGAAAAGGACTTGGTGCAGTTGGTTTATTTGGGAGGAGATCTCAAAAAGCAGAGGTGAAAGAAGAGGGAGAGGGTGAGACAGGGAAGAATGAAAAGCCACTGAGTGTGCATCATTAAGGTTGCTGCTACGGGCAGCAGCGGCTCAATTCTCCTGTGACCATTGGCAAGTGTGCAGAATGCCTTCTAGAATGTTCCCTCTGAAAGATGAGTGGCTGGACGTGTCTACTGGCTCTCATTCTTCACTGGTTAGAGATGGCTCCTAGAGTGTCACCTCTCCATACTTGCAGGTTGTACTTACTTGCTTGGGGGCTGAGTGGGCTCCCAGCTTCAAAGGTGGCTTTGAGGCAGAAAAACATAAAGAGGGCATTGTCATGGGAACCCACATTGCACTTCCTACCAGATCTGTGACAAAAATCATAGGTGTGTTGAGGGCATTTGTCACAGGTGCCAGAAGCATCAGCTACCAGCATACTGTCCCTTCTGAACTGACTCTTCCCCATTATGGTTATGGGGACACTTCCCCACCAGCAGATCACCTGGGCATTGCAGCCCAGTCCTCACAGCACTGATGGGGACGGTCCCTGCTGTGAGCCCCCCTGACTGGTGTCAGGGCTATGGGGATCACTCTCCTCCATTTCCCTTCCAGTCTAACTCTTCATCCACACCCTCCCTCTGGGAGCTCACCCATGTCTGGAAGGAGTTGCGCAACCTCAGGTGGCCCCAGTGAAGGCTGCCGTTGAAGACAGCATGTCAGCTGACCACAAAGGAATGTGGCAGAGACTCATCTGATGCTGCCTAGACTGTCTCTCCTGCTCCCCTCACCTGGCGTGCCCACATGCGGCCCTGTGGTCAGGGCAGTTCTGAGGCTGAGTTCAGGGCACCTGTGCTGCCCCGTGCCCGTGAACTCGTCACACTTGTTTACACATCTTTGCTGGCCTCTTTCTTATGGGCATCAGCAGCTTGTTGAGGACTATTCTATGCCTTCATTTTTGTGCTTGGAACCTAATGTAGTCCTTGGACAGAGAGGGTTCTCAGCAAACACTTGTGGATACACAGGAGGGAGGGAGGGAGGGAGGGAGGAGGGAAGTCAGTTGCTAGGAGATAAAATGATTTGCTTGTAGCACAGTTGCCAAAGATAAGTCACACGTGGGGACTTCCCAGAACTAACCATTTAGTACAATACTTAGCTGAAATCTATTGCAAAATGCAGTACTTACTTGGGCACTTACTTTTGTCTTTATTGTTTTTTAAGAAAGAGATGCTCCAAAGGTCAATGAGTCAGACCACTAGGTGACTTGGCTGTGGTTTCCTATGAGTCAAGCCTACCAGACAGCAGGGGACAGAGGTGAACAGGAAACTGGGCCAGAGAAAAACCAGAGAAACAGAGAGAGTCAACACAGACATCAGGAGGTTTCCACCCAGCTCTCTCAGGCCAGAGAGGCAAACTCAAGAACTCCCAGACATTCACATCCAAGCGAATGCAGCTACACGCACTGCAGCTTGAAAACTCCTCTCAAATGGCAGGCGGGGAGAACAGGTAGTAAATGCCTGGGATTATGGCCGCTTCCTTCCCCAGCAGAGCTCCGCCCAATGAGAAGGCAGGAAGGTTGATAAGACAGCAAGGAGGGCAGTTTTTCTTATTTATTTGTTTGGGTAAAGAAAAACAAAACAAGACGTGTGCACACACACCTTCACACGGCAACATGTGTACCCATCCTCTGTGCCCTGCATCCTCCCTACTCTGACATCTTAACTACCCTAATATTTGCCTATTGTTACACAAAATGTGTACCAGTAGATAGCAACATACGAATTAAAAAAATACGAAAAAAACTCTACTGTTTTTCCTCGAAAGCACAGTGACATGAGGCATCTTTGGAGAGAAGTTGCCGTAATCCTCAGACCCCTGCCGGCTGTGTCGGCTTGTGTGACCCGGCCCTCTGGACTTGAACAAACTAGAGCAACAGGGAGAAGCAGAAATGCAAAAGAGTTAATTATACAAATTGCTGAGTGTTCACAGGGAATAACATATTACATTCGTCATTATATTTACAGTGTGCAAAGCACTTTCCCATATTCGGCATAATCTGGCCACAATCCTGAAATCGTCACTATTTACAGATGCAGAAACTGAAGGAGCAGTAAATGGCATGTCCTGTGTCATACAGCGAATACCAGGCAGATCTTGGCATTGAACTAGGGATGTCTGGGCCTAGGCCAAATGCTGTTTCCAGGACTCTGCAGCAGCCTCTCCTGCCCTGCCTTCTCTCCCCTGAGCAGAAGTGTTTATGCCTCAGTCCGGCATGCAGTACCCAGAGCAGGCAGTAAGCACCTTGGAGAAACACCAGCTGCATCCAGAAACGAGACTGGTTCTGACAACTCTGCTTCACTCACTTCTAGAAGAAAGAAAATGGACAGCTTAGGTGAACATTTAGATGAAATTAGAAAAAAAATGTTAAGGGAGTTGAGTATTTGTGAAAGGTCCTTGAACATGCAATGCTAAGAGCAAAGGAAGCTCAGCGAAAGACGCTGGGCTCTTCCAGAACTGGGAAGAGCCTCAGACCCGAGATACAAAGATCTAGAACCAAGGAAGCCAGAAAACGTCACCTACAAAGTCCCACATGCTGCCCTGGGTCCTCAGCCCACACACGTGCCTAATTCTACCTCTTGGCTCTCTATTCTTCACAGACAGTGCTTGGTGCCTGGGGCCTTTCCAAGAAGGAAGTTAGAGTTACAGTGCGAGGCTCTGGTGCCAGTCACATGGGACTGCCCCTGCTAACACAAGAACTGTTGTGGAGGAAAAGAGGAGGTCTGGTTGCCCCAGGGACCACCCCCTGGCACAGGGCACTGCAGACGCAGCGTGAACATGCTGGGGTCAGCAGGGCAGCCAGGCTCTATTAAAATTCTAGGCCACTTGGCACAAAAGAGAGAGAACAAGAATAGGGTGTCAGTTGGAGCCCTGCACACCGAGCTGGCCCGTGGTTTTAAATATCATGCAAATGCTGACAACTCTCAAAGGTATATTTTCAGCCCAGACCTCACTTCCTAGCTCTAGACTCTAGATGATATCACACGTTTGGATAGATCATATTATCTCAAACTTAACTTGTTTAAAATGAAACCCATCACCCATTCCTGTCACCAAGCATCCCCCAGTTGCTCAGGCCAGACTCCTGGATTTGTCCCTGAGTTTCTCTCTCCTCCTGACTCCCACAGTTAGTCCATCGCCATGTCCTGCTCCACTCCAAACCCATGTACCTCTTTCCGCCACCGAGGCCACCTCCCTAGGCCTGGGCCCCACCTCCTCCCACCTGAGTCAGTGAAATCACGTCCTGACTGGCCTTCCCGCTTCTACTGTGCTCTCACAAGAAAGCCAGAATGTCCTCGCCAAAGCACCAAGCAGGCTGTCCCTCCTTGGCTGTAACCCTCCGATGGCTTCAGTGCTGAACCTAAACTCTCATGGGACCAGCAAATTCCCTGCAGGCTCCAGCCCCAGCTGTCACCAGCCTCGCTGCCAACTCCAGCATTCCGGCCCCTCCTTCCCTGTGACACCAAACCCTTCCTGACTTCAGGGTCTCTACGCCGTCCTCCCCTCTCCCTGGAATTCCTCCTTCTCCCCTGGCTCTGTGGGGCTATTTCCTTCTTATCCATTGTCTCAGCACAAGATCCATCTCCTCAGACCTTCCCTGACCACCTGATCAAAAGAGGATCCTTCCTGTTATCCCCCCTCAAAGAATCCAGCTGCATTCTGTCTTAGCAAACGCCGTCACTGGTTGTCATATGCTGATTTGGTTTTCTCCCTCTAGACCGCGAGCTTCATGAGGGGTGAGACCATGTCTGTTCCGTTTATCCCTATATCCTGAGAGCACAGCACAGTGCCTGGTGTATAATAAGGGGTCAATAAATAGTTATTGAATTAATAAATAAATACATAAATTAAAAAGAAAGCAAACTAATGTGTTACTTGTTCTCTTAAGAGGGCTTCAGCCCAGAGCGCACCCCACCCCTGCAACCCTTGATTTTTCTCGGTCCGTTGTTAGCTCTGAGCTGTCCACGCAGTCTGATGCTGCATCAGGATGGGTACGTCAAGAGAAGCAAGAAGACCCCTCCCTGGACCCATGAGCCACAGCCCTCCCACCAGTCCTCCCTTCCCGCTCCTCCTTTATTAATTGAATTGATGAGCCCACATATAACAAACATAATCATAACTAATAATTCCTACATTTATGGAGCTTCTGCAATTTGTTGGGCACAGTCCTTTATCTGGATGTTCTCGTTTACTAGTCTGTGGGACCCCACAATGCAATTACTTACATTTGTTCTGCCTTACAGAGAAGAAAATCAAGGCTTGGTGAATTAGGTTACCTTCTCTAGGTCAGGTATTCGTCACTGGCAGAGCCAGGATATCTGCTTGGTGCTGTAAGTCTAATGCTTCAACCAGGAAACCACACCACCTTCCAAATGTTCACGGCTGTTACGTACTTTAAGATTCAACCCACAACTATTGAGCCCCCACAGGTAAACCAAGCGTTGTGCAAAGTATGTGTGCATCTTCCTACTTATTGCCACCACAGCCTTGTGAGATGCGTCTTTACGATTCTCATGTTGCAGAAGTGGAACTGAGATCCAGGTTGTTGAAGCACCTTCATGTAGTTCTGTATAAAATAGCAGGATTTGATGTAGCTCCCTCCCTCGGAAGCCATGCTCTCCCCATTCCTGCATATTTTGCCTCTCTGCTCAGAGAAAGAAGCAGGCAGAACCATGACTTGGGCAGGCATACACTGTGATCAGCAGAGCGTAGCCCATTGGATCAAACGACTCCCAGAGGGGCCCTATTGATCTGACACCTCCAGAGTGGCTCTGGAAAGCCCCGGCACAGGGGAGAGGGCTTGAGTTTTGGAGTGAGACAAATGTCCATTTAATTCTTTCTCCCTCACTAACTGGGTGGCCTCGTGCCATCTACCTAACTCTCTGAGCCTCTCGTGCCACTAAGAAAATGGGTCCTGGTACCGACATCATGGAAATTTTGTAGGACTTAATTAAAATCACAGAAAGCAAGCCCTTAATTCAGAGATCAGCACAGGGTAGATTCTTGGTAGCCGGCTTGGTATTTTTAACTTCCTGCCCACTGGGTTCTCAGGCCGGGAGAGGAGACGCTATAATTAGACTATTCTGCTGCGGAATTCCTCAGAGCCTCATGCCTCTCTTTTTTCCTCCAATTGTCTCTCCCTTCCTTTCCCACCCACAATTTGAAACCGACTTTTCTGTCTGCAGGAAATGTGTTAAATGAGACAATGTTTGTGTTAGCGCCTTGTTTCATGAGCTTTGCTGGCGTGTTCCTCTCTTCTGGTCCTTGGGGAATGTCTGAAATGTGGTCAGGTGCGTCTGCCGACAGCCTCACAGGCACGACGCACACAGATTCTCCTAAGAAGAGAATTTCATTAGAGAAAATGATATGAGAGGGATGTATTTATATGAGCACAGATTTTAGAGATACAGGTTTGGGTCCACATCCCAGCGTTGTTACTGGCCGTGAGCCTGAGGCTATGTTGTGTACTACCTCCAAATGTCAGTCTCTCCATCCACAAAACTTCTAGGATTCTTATTCTCATTAGAAGAATGAGAGACAATGTTTTGAAACATCTAGGACAGTGTTAGACCGCTTGTACGTGTTTAACATTGGACATGAATTATTTTTAGAGTATCTAACAGTGCTTGGTATCTAAAACAGGGATTGATGAATTACAGCTGGCCCCCAGGCCAAATCCAGCCTACCACCTGTTTTCATAAAGTTTTATTGAGACGCAGGCACACCCACTTGGTTACATGTTATGGCTGTGGTTGCTTTCTCACTACAACAGAAGAAGGAAGTAGCTGCAAGAGAGACCACGTGGCCCACAAAGCCTAAAGTACCTACCATCGAGCCCTTTGCAGAAAAGGTTTGCTGCTCTCTGATCTTAAACATGCTCTATGAACGCCTGGCACACAGTGGATGCTCAATAAATATTGGTTGGATGGAATACGCCCCTACCTCCTTATACCAGGCAGGAAGTCAGCTGCATGTGGAAATTCCCTTCAACAAACTCACCGCAAATCACAGACGCCCTCACTCACGTGCTTGGTTGAAAATGTGGGTTGTTCTTACTATCATTCTTTTTGGGCGGATGCCCACTGAGCTCACACTAGTCACTTCCATGTTTCCTGGACACCCTGGATAGGGTTACCTTGATTATCTCCTGGATCTCCAGGTGCCTGAGCCTCCTTGGCTCATGCCCACAGCTCAGATCTCAGAGCCTTAAGAAAAAAGAGAGGAGAGAGAACACCCTGGACTTTCTGTTTTCGCCACCTTTGCTTCTGCTCCATGTCTGTCTTTTCCCCCTGGCTCCTCCTGTCTAGCCCCTTCTCTCATTAGCCAGAAATTCTCTTTGAGTTTCTGTTCATCATGCATCCTGACCACCCTTCCTACAGCACTGATTCCTGCTGGTGACAAGCTGTTGGTTTGGTTTTAAAAAGTCACTTTTGGTAATTGGGGGAAGACTTTGAAAGTTCACTCCCTTCCTGACATCAACCGCTCCCTATTCTTCCTGAAGCAAAAAGGCTGCCACAGACCCCAGGGTACAAAGGCCACAACAGGCACACGGTCCTGCCAGCAGCTGCCCAGTGAGTGTGTCAGTGATTAAGTTCATCTACATCAACAGAGCACTAGAATAATCATGGCTTACCCGCGGCAGAAGCCCATTTGCTTGTCACAGTCAAAGCCTGGAGGTGGGCAATCTCGGGCTGCTCGGCCCTTCAAAGACCTCGGAAATCCAAGTCTTCTCACCTTGCCAGGTTTCCTCCCTAGAATGGAGACCTTTGTCTTCACAGTAAAAGATGTTGGTTGAAGTCTCAGCCACCACAGTCTCATTCTAGGTAGCAGAATAAAGAACGGAATGCAGACGAGGTGCAAAGCGTGTGCATCAGTCTTCTTAAAGATGCTTCCCAGCACCGGACACGTCTGCTAATTATCTGCTGAGTCAGGTGGGCACACTCAGTTGTAAGGAAATCAGGGAAATAGAGCATTTATTCGAGTGGTCACATGCCCAGATGAAAATGGCAGCAAGGAGGAGTGTTATTTACCAAGAAAGACGAGGAGAACAGATAAGAGAGTGGGGGAGAAAACGGTGCGTGTGCATCTCTTAGGCTTGTTTTTAGCTACAAAAAACCAAAGCCCAGTCTTCAGTGGCTTAAGCCATTAGGATTTTTGTTCTTTAATTGTAAAGACGTCCAGCGCTGGGTAGTCTAAGGTTTGACTTGGCAGTTCACTGTGTCACGCAGGACCCAGGCCTCACCTCGCCTCTTCCGTATGCTGGCTGTATTTCCACGGGCAGTGGTCTTACATGGCAGGTGCAACTTCAGGAATCATATCCTCATGCCCTGCTCCAAAGGCGGGCGGGAAGGGCAGTGAGAAACGGTTTCTGCTTCTGAGGCTCTTTTTTGTTCCCCATCCCTTGCCCCCAACCTGGGAAATCCCTGGAAGTTTCCCCTTCCATCTCCTTTGACAGCCTTTCTCTCAAGCCCACCCCAGACCACTCACTAGCAAAAAGGGAAGGAGGTTGCCAAGACTTGCTTGCGTGACCTGCTGCCCCAACAAAATAGGACCCCTTTAGCAAGGAAGAAAAAAGGAAAGCACTTGTGAGTAGAAATACCGTAGAATGATCCACCATTATCTGAGAGGGGAACAGGCAGTAACCGTTTCCCTCCTGCCTCTGGGCGCTTGATAATTAGATTCTTCCTGGATAAAAGGCAAGGAATGAATTGAATTTGGATCATATTCCCAAGCTTCTTCTAGCTGCTATTTGTTATCAACATGTTTTGTATCATTACAAATCCAGGAGAAGTAAAATCTGCACCATAAATCTTTAGGCTTTCAGTTCAGTACTCTGCAACGTGCTGCCTGCATAAGGCTCAGAGCTATTTTCAGGTGAATGTTCTGGACAGAAAAAGCAACTTCCTAAAAATAATTTTGCAGTGGCAATCATGTATTTCCTAGAAATGATGCACCTTATCTTGTTGATAGGGTCTGCAATCCTATGGCAGGGCCATGAGCCCTAACCAGACTGCTGGTGATAATGAGATTAAATTCCTCTCCACTGAAAATAGTCCTTACCATTACAGCAGTGCCCGAACAGCACTTTGCGACCTTACCCATGTGAGTATGACATTTGAGAAGCAGCGGTGGGCGAGCCACATCTGGATTTGCAATGCAGAGCTGCGGACTTAGCACGACAGGTAGCTCGGTTCCCTCAGATTTCATCCAGATTCTTCCCTTAGCACGAAGAAAAGGGAAAATGGTGTACTTTGGGTCTCTACCATGTGGTAGGTGTTTTATAGGTATTGTTTATTAAAACCCCATAATCATAAATAAAGTGGGTCTTGTTTCTGCCTACAACTCCCCTCCCAAGCTGGACAAGGATGGAGCTGGGTGGCTTAGGGTCTGGGACTCTGAACTCCAGAATTGGAAAGAGCCAAAGGATGTACACAAGACAAATTCCTTGACAAACACAGAGTCCTGGCCTAAGAACCCAGCAGTACTGCAGAGAGACGGAAGAAAGAGTTGTAACAAATCAGAAAAACACAGTAGATGAGTTTGCATAAACAAAGCTCAAGAGCATATGTGGCGTTAAGAGAGGCCTTAAAGATTTAGTTGAGGAAACAGTTATTACCATTTCACAGGGGACGCCTGAGGTTCATGGAGGCCAAGTACATTACCCCAGGTAATATCATTAGCAGGTGGCAGAGCTGGCATCTGAACTCTGGCTTAGTAATCGTCCCCAATTACTGCTCTTTCCATTGTACCACACAGCTTCTCTAAAGATGAGAGGAGCCACCTAGATGGGATACTAGAAGACCTTGCTCCTGATGCTGGACCCTTGAGGCTGCAGGTGTAGCCACTACCCGAGCAGAGGAAATATAACTTCTTGTTCCCTCTTGGTTCTGGCTCATTTCCTTGCCTTCACTGTCCCTGACGTCCTATAGCTGAGTCATCTGATTCTTCTACCTACAAGGTCAAGATTAATCTCAACAGAGACAGGAAGCATAACTGTAAGACAGCAGCTCTCTAGAATTGTATTAAAAGCTGTATTCTGAGGATTCTTTTAGTGGCAAGTTACCAAAATCAAACCTGATCCAACGTGGATTAAAAGAGTGATTCATTGGAAACACGCTGGGGTAGTCAAAGCAAGAGAAGGGCAATGGGACAGCCGGGCCTCAGGGACGCCTGGACTCAGGGACACAATCACCACAGCATTCCCCTTCCCTCTCCTGTCATACAACTTCTAAAATATCTGGAATCTCTGAAGTGCTGTGTTTTCCTATGCTAAGGTTAACTAACAGCTTCAGGGAGGGGCAGGTCATCCAAGACAGAGATAGGCTTAGAGGGTTGGGACTTTTAGCCCCACCTCCAACCTCCTGGGAGTGGGGAGAGGCTGAAGGTTAAGTTAATCACCAATGGCCAATGGTTTAATCAATCATGCCTGCATAATGAAGCCTCCATAAAACCCCAAGAGGACAGGGTTCAGAGGGCTTCTGGATAGGGGATAGGTGAACACTTGTGCGTTCCCGAAGGGTGCATGCCCAGGGAGGGTGTGGAAGCTCCGTGGCCTTCCCCCCATACCTCGCCCTAGGCATCTCTTATCCTTTGTAATATCTTTTATAATAAACCAGTAAACGTAAGTAGGTATTTTCCTGAGTTCTGTGACATGCTCCAGCAAATTAATCGAACCCAAAGAGTGGGTCATGGGAACCTCAATTTAAAGTTGGTTGTTCAGAAGTTCCAGAGGCCCAGACTTGCACCTAGTGTCTGAGGAAGGGAGGGGGTACATCTGACACTCCAGGTGGTAGTGTCAGAATGGAACTGGACACACAGTTGGTATCTGCTTCTTGGTACGTGGGGATAGACCTGCATACATTTGGTCACGAAGTCTTCTGTGTTGATGATTGTTGGGGTGCTGTGAGAGCAGAGGAAATTGTGGTTTGAGGGTCCTCAACAACTGTAGACTCTGAAATGATGTCACCTCCCTGATTCTAAATAGTGGTAATTTTGACAAATATCATTTGGTTTAATTGTTTTCTTCTATTATTTTGCTCTCTTCTATTTCACAGCTTTTCATTCTGATATTTATCATACTCTTCGTACTGCTTACTTTGGATTTAATTTGCTCTTATTTTTTCTAGTTTTTTATGGCGGAAGCTGAGCTCACCTTTTCAAGTATAGGCATTTAGTGCTATGAATTTTTCTCCAAGCACTGCTTTAGTGCCCTCCCACAAATTTTGGTATGTTAGTTTTTTAATTTTCACTCAACTCAAAATACTTTCTAATTTCTCTTTTGAGCTCCTCTTTGACCTACGAGTTAGTTAAGAGTGTGTTACTTAAGTTTCCAAATATTTGTGAATTTTCCAGATGTCTGTCTGTTATTGATTTCTAATTTAATATTTTGTAGTCAGAAAACACTTGGTGCTTTGAAACTTTGTAAATTTAACAAAATTTGTCTTATGGCCCAGAATAATATTGTCCATGTTGGTAGTCTCTACAGGCACTTGTAAAAAAATGTGTGTCTTCTAGTTGTTGAGTGGAATATTCTATAAATGTTAGGTTAAGTTGGTTGGTTATGTTATTCACCTCTCCTGTATTCTTACTAATGTTTTGTTTGTTTTTTCAATTACTGAGAGAAAATGTTACTGAGATTTCTATTGTTGTAAATCATGTCTTCTATATCCCTGAAATTCTGGTTTTGCTTCTTGTGTTTGAAACGCTGTTATAAGGTATATAAACATTTAGGTATGTGAATGACTTTCATGACTTCTTTATCATTATAAAATATTCTTTGCTCTAAAATCTACTTTATCTAACATTTAATGTAACCACTCACTTCAGCCTTTTCTTTTTTTTTTTTTTATTGAACTTTAGGTTCTGGGGTACATTTGCAGATCACTCAGGACTGTTGCATAGGTACACACATGGCAGTGTGGTTTGCTGCCTCCATCCCCCCATCACCTACATCTGGCATTTCTCCCCATGTTATCCCTCCCCAACCTCCCCACCCCTCTGCTGTCCCTCCCTTGCCCTCCCCAACAGACCCCAGTATGCGATGCTTCCCTCCCTGTGTCCATATATTCTCATTGTTCATTACCTGCCTATGAGTAAGAACATGCAGTGTTTGATTTTCTGTTCTTGTGTCGGTTCGCTGAGAAGGATGGTTTCCAGATTCATCCATGTCCCTACAAAGGACACAAACTCATCATTTTTTATGGCTGCATAGTATTCCATCATGTATATGTGCCACATTTT